>NC_089490.1:13719644-14019644 GCF_036850765.1 Saccopteryx bilineata | reverse complement strand
TCACGGCGGGGGCGGAGGGGAGCCTCATTTTCAACACCACTCTTTCAAACTGTCATCGATGTCTCTAAAAATCCTGAACTCACCCCTATTTGGCATAGCTTCTCCTAGGATCCCCCCAAATAGGAAAGAGCATAAATGGATATTATTTCAATAGAATATGTGTTACTATCATGTTCCTTTAAAAAATGTTATTTCTGCAGGGCCCTTAAATGCACGGCCATGATAAAGTAGCTTGTATGTTAAATCCACCATTACATTAAAAAAAAATTTTTTTTTTCCTGAAGTGAGAAGCGGGGAGGCAGAGACAGACTCCCACATGCGCCTGACCGGGATCCACTTGGCATGTCCACTAGGGGGTGATGCTCTGCCTATCTGGGGCGTTGCTTTATTGCAATCAGAGCCAATCTAGCACCTGATGTGGAGGCCATGGAGCCATCCTCAGCGCCTGGGCCAACTTTGCTCCAATGGAGCCTTGGCTGCTGGAGGGGAAGAGAGATACAGAGAGAAAGAAGAGGGGAAAGGGTGGAGAAGCAGATAAGTGCTTCTCCTGTGTGCCCTGGCCAGGAATCAAACCCAGGACTTCTACACGCTGGGCTGATGCTCTACCACTGAGCTAACCAGCCAGGGCTCCACCATTACATTTTTAACCTCATGATAAACCCTCCAAGTTACTGAACCTCCAAGATTTCTAAAATACAGGAGTATCTTTACATTTGCAAATTATAATTCTTCTTTTTTCCAGGAATGCCTGGTAAAAGGCTACTGTGCACTAACAATATTCCTGCACTTACTTCAAAGAAAGAAGGAATACATTTTTATCTGTACGCAAATGAGGCATTCCCAACCTTCTCCTCCAGGGTGTGGTACTGGCAGTTAATCCTATCTTTACAGGGTAAGGTTAGGGAATGATCACATTCCGGTCCAACAGGTTCACCACAGACAGTCTAGGTGCAGTGCCTTACCCACTCATTACTGGACGACTCGGGTGGGACCATAAAACCACATCAGTGCTAAGGAGGCTGAATTTTTAAAAATTAGGTTAGTAGCCCTGGCCGATTGGCTCAGTGGTAGAGCGTCGGCCTGGTGTGCTGAAGTCCCGGGTTCGATTCCCGGCCAGGGCACACAGGAGAAGTGCCCATCTGCTTCTCCACCTCTCCCCCTCTCCTTCCTCTCTGTCTCTCTCTTCCCCTCCCACAGCCGAGGCTCCATTGGAGCAAAGATGGCCCGGGCGCTGGGGATGGCTCCTTGGCCTCTGACCCAGGCGCTAGAGTGGCTCTGGTCGCAACAGAGCGACGCCCCGGAGGGGCAGAGCATCGCTCCCTGGTGGGCAAAGCGTCGCCCCCTGGTGGGTGTGCTGGGTGGATCCCGGTTGGGCGCATGCGGGAGTCTGTCTGGCTGTCTCTCCCCGTTTCCAGCTTCAGAAAAATACAAAAAAAAAAAAAAAAATTAGGTTAGTAGCCCTGGCTGGTTGGCTCAGTGGTAGAGCGTCGGCCTGGTGTGCGGAAGTCCCGGGTTCGATCCCCGGCCAGGGCACACAGGAGAGGCGCCCATCTGCTTCTCCACCCCTCCCCCTCTCCTTCCTCTCTGTCTCTCTTCCCCTCCCGCAGCCAAGGCTCCATTGGAGCAAAAATGGCCCGGGCGCTGGGGATGGCTCCATAGCCTCTGCCTCAGGTGCTAGACTGGCTCTGGTTGCAACACAGCAACGCCCCGGATGGGCAGAGCATCACCCCCTGGGCATGCCGGGTGGATCCCGGTTGGGCGCATGCGGGAGTCTGTCTGACTGCCTCTCCGTTTCCAGCTTTAGAAAAATACAAAAAAAAAAAAAAATTAGGTTAGGTTTTGTCTACTGTGTAAGAATCACTACCCATTCCTGAAGCTGAATAATAATGTCTACTAATCCCGTTTTAAACACTGATTTTGCCAGGCCTGTGGTGGTGCAGTGGGTAAAGTGTTGACCTGCAGTGCTGAGGCTGCCGGTTCGAACTTGGGCTTGCCCGGTCAGGCCACATAGGACAACCAATCAACGAACAACTAGAGTGAAGCAACTTTGAGTTGATACTTCCTGCTCAGCAACCCCCCCCCCCATTTCCTCCTTCTATAAAATCAATAACTAAAATCTTAAAAAAAGAAGTGCTGATTTCATTTCATTTGTTTCTTTAAAAAAAAAAATTGGAGGGACAAAAACCAGGCCAGTAAATTTAAATCTACTATAATGATATGTTATATGGATAAGTACGTGTATGACCTCTCTTTACACACACACACTGAATTTTTTTCCCTGTTTCCTAATTTCCCTATTGGGCTGCTATGCTCAGTTCCCAATTCCACTAAGACCAAAAAATGTTTGCCTAGATGTGACTTTAAGATTTTCAGCATTTCATATTTTTCAAACTTGCATGTTTATATTGCCTTGAGGAGATGATGAACTCTAAATGTAATGTGAAGTACAAACTGGAGTTTTCCCATGTTTTCATAAAGGTAGTTCTTATTTAAGGGATGCTCCAAGCTCCAGGTAGCTCAAAGTAGTAGATTAAACAGAGCTCACTCCGTGCCAAGCACTGTCTCCTACGCCCAGGTCTCATGTACTCTCTTGACAACTCTGGGAGGTAAGTCTCATAAGTATTCCTATTTCAGTGACAAGGAGACAGAGACAGACCAAGAACATGGGAGTTGCTCCAGGTTAAGAGGGGTGGCATCCAAAATGGTTTGAGCTCAGAGACCATGATGTTAATTGCATCACATACTGCCTCCCAGTTCTTCCAGCTGACATAAAATGTCAGTCAAGAAAACAATCCTTTTTAAAAATGTTTTATAAATGACGCACCAACCAGGCAAGCAGTGTCTTCTGCTAATTTTCTTACCGAGTCTCAATAGCTACTATCAAAGTTAGCCTTTAATGTAAAAGAAAGCTGGCAAAAACAGCAATGAATAGTCCGTCCTAATCAGTCACTATAGTTTGTAACCCCAAATGGACATATCATCTGACAAATATGAGAAAACTGTGACTAACTGGTTAATATTTTGAAATCAGAACTTCCCCAGAACACTGGGCTGATGATGGCTGGTGTATCCCTAATACCACTTATGACACACTGCAGGACTCGGGCTCGGGAAGAGAGAATTCAATTTCTGCCGTGTGAGACTACTGTGCAAGTAATTATATAACATCGAGTAATAGAAGGATCATTCCCTGAGCCTATAAAAGTAATTTTAAAAAGGAAAGGTCCGGGCCCTGGCCGGTTGGCTCAGCGGTAGAGCGTCGGCCTAGCGTGCGGAGGACCCGGGTTCGATTCCTGGCCAGGGCACACAGGAGAAGCGCTCATTTGCTTCTCCACCCCTCCGCCGCACCTTCCTCTCTGTCTCTCTCTTCCCCTCCCGCAGCCAAGGCTCCATTGGAGCAAAAATGGCCCGGGCACTGGGGATGGCTCTGTGGCCTCTGCCTCAGGCGCTAGAGTGGCTCTGGTCGCAACGTGGCAACGCCCAGGATGGGCAGAGCGTCGCCCCATGGTGGGCGTGCCGGGTGGATCCCGGTCGGGCGCATGCGGGAGTCTGTCTGACTGTCTCTCCGTTTCCAGCTTCAGAAAAATGCAAAAGAAAATGCAAAAAAAAAAAAAAAAAAAAAAAAAAAAAAAAAAAAAAAAAGGAAAGGTCCATAGTGGAAACACTGTTTTTGGATGATTCTACCTAGAATCTGTCTTAATACGTCTTGAAATAAAACCTAAAAAATCTTCACCCTCTCACATGTCTGCTAGTTCACAAGAGCATTAAGCGGTATTACCCATGCAACCACAGTAATTCCAAGTGACAAGAAATCCTACACAGCCAGACTGCTGACTGCACAGCCTGAGAAAGAAGATACTTCTATAGTTAGAATATCCTACCCTGTGTGATTTCCCTGAAGCCCCCTCCCCATCAGAGACCGCATCCATTTTATCACTGAAATTTCCAGACAGAGGGTGAGACCGTCAAAACATTACGTAAGTAGAGAAGATTAATCAGTCTATACAGTCTGAACTAGCAAGCACTGCTGCTAGGCCACAATTAAATCAACCGAAAAGCATTTTTTTCCTGGCAGAAGTGTCTTAAAGGAAATAACAAAGTCACTGTATGCTGTTTCCATGAGGCTCAAAGACCAACCCATGACAACCAACTGTCAAATTCCAACTCATCACAATAGAAATGTTTCCAAAGTAAATCCTGCAACAGTGGGCAAAGCAAGCCTCCTGCAAGGTTACTTGAATGCTTATGGGAAACACACCAACTTTTAAAAGGAGTTTAAAACACACCAACTTTGAACAAGGGAGTGGGAGGAACAGGTAGATGAGCACATTGTAAATAAGTCAATGCCAAGAGGAGCATTACTAGACAGCCACACTGTTTCCATTGTCTTTGTCTCCGGAAAGTAACTTTAATAACAGTTTGGTGAACACATGTCTTGCTACTGTCAGTGTTCACAACATCTCAAATAAATTAATGAAGGTTTGACTTAAGAACAGTTGGGCAGCTGTCTGTTGCTGGTTCTCCCATCCTTAAAATGGAGTTTAATAAGCAGGACTTTACTAGGCTCAAGGTGGAAAAGAGGGTGTCATGGGCTGACACAGTCTTTGTTTTGCAAGAAGGTGGTCTCCTTTACATTTAAACAATCTATAAAGAGCATAAACCATGACGACTCAAAGTGACTCATAACTAAAGTGTCCTGTGCCAGCAAAAAAGGCAGAAGTCCGCAACCGGTGGACTGCAACAGCACTGCAGATAGCACCCTGGTCTAGAGCTTCATTTATTAAGCACTTTTTGGGTAACACCCAATTGTCAAGACTCCTACTCCATACCACCTTTATTTTCAACACATAATACACTCAGAAAGAAGCTATCTAGAAAAAAATCTTTTCTATCCACAGACTGGCATCTCTACTACTGTTGGCCCTATTTGATAAAGCAATTATCAAAAGGCAATTTCCGTATTTAAAATAATCACAGGGATTGACAGCTTATAACCACAAGCCTCTGAATATATATATTCAGTGAACCTTGGGATGTGCTATCGTCTATTCTCAACACAGCAGACAGTGATTCTTAAATAAATAAATAATAATTACATCATGTCATTCGTCTATTTAATCCAGTACCCTGTCCCCAGTGAACACTCCCATGTCACCTCCACTTGTCTGCCCTGCTCTCACTTAGCTCCACACTTGCCCTACTTCGGCCACAGAGGACCCCGTGCTGCAAGCCCAACACGTCCATGCAGTGTTCCGCCGCAGGACTTAGCACTGGCTGTTCCCCCTGCCTGGAATGCTCCCCCACCAGACACGCACAAGCCTCATTCTGCTATTCCTTCAAATTTCTGTTTCAAAATTTACCTTCTCGCCTGACCAGGCGGTGGTGCAGTGGATAGAGCATCGGACTGGGGTGCGGAGGACCCAGGTTCAAGACCCTGAGGTCGCCAGCTTGAGCGCGGGCTCATCTGGTTTGAGCAAAGCTCACCAGCTTGGACCCAAGGTCTCTGGCTCGAGCAAGGGGTTATTCAGTCTGCTGTGGCCCCCCAGTCAAGGCACATATGAGAAAGCAGTCAATGAACAACTAAGGTGTCGCAATGAAAAACTAATGATTGATGCTTCTCATCTCCCTCCGTTCCTGCCTGTCTGTCTGTCCCTCTCTCTCTCTCTCTGTCTCTGTAAAAAAATAAATAAATAAAATAAAAAATTTCCTTCTCAAGGAGGCACATCCTTATTGCCTCCTTTAAAACCCACCATCCTCCCCTCGGCCTAGATGCCTCCTCTCCCTTCTCTGCTCTACCTTCTCCTCTTCTGTCCATGGCATTGCTGCCTGCTACCCTAGGACCTCATTTCTTGTTTTATTTGCTCATTGTGTGCTGCTATCCATCTGTACAACGTTCAGGGAGGTTCTTTTCTGTTCCGTGTAGAATCTAAAGTATCCAGAACCGAGTCTGGCAGGTAGTGGGCACTCAGCACCGAATCGGGTTGAATGACCCAGGACAACTCAGACAGCATTACTAGTGAGACCAGGCAAGAACGTATGTCATGGCAATACCCGTGCCAGAGATCTTATCTGGTAAGTGGCCCAGACAGTTCTAACGCACGCGGTAAAAGCACCATTCTGTAGCCAGGCAGGCAGCCGGTGTATTTCACAACAAACTATTCTCACTCGAAGCAAAGATTAAACACAGCAGACAGTGATTCTTACAAAAAAAAAAAATCACGTCATATCATTCCTCTGCATAATCCAGTACTTTGTCCTCAGTTACCACTGTCACAGCACCATCTCCTTCTCACCCCTGCTCTAACTTAGCAACATTACCTACGTCAACCAAACCAGACTCAGCATTCTACCAGACATTCTACAAACAGGGTAAAAACAAAAGAGCTAGTGAAAAGAACACCCTGGGCACGCTATCGGCAACCAGTTACAGACAAGACAGCACGAGGTTATCCGTTCATTCCATCGCTCCGCCCACAACTGTTGAGCACAGGGGATGCCACGGTGGAAAAGACAGTCACAGAATTTAGATGAGAGGAAGGCATGTGTAAATAGATAATCCTAAGAGGACATGATCAGAGCTAAACACGGAACGTCGAGGCACTGGAGAACACCCAGGAGACAGCCCCACTCAGACTTCGCACGGAGCTCATGAAGGAAAGATTTCCTGAAAGACCCTGCCGCTCCGTTATCTTTTTATTACATCAGCGGACCTGAGAAAAAGGGGGTATCTTATTGCTGAGCTGAGACTGAAAACTAAATGGTATCTTTTTAAAAAAAATTTTTTTATTTTTCCAATTTTAGAAGCAGGGAGGATGTCAGGCTCCCACATGCACCCGACCGGGATCCACCCGGCATGCCCACCAGGGGGCGATGCTCTGCCCCTCTGGGGTGCTGCTCCATTGGGGCCGGAGCCATTCTAGAGCCTGAAGTGGAGGCCATGGAGCCATCCTCAGCTCCCAGGCCAACTTTGCTCCAGTGGAGCCTTGGCTACGGGAGGGGAAGAGAGAGACAGAGGGGAAGGAGAGGGGGAGGGGTGGAGAAGCAGATGGGCGCTTCTCCTGTGTGCCGACCAGGAATTTTACCTGGGACTTCCACACTCCAGGCTGACCCTCTCCGCTGAGCCAACTGGCCAGGGCCTGAATAGTATCTTCTTAAAGGATGTGTGATTTATTTAGGTTTCAAATGTGAGTTGGTGAAGGCATCTTACAGAGAGCGTCACTGTGTCTCTACCTGCATTTTGGCAGACCTTTCTGATAAGGAAATAATTTGCAAATATAACTGTTAATACAGTTTACTTACTCATCTTTCTCCCAGATTGCTCCTATTCCTGTATTACCTATCTTGAACACTCAGTCTACTTTCAGAGAATAAAAGGACTATAGTCACGCAATTAAGAAGAGTTAGAAGACTTTCAAATAATAATCATAGCTCTAGATCAAGATAAATGTGATTAGGAATATATTTAGAGCAAAAAACAAACAAACAAAAAACTGGGCCGTGTGCAATTTTTGTATGTGGTATTACAGAGTTCAGTTCATCTCTCACATTCAGGTATATTAAATTTGCAAGCCCTGCACTGGGAGATGATGACTGGTCTCTCATGCAAATTCTAATGACTGAAAAAACACTGAAATAGCCATAATCCTGGACAAGCTCTAATTTCTTTGTTTTCAGTAATACCAACACGTCATAAAGAGTAAGCAATGAGTCATTTTCCTAAAGGCAACCTTGGCTTCATCATTCTCTTTTCAGAGGCTCTCTGGGAGTGAAAACACTTCAGGAAGCCAACCACCCCAATTTTCACCATTTTACAGGGAAGTTACTGGGGGGCCCAGAGAGGCAAAGTGACTTGTCCAAGGTCACACAGGCAACTGGTAACATACCAAAGCGTTCTAAATGTATTTCCCCTAACAAGATTTTGATTCCATCAGCACTAGTATTTCTGATTATTCTAGGCGCGTTCCAACACCCCACTCAGCAAGTATCCAGCAAGCAGCACTGAGATTTGCTTCCAAGAGACGAGCTCAGTTCCTGTTCGTAAGTAATCAGAACAATGCTGAATGTCAACTGCATCTGAGGAAAGCAGGAATGTGAGTAAGGGCCACTGCAGTTAAGAAGCACAGACTCCTCCTGCCCAGCAGCCAGGTTATGTGCAGAACGAAGGAAAGAATAAGCACAACTTCAGTTCAGTGGTTACACGTGAAGTCGGCAGGCTTCAAATGGATAAAGGAGCCAAAGGCAGTAACAGCGGTTAAAACTTAACCTTTCAAATAGCGCCAGCTTTCAAGAAAGTCTTTTCACATAGGAAAAAGGGGGTCATCATCCAGTTCCTTAATGCCTGAGAAAGCCAAAACACAGCATTTACCCATGTCAGCCAATCATCAACTTCTTAGTTAAATAAATCTCCCTGTAGCTAAAATTTAGGGATATAGTTCAAACGTGCTTCAAAGGTTCTTCCAAAGAAATTCACAAACACGTTACTTCAGCATTTCTTCCACATGCAGGCAGAATATCAAAACCCGTCTGCCCGAGGACAGTGAAAACACGTTGTATGGTATCGTGACGACACACGGTCCTGCGTTTGTACACATCCAGAGAACATGCCACACGAGAGAGAACCCTAAGGTTGACTTCTGACTCCGGGTGACTGCGATGTGTCCCTGCACATCCCACCTCAGTTAAAAGGGGGAAAAAGCGGCCCTCTGGGAGGGGCCGTGCTAATTCCACACTGGAAGAGCTACAGCGGTGTGCTCGGACACGTGCAAACACACCCGATGGAAACTACCTTGCCCTCACACGAGTGCACGCACGGGTCTTGCACTCACACATGTGTAACCTGGGCACGTCAGGGTATGAATGCCCCATGGAATAACCCTTGCCAACGGGCTCAGGAGCCGGTGGATAATGCTCCCCACCTGAGGTGCGCTCTGTCCAGCCTCCTGGAGGCAGGCTCCAGCCAGCAGCCCACCGTGGTGACCCCTCAACAACCCCTTGCAGCGGCTCCCTCTCCTTCCCCGTTTCCTCGTCCCCAGCCCCCCAACCCTGGCTCCTGAGATGCCGGCTCCGCCTTCCCAGGGGTGCCCAGGCTACAGAGACAGCAGCGGCCCCCAGCTGGGGGGAACTAGCACTGTCCGCCAGCCTTCTCGGCAAGGAAGGCCCGTCCCTGGTGCCTGGTGCAGAGCAGAAACCCAGTGCCTCCAGGCTCAGCACGCAGCAGCTCTAGCTCCGTTTCCAGGCCACGGGCGGGATGACCCAGAGGAAGAAGCTATCCGGAACCAGGGCTCTGTGAACATTTCTCGATGTAACTACAATAATGTGAAGCTGTTCCTTTAAAAGCTGGGGCAGGTAAGCTGAGAATAGCAATCATAGCCCAAATCCCCTACACTCTTCCCCACTGAACTGTGTGTGTGTGACAGAGAGGACAGATAGGAACAGAGGGATAGGAAGGGAGAGAAATGAGAAGCATCAATTCTTTGTTGCGGCGGTACCTTAGTTGTTCACTGATTGCTTTCTCATCTGTGCCTTGACCATGGGGCTACAGCTGATTGAGTGACCCCTTGCTCAAGCCAATGACCTTGGGCTCAAGCTGGTGAGCCTTGCTCAAACCAGATGAGCCCGTGCTCAAGCCTGCTACCTCGGGGTTTTGATCCTGGGTCCTCCGCATCCCAGTCCAACACTCTATCCACTGCGCCACCGCCTGGTCAGGATCTTCTCCACTGCACTCTCGCAAGGACTCACCACTGGCTCTCCAAATACAGAACCACGTCTGAAATGATGAACACACACTCCCCACTCATAATAGACATCTTCCGTATTCATCCCACCCCCCAGGAGAACTGGATGATAGAAGTAAAGATTTCTTTTTTAATTTTTAATGTATTGTGTTGACATGGTTTCAAGTGTCCCACTTAATACAACACATTCTACCCCCCACAGAGAACTCAAGAACATTCTGAGGTCTCTACACTGCTCAATGGCTCAGGAACAGAAATGGGCTGCTCCTCTTCCCCCGCCCGCTGAGGAGGACAAAGCAGAAGCTTTACTCACACATCATTGAATTCCTCCAGAGACCTTGCAGGTGTAAAAACATCCAACAGACCAATCACCTGTAAGGAAACACAAAAACCAAACAGGAAATAAATACTGAACGAACTTCTAGTACCCATCAGGTCTCTGTGAACTATATAATTCCAAACCCCACTACCCAAGTTCAATAATATCACGAAACCACATACATACTTTGTAATGTATTTTCTACCCCAATTACGCTTTTGTTTATACTCGTTAAACATGACCACTCATAAAAATCAAGTTTACTACTGAAAACATTCGACTCCTTAGGATTTGGTCACACAGAGCTTTTCATTTATCAGGAAGTAAAAAAGTTTAGGGCTCTTGACTTAACATATGCACTAACAGTCTGGTTAAAAAAAACAGAAAAAAAAGTCACATTTCTACGATTGTTATTATAGTATCATTTTTCTTTTTTTTAAATGCATATTATTTCATGAACAGTTTTTGTTATTATATAGTCTTTAAAACTGACATTTTTAAAAATCCCCAAACATTTTCTCAGTATACTCTTGGTATTATTCTTGTAATACTCTTAATATTAAGATAATTTTCTTAGTCATTATCAAGTATTTATACAAGACTATTTAAAAATGACAAAAGCTATCTTCATACAAGGATAAAGCAAAGAGCTACTTAATACTCAGTAATCCATGGTCTTTGAGCAAGTTTTCTGGTCAAGCATTTATATTGATTAATCCACACATACTCCCCTCCCTTTCTTCTAAAACCCAAGGCAACTAATTTTTACATAGTTAGGCACTGAGAAGGCCAACAAGAACTAGAATTCATTTGTGTCTGGAAATGAAACAAACAAAAGTCAAATAGTTTTTGTTAAGCGGGCCCATGACTGTGGACTCATTAGCATGCTTCTCCAACCAACCAGGTTAAAACAGACAGCTCTAACAGTAAAATACCAACGCTCAAAACATTACCATGAAAAGCACTTCTAACTAGAATGTTATTCCACTGATTCAAATACCAGAAAAAAACAACAACTTTTTTTAAGTGAGAGGAGGGAAGATAGAGAGACAGAACACCTGCATAAGCCCTGACCCAGGATCCACCCTGCAACCTCCATCTGGGGTGGATGCTCAAATCAACGGCGCTATCCTCAGCACCTGAGGCCGATGCTCGGACTAACCAAGCAACTGGCTGAGAGAGAAAGGGGAGAGAAGGGGGAGAGGGAGGGGAAGAGAAGCAGATGGTCGCTTCTCATGTGTGCTCTGACTGGCGATCGAACCCGGGACATGCTCTATCCACTAAGCAAACCAGCCAGAACCCAAATGCCAGTCTTTGAAAAGCAATTCCAATTTTATAGCCTGAATCCAAAAGAAAAACAAAGCAAAACAAAACAAAAGACCTTGAGATTCAAAGAGAATCGTTTCTCAAGTCTTTGCATCTTATTCCAAAGGAAAGCAAGACCCAGATAAGCTCAGCGTCAGACCCTACCCAGGTAACTGCACACAGGAAAACCAGAATGACCCATAACTGCACTTCCCACACTAACTCACATTTTGAGGTGTTTCCTTTGATTTTTCCAATGTATATAAACGATAAACTGGGGTTATACTGTGCATACATACACTGTTATATCCTGCCTCATCTCTCAGCATATGACTTTTCTCGTGTCCTTCAATGTTTTTCAGTCATAGGCTCGATCATTTGTGTATATGTACTATAATTTAACCGATTTCCTATCTTTGGACATTTAAGGAACACTGCAAGTGTGTGTGTGTATTCTGCATATTTTGTATTTTCTTCCACAGAACAAATTTCAAAGAAATGGAATTAGAGAATCAAAGGCAACAAGACATGTAAGCCTCTTAACCTTATCAAACTGTCCTCCATAAAGGTGAGGCCAGCTTACACTCCCACCAACAGTGTACCCATGACCTTATTAATACTAACATCCTTACATAGCGCTTTAAATTTCAGTCAGATCATTGTCTTTGTCCTTCTCCACCTAAACCACAATTGTGTCCCTTCAGTTTGATACATTCCTGCCTTAAAACTTCTGGTCTTTTTAGTACTCTCTCCCCTAGGTCCACTTGTATTTTATGCAGCTAAGATCTAGATGTCACTTTTATTTACCAGTGCCAACATTTTCTTTTTTTCTTTTTTTAAATTTTTTTTTATTTGTTCATTTTAGAGAGGAGAGAGAGAGGAGAGGGAGAGAGAGAAGCAGAGAGAGAGAAGGGGGGAGGAGCTGGAAGCATCAACTCCCATTGTGCCTTGACCAGGCAAGCCCAGGGTTTCGAACCGGCAACCTCAGCATTTCCAGGTCGACGCTTTATCCGCTGCGCCACCACAGGTCAGTGCCAACATTTTCTAATCACTGATAATTTTTATCTGAGATGTCCCATTGCCCCAATGAAAGAAAAGTTTAAAATAATTTACACCAGTTTACACTCTTGCTGTTGTGATTGTGGGAAATCATCCTCAAGTCACAATAAAATAAATCACTAGAGATCAGGTTTGCTCAGGGTTATTCACACAATGGTTAACTGAAGGATAGAAAAACAAAGCAAGTCCAAAACATTTTCAAGTAAAAGCTCCAATTTTGGCCCTGGTCGGTTGGCTCAGTGGTAGAGCGTCGGCCTGGCATGCAGGAGTCCCGGGTTCGATTCCCAGCCAGGGCACACAGGAGAAGCGCCCATATGCTTCTCCACCCCTCCCCCTTTCCTTCCTCTCTGTCTCTCTCTTCCCCTCCCGCAGCCGAGGCTCCATTGGAGCAAAAAGATGGCCCGGGCGCTGGGGATGGCTCCTTGGCCTCTGCCCCAGGCGCTAGAGTGGCTCTGGTCATGACAGAGCATTGCCCCCTGGTGGGCGTGCCGGGTGGATCCCGATAGGGCGCATGCGGGAGTCTGCCTGACTGCCTCCCCGTTTCCAGCTTCAGAAAAAAAAAAAAAGCTCCAATTTCAATTTGAAAACACAGCAGGCATTCTGGAATCAAACAGCTGTAACTCTGAACCCCACAGAATATGGGAGTTCGCGGCCTTTTTTTTGGGGGGGGGGAGACAGAAAGGGAGAGAGATGAAAGTGTCAACTCATAGTTGTGGCACCTTAGTTGTTCATTGATTACTTCTCATACATGCCTTGACCAGAGGGCTCCAACTGAGCCAGTGACCCCTTGTTCAAGCCAGCAACCTGGGCTCAAGCCAGCGACCATGAGCTCACGTCTATGATCTATTCCATGCGCAAGCTGGCAACCCCATGGCTCAGGCTGGTGAGCCCGCACTCGAGCCCACAACTTTGGGGTTTCGAATCTGTGTCCTCAGGGTCTCAGGTCAACGCTCTATCCACTGCACCACCACCGGTGAGGTCGAATGGACCCTTTATCATTTTAAATGTCAAACATACAGCTCTCCTGGTCCTTACCTGAGCGGTCTGGTGGCACGTACCCAGACAGCCAAAGGGTGAAGAGGACAGGTTGCTTTCAAAATCTTTGATTACGCTTCCTTGTAAGTCTTGGTTCTTTACTAGGTAAAGCGACTTTTACATTGTAAGCACCTAAGACTTGTCTGCAGACTAGACAAAATCAGGAGTTTTTCTACATTGAGTCAAAGTCTTTGGGTCCCTTTTCCACTCCCACCTCAAACATCTGCCAACACAATGGGGGGTTATGAAATACTCGGCCACGTGCCTTCCCTGTTCCGACAACAAGTCACCCATATTGAGGTACAGGTGACCCTCCACACTGAGACTGCTGGAATCTAAACATCTTCATTTAAAAACAACAGACTGTTATTAAGCAAGTTGCTTATGAAACAATTTACGTAAGTTAAAACCGTTTTTCTAATGCTGTTAGCCCTCTTTAAAAACTTTTTTTATTAATTTTCATTTATTGTGTAAACATGGATTCATGTCCCATTCAATATAACACATAACACCCTCCTCTTCCACCCCCCTGCCCCCAATATACCCCCTTTGCCCCCTCCCCTTAACTCCCTCCCCCCTTCCCTCTGGGATTTGCTATCCCGTTATCTGTATCTATGTGTTATGTATATATAATTTCACTAATCCCTTCACCTTCTCTGATCCCACCCCCTCATCCCCCTTCCCTCTGACAGCTGTCCCTCTGGTCCCCATGACCCTGCCTCTGCCGTCAGCCCTCTTTTTAAAAGGAGTCTTGTAACCTTTCCTAAATTAGAAAAATTGTATCCATCACTGTGGCCTCTCATTTCTACAAATACAAAATGGTCTAAGTGTAACCAGCCTGATATCATATAAGATACATTTTAAATGATCTTCTTACAAAAAAACAAAGCATAAAAAAACAAGGTTGTTGCTTTATGACCATTAGGAAAGCCAAGACATGGATTCAGAGAAGCCCAAATAATCTGTGCCTTACACAATGGCTTAATTTATCTGTAAAGAAAGCAAAACAGGCCCTGGCCGGTTTGCTCAGTGGTAGAGCCTTGGCCTGGCGTGTGGAAGTCCCGCGTTCGATTCCCGGCCAGGGCACATAGGAGAAGCACCCATCTGCTTCTCCACCCCTCCCCCTCTCCTTCCTCTCTGTCTCTCTCTTCCCCTCCCGCAGCCAAGGCTCCATTGGAACAAAAGATAGCCCGGGTGCTGGGGATGGCTCCTTGGCCTCTGCCCCAGGCACTAGAGTGGCTCTGGTTGTGACAGAGCGACGCCCCGGATGGGCAGAGCATCGCCTCCTGGTGGGTGTGCCGGGTGGATCCCAGTCGGGCGCATGCAGGCGTCTGTCTGACTGCCTCCCCATTTCCAGCTTCAGAAAAATACAAAAAATACAAAAAAAAAAGAAAAAAAAAAGAAAGAAAAACAATAAAATTTAGTGCTGTTAAACCAGATGTTCTTAAATTCGTGTAGGCAGCATCAGTGGGATCCCAGGGACTCCTGGAGGTCCTTTGGGGACCCATCCATGTTTGGCTACATCAAAGTATTCTTTACATTTAAAGAGCTATGGCAATGTCTCTGTCACATTTACTAACGTGTAATGAAAAACAGCATACACGCTCAACTGTGTTAAAATCCAAATGTAAACACATCAGTTAAGCTGCCAGGCCATGCTGACTTTATGCAGACCCTGGAATAAAGCCTCTCCCGCCAGCTTTCCCACAATCCCAGCTTCTTATAAACATGTCACAGATTGGAAAGGCTGCCGCGCTGCCCTGACATTTTCTGGAACTCAGGTTTGCACATGCTGCTCATATAAAATTATGCCTAGGAATAAAGGTGCCTATAGAAAACAGGATTTTCTCAACAGTCTGCAGGTGAAAAAAAGCCCAGAAATAAATAAAAAGCTGCAGCTGTGATTATAATGGCACCTGTAATCCTATTCCAAACTTAAGTCTCAGTGCTCTGAACGTGGAAGAAATTCATACTTTGTGAAAGAAATATATATTGATATGGTATCACTCCCTTATCTGTGATATTTTTCTCAGTATGGACAAAGAAAAAAAAAAGTTCAACCATTAAAACAGAAAACGTCTGAAAAGCCAAGTAATAAATTTAGATTTTGAATTTTTCTCCACACCGTAACCATTAATCAATAGGGTGAATTGACTTTAAAGTCTCTACGGCCACTGTTTCTGCAATGCTACCAGGTTGACAGTTCTTTCCACAGAGCAACCACATAAATGCTTTGATAACTGATTTTGAAATATAGGAAAGCACCTTATTTCCCGATGTATAAGACGCACACTTTCCTGAAAAATTTGGGGTCTAAACACTGGGTGCGTCTTCTACAGCGGTTGTAGATTTCTTTCCTTGCATTGCCCACTATTTCACACTTGTTTTTGCGCTCATTGTTGAAGACAGTGATCTGTCATCAGACACAGATGAGGACAAGCTAATGCATGGGAGTTCTGACAGTGATGAGGAGTTGTATGAATTTTATGATGAATGATACTTGATTTCAATAACTTTATGTAATACATTATTTTGCAAATTTCGGGCCCCAAAGTAAGGTGTGTCTTATACATGGGAGTGTCTTACACATGGGGAAATGCGGTAAGTGTCCCTAAGTCAATTGTCCCTTCACTTCCAGTTTTCCAAGGTGTCCACTCACTAGAACACTGTATCAGAACTCTTACACACACCTTCGCAGGATGGCATTACCCTCCAATTGCCACACGGATAGAAAAGATTTATTTAATTTAGACAGTGTCTTTGTCGCATTTATTAGACTACCCAAATCTGGTAGAGCTGTTTTTGCAGATGAAAAAGAAAAATTACAATAATAAGTTGTACATAAAATAATAGCCCTCTTCGACTGAACTTTCAGTGAGCCTAAGGCACTCTTCCTCAAAGTTCTCCACTGAAATAACCCATGACCACGAAAAGGCCATGGACGCCTACCCAACTGGTAGTGACACAGTGGATGGAGTGTTGATCTCAGACACGGATATCCCAGGTTCAAAACCCTGAGGTCACCGGCTTGAGCAAGGGGTCACTGGCTCAGCTGCCCACCCCCCCAGTCAAGGCACATATGAGAAGCGATCAATGAACTACAGTGCTGCAACGAAGAACTGATGCTCCTAATCTCTCTCCCTTCCTATCTGTCTCCAATAAATAAATAAATAAATAAATAAATAAATAAATAAATAAAGCCCATGGACGTCCATATTCTGATAAAATAGCCGTAAGTAAACCAGGTAAAGAACACAAAAAACTTGAAATATTTTCTCTTAAAAATCCCTATGAATTTTTATACCTCATAAGAGATCCCTTTTTATTAAAAACCTTTCTTAATGCTTCTCCTCTAAAATTCTGTGAGTAAAACTCCAACTCCAAGAAACCGCACCAATCCATGTCACTCCAAGGCTCTGGGCAGACACCTGACCTTGCGCAGTGGCCACGAACACCCCAGAGTAAGAAGCATGGTCCCAAGTTTGATTTCCATTTGCAGTAATTAAAACCGTTGTTGTTTTTTTTTTCTAGTGTACTTAAGAGCAGAGTTTATTGTTCCTTGAATGCAGAAGAACTTACATTCTCATGTTTCATGTGTTTAAGTAACCGCAGTTCCCGGTAGGTCCTTTTGGCATGAATAATGGACTGAAACGGTCTAGACAGCTTCTTCACTGCCACACGTAACCCCGTTTTTGTGTCATAAGCAGCACTAAGGAAATAAAGAACAAAAAGCCCATCATTAAAAGTGCTCTAAATACTTCAAAATTAGCATTTACATGGCTATTTCATTTCCAAATTAAACAAATCTATTAAAAAAAAGAAAAAGCACAAAAGAGGAGGAAGATAAAAACTAAAATGGCCATTACCCAAACAAATCCGTTCTTATTTTTCCTCGAGTCCTTTTTTTTCTTTTTTTCTAAGCATCTAAATCAGAGCTCAGCAACCTTTTCTGGGGAGGGCCAGGCAGTAAATACATTAGACTCTGTGAGGCTCAAGGTCTCTGCCCACAACTACGTCAACTCTGTGGTTGTAGCTGAGAAGTAGCCAGACAGTAAATTTAAAAATAGGTGTGGCTGTGTCCCAATAACACACAACAAAAGAGGCCACCTGATCTAGATGAGCCAACAGACTGACATACAGATGGCAGGGTCCCCTCTGTCTCCACTGCCCCAGTCCCTCTGTCACTCTGCCACCGTATGCTGCCTGATCAGGGCAGAGGCCTTGGAAACCACCCTGTTCTCAAGACAAGTCAGTACAAAAATGTCCTGAGCACCTACAGAGTATCTGACCCTCTTATAAGCTGAGATGCAGTAGGGGACAAGTCAACAAATCCCTGCCCTCAGGGGAGGGGAAGAGCAGAATAATAAAATAATTTCAAATAGTGATAAACGCTATGACTAAATAAAACAGGAGAATGGGATAAAGACTTATAGAGTCTCTGCAGCATACCAGGAACTGTTCTAAAGCTTCTGAACATTCATTTTTAAGGTGGAACGCTTTTACTTCCCGACATCCCTCTGAAGTTAGGAGTATTATCCTCCCCACCCTACCCTCACTTTACCAATGAGGAAACTGAAGCCCAGAGGGGTTCAGCAACGTGCCCACCATCACAAAGCCAGCAAGAGGCTGCGCAGAAGCCTGGGAGCAGGGCTCACGCTGTTTACCCCTCTGCTGGGCTGCCTCTCCGCAGGGCAGGTGCACACACGGGAGAGGACCAGGTACAAAAGCCCAGGCGTACTAGAGCGGCAGGAAGACAACGAGGGCGTGTGAGCACGGGGAGCCAGCGGAGCAGGGGACAAGGTCAGGGGCGAGGCAGAGGCTGGTCACGCAGGACACTGCGCAAACTTAACGTGCATGTTCATTATTTTTAGCGACTTGGCTAATCCCAGCCTGCCTCATCCTCCTGTTTACGTCAGCCTCCCGGGCATACCAGACTCTCAGGTCACGTTATCACCAAACTCTCTTTCCCGTCTGACTCGGGGCTTGCTCCAGAAGTTCCCTACCTCCACTCCCACATCCGTACGCCATGTCCTTGTGCTCTTCCACTCGCAATCTGCGACAGACTTCTGGACACCTTCAACCCCTTTCCAGAAACTTCCCTCACCTCTTGGCTTTAATGGAAACTAAGGCGGGCCGTGAAGACACTGCTTCTCTTACGGCTGGCATGTAGAGGGCACTCTCTCCCTCGCGTCCCAGGTACAAGGCCAGCGCATAGGGGAGGTGTCTGCCTTGCTGAGCACGACCATTTGCAGACTGTCGCTCTCCCTTTGTTTTATAAAAGTCCCTGCCCACAACCATCTCTCCCTCTCTGCTGCTCTCACCAACTGACCTGGAATTTTCCACCATTCATTGAAAAGTTAGCTCCTATCTGAAAGGCTCTCTCTCCACTCCCAGCTTCTGTCATCACTCTTGGCAGCCTCAACATCCAGGTGGGGGGCACATCTAACATCCTGGCCTCTCCGTTTCCTGACCTCTCCAGGAAACTCCACCTCAGCCCGCCACCGCTGTGACCACAGCCTGGACCTCTACCACCACCAAGAACTGCCCTGCCTACAAAAGTCTGAACACCGGCCCCGCCCCGGTCCCATCCCAACTTATGCCTTTTAGCCTTAGTTTACTTGGACCTTGACTCCGATTATTCACTGACCTCCTCATCGTTGTTTATTTCTACCCTGTAGCCCTGTCCCGTCTTCATTACCCTTCGCACCCGCTTAGACTGTGGATTAAGCTCCCTTGTACCCCCCACCCCCGATTTATTCACCTAGACGAAGTCTAACTCTGGGAGATCTCAACGATTTAATTCTCCATGTCTGAATCTAAGAGCTAACTGGTTGAAGAAGGAATGCACAATCCTACAGACGGGTTTCCCTCTTAAACTTCTCACCTTAAACTCAGACAAGGCTTGCAATTGTTTGTG
Organism: Saccopteryx bilineata; assembly: GCF_036850765.1. Lineage (NCBI taxonomy): Eukaryota > Metazoa > Chordata > Mammalia > Chiroptera > Emballonuridae > Saccopteryx > Saccopteryx bilineata. Next base: position 14,000,275 of record NC_089490.1, on the reverse strand, counting down.
TTTTTTTTTTCCTTCTCCTTACAGCTGATTTTCCTACTCAACATCAGCATTTGCCACCGGCTCTCTCCTCAGATCTCCAGTGCACCCTCCTTGCGCAGGAGCAGCCCACGCCCTCACAGAGAACACAGACCGCATCAGAGAGGAGCTCCGCCGGCCTGTCACTAATGCCACAAGCCCATCGGCACCGGACCCATCTTCCCTGCTTTCTCTCTTGCTGCATCCAAGGACGCATACCCTTTCTTATAAGAACCCAAGACTTCACCCTGGCCGGGGAGCTTGGATGGTCAGAGCACTGTCCCGAAGCGCAGGGGTGGCTGGTTCAATCCCCGCTCAGGGCACATTCAGGAGCAGATCCATGTCCGACCCCTTCTAAAATCAATCAATAAAGGAAATAAAAAACAAGACTTCAATACCTGCTTCAGAGCATCCTCCTCCCTCACCCTTTCAAGGACTTAGCTCCCCGGTCCCCTTCTCTCGTACATCCTCAATCCTCAGCTTTTCCCTACCTAAGGGATCAGTCCCATCGGCATAAATACGCTCTAGTTACTGCCCTCCCTCACCAGACAAACGAGAAACTGCCCTGACGGCTCCCATCAGTTCAAGGTCTCCGGTGGTTCTGCAGGTGTGGTCCCTAGACCAGCAGGCTGGTTCTCACCTAGGAACTTACAGAAATGCACACGCTCAGGGGCCACCCCTGACCTCCCCACTCAGAAAGCCTGACGTGGGTCCAGGAAGCCTGTACTTGATCAAGCCCTCCACATAATTGTCAACCCATGCTGGAGTGGGAGGGCCGCTGCTCCGTGGACTGGCGGTGCTGGTGTTATCTGGGTGCCCTTAGAAGTGACATCTCCCTAAAAATACTTAAGCACCTTAGACTAGTTCTCCCCGCCTCCTTTATCCCAACAAACGGGCTTTTCCATCGGCTGCTTCCAGAGGACATTTGCATACCACCCTTGATTGGTCCCTTCCTCTAGTATTCTGCCCCCCCACCCCCACGCAATTGGTCAGAGTCTGATGGTTTTCACTTCCAAAACACACCTCTGACCCCACGTCCCTCGTCTCCCTGGTCCCACACCATCCGCGCCATCCCCGTCACCAGCTGCCTCTTCACACTGCTCTCCCTGCCTCCTGTGCCGTCCTAATATACTCCCCGCAAGCATCCAGAACAACCTTCCATAAGTATAACTGAGAAGACACCACTCCCCTGCTGCAGATCCTCCAACGAAGAATTTCCTTGGCACATAAAATAAAATGCAAATTTCCGACCAGCCTAGGAGGCTTAGGTGACCTGACCACCAGTGACCACCCCACGGTGGTCAGTGCTAGTCCTCCCTGCCCCTCGGACACTGCGTGATCTGGGCATGCCAGCTCCTGGTTCCTGAAGGGCTCTTCTCCCCACACCCTGACACCAGCAGAATCCTTCTCCTTGAAGCGGCGGCCTGGTCAACCCCTCAAAGATGAGATATAGCTAAGAGGTCCCAAGCAGTTGTTCTGTCCCGACACTCTCCCTGCCTCCTACCCTATCCCACAGAGAGGGAGGTGGCCTCTCTTCTTGCCCACTCCCCACGTTCCTGCAAACCCATGAACCAGTACTTCTCCCTTCTGGGAAGTACCAAGTCAACTGGCACTCTTCTCAAAGCCCTCCCTGGCTCTGGGGAGACAGGAGAAACGGTCACTGCCCCCGGTGACCCATTCTCTTCACCTCTCCCTCAGAGTGTGCCTGGTTCAGCACTTTCTCCTCCCTGCTGCGGGCAAGCCTGCGGGGGGCGCCCCAGAGCAAGGGATACAGATCCTCAGATGGCCAGCTCACCTGCCCGGGACTCGGAGCGCTTGCTCAGTCCTGCGGGGAAAGGCCAGAAGCCCACTGGAGCTGCAGGGCCAACATCAGAAGGCATTCTCCATGCCGGCTTTACGGTCATAAACTACATATTTCAGTCCCTATTTGACTCCTGTATCTATTCATCAAAGGCAGGCTAGGATTAATCAGTACCCGATAGGTAGGTACTATTACCATTTATTGCTACACATTGATTTTCAAATCAGCACAGCAGTTAAATAAGGGCAGGAACTTAAAGCATTAGGCTGCTGGGATTTTAATTTGTGCTGCCACTTAGTAGCTAGATAGCCTTGAGGAAGTTAATTAAAGTCTCTCGGCCTCACGCAGGAAACCAGGGTTGTGTTTACACCTAACCTGTAGGATGTTCTTCGTTAGGACAGAATGTGGTGACTTGTGCAGTAGGTTTTAGCAAAGGGCCCAGCCCAGGGGAAGGCCTGGTATAGACCTTACTAATGCCCACCTTCCCTGTCCCCGTCCTGAGGGCAGCAAGTGCCGCCCATTTTATTCACTACTGCACATGTTACACAGGACTCCGCATACAGCCCAGCACAGGGTACGGTCTCAATAAATGCTTGACAGAAGTATGTCTTGAAACTGATATTAATGTTAAAGTTTACACTTAGTGACAGCTTCGTTTGGTAGTCGCTGTTGTTAGATCTCTATGTGAACGAATAACCTTTAATGACCACAACTTTAACTGTCACAACTCTATGAGAAGGCATTTGTACTATGCCCATTTTACACAAGAGAGAACTCAGGCACAGAGGTTAGTAAGTGTTCGCAGGGTAGACAGAAAAACGGGAGAGCTGGGATCCAAATCCAACTGGAAGCATGAACTCTTAACCATTATACTCTAAGAGAAAGCCAGGTTCAACTCTGCTAAGAGTCCATTTTCAATACATTCTACAGATGCTTCCTACTATAATTAATTGCATTTCATAAGGAAAAAGTTTTTTCCTGTACACTGAACTCAAAATAGTCCTGTTTCATCACAAATATCTCTTAAGAAATAACCTTAACTCTAGCCCTGGCTGGCTGGCTGGCTCAGTGGTAGAGCACTGGCCCAGCATGTGGATGCCCTGGGTTTGAATCCTGGCCAGGGCACACAGGAAAGTGCCCATCTGCTTCTCCACCCCTCCCCTTCTTGCTGCTCTCTCTCTCTCTCTCTCTCTCTCTGTTCTGCCCTCTCCTCCTGCAGCCATGGCTCGATTGGAGCTAGTTGGCCCCACATGCTGAGGATAACTCCATGGCCTCCACCTCAGGCACTAAAAAATGGCTCCAGTTGCAATGGAGCAATGGCCCACATAGGCAGAGCATCGCCCCCTAGTGGGCTTGCTGGGTGGATCCCGGTCGGGGAGCATGCTGCAGTCTGCCTCTGCCTCCCTCCTGTCACTAAAATAAAAAAATAAAAGAAATAAAAAAATAACCTTCACTCTATATACCAGGGGTTGGGAACCTATGGCTCGTGAGCCAGATGTGGCTCTTTTGATGGCTGCATCTGGCTCGCAGACAAATCTTTAATAAAAAAAATAATAATGTTAAAAATATAAAACATTCTCATGTATTACAATCCGTTCATTTCCTACCGCTCAAGTTCATGGTTGTGGGTGGGTGGAGCCAATCACAGCTGTCCTCCGGGACAACGCCAAATTTTTATTGGCTAATGCATAACGTACATGGGTCGTTGTGTGGCTCTCATGGAATTACATTTTAAAATATGTGGCATTCATGGCTCTCTCTGCCAAAAAGGTTCCCGACCCCTGTTATATACATTACTTTAGTTAGGAATTTTCAATCTCTGATGTTCAGCTACTCCCTGTGAAAGCAAAATCTGAAAGGAGTCAATAATGGGGTCTCTGACAAGTACCAAAATGTCCCTAAGTCTTGACCGATCTATCTCCTTCCGTGAGATTCCTTGCGGAACACAAGAAACATCAAACACAGCGGCTGATGTCAGGGAACTCACCCTCTAATGGGGACGACAAAATGCATTTGCAAGCAGAGACTGCCCAAAATGTACAACTACACACAGAGAGCCCACCAATTTCAAATATATATATGTAAATTGGGTTTAAAATTTTATACATAAAATATAAAAATCGGGTTAAAAAATACATAAATATTCCTTGCAGCCTGTTCACAAGAACAAAACCATCAATTGCCTGCCGGCCAACAGAGGACAGCTGAAATGATGGCACGTTCTCATGCACCACATGTTACAGCCATCGACAAGAACCTCCGCGTATGAATACCCACGTTACATTACTGCCGGGAAAGAAAGCAAGATTCAGAAGAGCGCTCCTGACTCTGTGGGGGGGAGGAATGTCTACCCATACACGTGCATGCACAGATGCAGGGGGGAAATGTATAACAGACTCAGACTGTTCACATTTTTGCTCTTTATATTTTTTCATCTTTTGATTTTTTTTAAAAAAATGAGCTTTTATCTTTTAATAAGGGGATTACTAAAGTTAGAAGCATAAGTCATCTGCTTTGTTACCGTAAAACAAAAGAGACACTCAAACTTTAATAAAACCACTATTAACAATTATATTCTCTTTAAATGATACTTGCATGGTTATACTCGTAATGCACTCTAAATTAATGTGTATCCTTCATCTCTAAGCTACAGCATTTTCCACTTTAGTAAATGATCATTAACAGTAACTTCATTAAGTATCTGTATCAAAGTCTATTCAGTCATTCTCTTATTGGTAGGCATTATAGCCATTCACACACACGCACACACACACACTCTCCTAATACTACTATAATGGACTTAATTCACACTGCTTCTTCCATAATTGCACCATTTCCTCAGAACAGACTAAAATTTTTATTTCAAAGGACACACACTCCCTTTTTAAAGCATAGTTCTTACAAGAGAGAACAAGCGGGAACTGTCCAGAGAAGCTGCCCTCTGCTGATTCCTTACAATCCCCTCAGCCAAAGCCGCTGAAGTGAGGACTAGCCAACCCACCCCGCCCCGCCCTCTTTCAGCAGCTCACTGCTCCACCTGGCCTCCTGTTTCTATCACCGATCAAAGCAGGGTTAGGAGAGAGGAGAAATCACATGTCTCATCCTAAACTGAACATTGTAATTACCAAAAGCAGAAATTCCTAATAATGAAAAACAAATCATCTGATAAAAGCAATTGAAGGGGAAAAAAAAGAAGGAAAAAAATCAATTGAAGGAGAAGAAACCAACTGAGAAGAAATTCAAATTTACTGAATTCCCGAGTATGCCACGTTATTTTGGAAATGTTTAACATTTACACTAATAACTTTATGAGATAAAGTTATATTGACTTTCCAAAATAAGAAACGAATGGTCAGAAACATTAACAACTCGCCCAAGGTCACGCAACTCACATGCAGTGGGACTCAAACCCACACCTGTCTAATTTCAACGCTCACTCTTTCTCCAGGACGTCAAGCTGCCAGGAACAAGGGGAACCCTGGGACCAGCTTTCGGCTTTGCTTTTATCATGATTCACTTACTAGTATTACCAGTTGGGAAGATTCCTCTTCAATTACATTTGAAACACTACAACTACAAATAAAACCTTGTTTTCATAAACATCGTAAAATGGAATTACTTTTATGGATCAGGTTGTCCCACCTAAAATTCAGGATACACTGCTTAGTAAATTTACCCCCTGAATGTAAATTCACATGCGGTCTTCCAAAGTTATATAGTTAATTCACATTTTATAAAATCATTGATGTGGTTTAACAAAATCAAGGAATAAACATAAAATTAATTAAAAGCAGTTCTTATAATTATTAGGAGGTCACTGTCACTCATCTACTGCTGTTCATGGATGTAGTGCCTAGGACATAATACATTCATTAAGGAAACTGAATCCTTTGTTGCACATTCATACTTGCCTCCCCCAACTGCCCCTCCACCCCTCAAAAGGCTTACTATGTTCTTTTTTTTTTTTTTAAGTGAGAGGCAGGGAGGCAGAGACAGACTTCTGCATGCACCCTGACAGGGATCCACCCGGCAAGCCCCCTACAGAGCAGTGCTCTGTCCATCTGGAGCCACTGCTCCGTTGCTCGGAAACCAAGTTATTTCAGCGCCTGAGGCGAGGCCATAGAGCCATATCCAGCACCGGGAGCCAACTTGCTCAAATGAGCCATGGCTGCGGGATGGGGAGGGGTGGGGAGGGATAAAGGGAAGGTGTAAGGGGGGGAGAAGTAGATGGTCGTTTCTCCTGTGTGCCCTGACCAGGAATCAAACCCAGGACATCCACGTACCCAGCAGACACTCTACTGCTGAGCCAACCGGCCAGGGCTTACCAGGTTCTCAATACATCCTAAAGTCATTCTGTTAAACTTCTAAGATTATTTACATACACCACCCTGCTTTATTCCACAATGGATTCAAAGCAGCCTGGAAACAGACCATCACAACTTGACATAACAGTTAAGTGATGAAGGAAAAAACAAGATAAGTAAGAAACTCAATATGGGTGAGGTTAGCATAAAACGTTTATCAGGAGAAACTTTCTAAATACGGTTAGAGGTGGGCCTCAAATTTGGCTCCGAGTCCACTAAAGCCATCACCAAAAAAACACAACCAGTTAATATTGAATACATGCGTCACAGGAACCATACAATAAAAACAAACCAGGTACTCAGGAGAACCAAAGTGAGGCATAATTATTCCTGTAATCAAACCAGAGAAACGTTCCTCCTGCGTATGTTTATGAAGGAAACACTGATAATGTGGCAAAAAAAAAAAAAAAGGTCCTATCAAAATAATCCTTACATAAATACAATAGTGTGTTTCAGGTGGCTCTCAGAGCATCCATCAGCAGAGACCTTCATAAAGCAAATACAGGTCATTATTAGCAAAGGAGGAAGGAGACTATAAAACAGCGTGGCACACAGCTCCAACAGGGTTAATCCAAGGGGAAATCTCAAGTGTGTTTGGAAAAATTGACAATAAGCTCCATATTCCTTAGATAATCCTCCAAAGATGATTTCCAGCGATCAGGCTTGTGATCGGTACAGAGACGTAGGGACAGGGTTTATGTTCCATGACTGACACATGGCTCTGTTGCCAAGACAAAGGCTGGTCAATACGCTTCGACGGTCAGCTGAGTTGGTGGGTAGAGGAAGGGAGACAACCTCTTACAAAGGCGATGCGTTGCCCAACCTGGACAAGTGTCCAAGCCCAGTGCGAGGATACTAATGACCACACGAGGATTTTTCTCAAAAAACCATTTGGATTTTCCCCAAGAGAATGAAGAATAAGCAAGCATCTGGCAAGTCTCTGAGTACTTTGTGGGGATTGAAAGTAATGTTACAATGTCTTTCAATGGTCATAGATGACGTCTCTAATCCCCAAATGATGTTAATAAGGAAGAATGAGCCCTTGATAATGGTTAACAAGATAAACACGATTTTATTTACTTTTGGAAGTTAATGGAAATATTTACTATTTTATGGATCATACAATTTGAGGCTTTTTTCCAACTGAATTCAAGTTAATAACAGCCTTCAAAATAACTACATAACTCAGACTACTAACTTGGTACTTTCTCTTTACTTATAATTCTTGATACAAACTGAAACGCCGTACTGGGAATATTTTCGGTACCTATGCCCCTCTGCTACAGAAACCTCCCTTTTCCTCCTTTCTGAATTCAGACACATTATATGCAAGAATCCCTGTAGTTTTGATGCTTATGTTCTGCCCCTCCATTTTGGAAATAACATGAAAATAAAGGCAACTTTATGCAAAAACTGAAGCTGACATTTTGATTTAGGAATCTCAAAAAATATTCTTCAGAGAAGAAATTTAAAATTGACTTCAGAAACTCATAACGTTTGAACATTGTGGGCTTTTTTTTTTTTTTAATTTTTTTTCATTTTTTCATTTTTCTGAAGCTGGAAACGGGGAGAGACAGTCAGACAGACTCCCGCATGCGCCCAACCGGGATCCACCCGGCACGCCCACCAGGGGCGATGCTCTGCCCACCAGGGGGCGATGCTCTGCCCATCCTGGGCGTCGCCATGTTGTGACCAGAGCCACTCTAGCGCCTGAGGCAGAGGCCACAGAGCCATCCCCAGCGCCCGGCGGAGGGGTGGAGAAGCAAATGGGCGCTTCTCCTGTGTGCCCTGGCCGGGAATCGAACCCGGGTCCTCCGCACGCTAGGCCGACGCTCTACCGCTGAGCCAACCGGCCAGGGCCTTGTGGGCTTTCTTTTAATGTCACCACTAGTTCTCAAATATCTTAATGTTTCTATAACACTTTGAATTTTTTAAATAAAAATTCGACTCTTCGCACTATCATAGTGTTTTTAAACGGAGTCTCTGACAATAACACTTCCATATTGATGGGAAGACAATCAGATGGCATAAATACAACTGTTACAAGTATGTGCAATGCAACCAATCCCCAGCGTTTTGGTTTTTTAAAAATTCTTCTCAAAGAGACTTAAGCCCTGGCCAGATAGCTCGGCTGGTTAGAGCATCATCTGGGAAGCACAGAGGTCGCCGGTTTGATCCTGGGTCGGGCACAGACAGGAACAGACTGGTGTTTCTTCTCTCACTCTCTCCCTTCCTCTCTTTAAAGTCAATAAAAAATTAAAACACACACACTCCAAAAAAGTCATTGAATTGATCACTGGCCTTGCTGAACTTGCAGTTCAGGAACTTTTTTTGCAAGTTTAGAACTTTCATGAAAATCTTATTCAGATAGGAAAATATACTTGATAGAATTTACTAGGGACAGTAGCTGTGGGGCAGGGACCCAGAGAGTAGCAACACACATGCTAGATACTTGCCATTCCGAATCCGGTTCAGTTCCTGCTGCAAAGGCTTCTAAACCATTGGAGCAAAAACGTATGCCACAACGGCCTCAACTTTTACTGCGCTGAGGAGAACTAGCCCTCAAACAAAGCAGACAATCTCTCAGATACACGACCTAAAAACCTAAACCCATTTGAGATTAAAATGTATAATGCAATCAATCATTTGCTGCAAGTTCCATCTGAAAAATACAATGATTTTCTATTTCTTCATGAATCTTTAAAGATTATTTATTTATTTATTCATTTTTAGAGGGGAGAGGGGGGAGGGAGGAGGAGGAAGGGAAGGAGGAGGGAGAAGGAGGAGGAGGAGGAGAAAGAAGGAGGAAGGAGGAGGAGAAATAAGGAGGAAGGAGGAGGAGGAGAAGGAGGAGGAGGAGGAGGAAGAAGGAGGAGGAGAAAGGAAGGAGGAGGAGAAATGAGGAAGGAGGAGGAGAAGGAGGAGGAGGAGGAAGAAGGAGGAGGAGGAAGAAGGAGGAGGAGAAGGAAGAAGAGGAGGAGGAGAAGAAAGAAGGAGAAGAAAGAAAGAAGAAGGAAGAAGAAAGAAGAAAGAAGAAGAAGAAGAAAGAAGCAGGAATCATCAACTCCCAGGCGAGCCCAGTGTTTTGAAACAAGGACCTCAGCGTTCCTGGTTGACACTTTATCCACTGTGCCACCACAGGCCAGGTTCTTCATGAAGCTTGAAAAGCTACAGTGGACCCCAGGGTCAATTAGCACATTCTCTGATTGCAAATGTGAAGTGATCAGTCTGCATCATGAGCAGTGGTCATTCCACAACATCAATTGCAAAGATACCACGTGTGGACTATTCTTTTAAAAGGGATTACTCTCCAAATCCTCATTAGAATGCTGTCACCATCAGTACACCCTCCTCTTCTGTGTGTTTGAAAATTTTAGTAACAAATGTTTTTGAATTTATCAATTTTAACTCCTTTCAAGCAAATCTGAACTATTAAACTCATATTACATTGTAACTATCCTTGCCTCTACAATGGAACAGTTTTCACAGCGTTTATAAAAGATTCGCGTCCAGAAAAAGCCTCCTGCAAATACATTCTCTGAACATGAGTACAGAAGTACATAGCAGGCACAGACGTGTCTCCACAACTTTCGGGTTTTCCTGTGATTCTCCACTGTATAGGACATGGCACATTTGACAGCAGTATTTAGTGTATTAGTTATCTAATGCAGGATAATACATTACCACCAAATCTCGTGTCTTTAACTAAGATTTATTATCTCACAGTGTTTGTGCGTCAGGAACTTGGGAACAGCTTAGCTGGGTGTTTCTGGCTTACTACTGTCTCTCTCATGAGGTTGCAGACAAGATGCTGGCCAGCTATGGTTCTGGGGAGGCCGGAGTGAGGTTGGGGGCCCACTTCCAGGAAGGCCCCCACACAGGTGCCGGCAGGCCTCAGTTCTCCACAGGGCTGCCTCCTTCTCAACAGAGGTTCTCCACAGAGGGCCACTGTACCTGAAGCCCCCAGGGGACATGTGACAATGTCAGGCATTTTTAGCTGTGTGTGGGGGGCAGGGGAGGTCTGTGCTGCTGACAGCTAGTGAGTCAAGGCCAGGGATAGCGCTAAACATCCTTCACTTCAAAGAGTTAATTAGGCCCAAAATGTCAATAGTACCAAGGTTGAGAAACTGCCCTAGAGCAGCTGATCTCAGAGAAAAAGAGCAAGACAGGGGCCACAATGTCTTTTATGACCTATCCCCAGAGTCACATGCCATCGTTTCTGCCAAACCTATGCATTAGAGATACCAATTACTAAGTACAGTCTTCACTCCAGGGGAGGAGAATGAAGCCACAGCTCTTGAAGGGAGGCCTATCAAATAATGTATGCCATATTTTAAAACCATTACACTTACCAATTGGATTTTTAAATTCAATTTATTGGGATGGTACCGGTTAATAATAAAATTATATAGGTTTCAGGCGGGCAGTTCTATAATACAACACCTGTCTATTGTATTGTGCTCACCACCCCAAAGCAACTTGATTTCTTGAAGTCAAAACACTGAAAATTTCAAGATAGCTCATTTACTCATGGGAATACTAGATACCATCTTTTTAGTGCTCTAGAAAAATCACTGACACGCCATTGAACAAAGCTACCTTTGCATCCTACTGAATGGTCCGTCTGCAGTATTTTGGTGACCTGAGCTCAAAAAATTCTACTATGCACAAGCACACACAGCTACGAAGAAAGCGGAACGCGGAGTGAGACCAGAGCTCCAGGTCTGGTTCTGGTGCTCCCTGGCATGTGCTCCTGGCCAAAGCTGCTAGGAGCCTGTTCCCAAATCACTGAAATGGCGGTGTCACCAGCCCTGCTTACCTCACCATGCTGTTTTGAGGCTCAAGACAATTATGTGAACGTACTACTCTATGAACTCTACATGGCAGGTAACTTTAAACGTTCCGAGTTGAAATAAACACGCGTGAGGGCTTATCGCATAGTAACATTTCAGCATCTGTTATCAGATCTCTTATTCTCAAATGTGAGGTTGAGTCAATCTCTGAATTGACGGTAAAATAAGGCTGATCATTAAACTGTAATTGATTAAGGCCCAAATCCTCGATCATTTGTTGTCAATGCTATGGATAACTAAATATAATGTCTACAAGTTAATATGCATACTCATTTAGCAATTTTTTTTTCCAGAGACAGAGAGAGAGTCAGAGAGAGGGATAGATAGAGACAGACAGACAGGAATGGAGAGAGATGAGGAGCATCAATCATCAGTTTTTCGTTGCGACACCTTAGTTGTTCATTGGTTGCTTTCTCATATGTGCCTTGACCGCGGGCCTTCAGCAGACCAAGTAACCACTTGCTCGAGCCAGCGACCTTGGGTCCAAGCTGATGAGCTTTTTGTTTTGTTTTGTTTTCTGGGTTTTTTTGTTTTTGTATTTTTCTGAAGCTGGAAACAGGGACGCAGTCAGACAGACTCCCGCATGCGCCCAACCAGGATCCACCCGGCACACCCACCAGGGGGCGATGCTCTGCCCATCCGGGGCGTTGCTCTGTCGCGACCAGAGCCACTCTAGCGCCTGAGGCAGAGGCCAAGGAGCCATCCCCAGCGCCCGGGCCATCTTTTGCTCCAATGGAGTTTCAGCTGCGGGAGGGGAAGAGAGAGACAGAGAGGAAAGAGAGGGGGAGGGGTGGAGAGGCAGATGGGCACCTCTCCTGTGTGCCCTGGCCGGGAATCGAACCCGGGACTTCCGCACGCCAGGCCGACGCTCTACCACTGAGCCAACCGGCCAGGGCCAAGCTGGTGAGCTTTTGCTCAAACCAGATGAGCCTGCGCTCAAGCTGGCGACCTCGGGGTCTCAAACCTGGGTCCTCCGCATCCCAGTCCGATGCTCTATTCACTGCGCCACCACCTGGTCAGGCTCATTTAGCAATTTTTAAGATCTAGGAACTACTAAGATCAGCAATATAATGTAGCCAATACTTAATAACACTGAGCTGCATAAAGCTATTCTTTTATATATTTATTTCCCAATTTAGACTGTGAGGGTGAGCAGAAGCTACAATTTATCCTCAAAACCTACCTAGCCCAGCCTGACCAGGCGGTGGCGCAGTGGATAGAACGTCGGACTGGGATGCGGAGGACCCAGGTTCAAGACCCCAAGGTCACCAGCTTGAGCGTAGGTTCATCTGGCTTGAGCAAAAAAAAAAAAAAAAAGTTCACCAGCTTGGACCCAAGGTCACTGGCTGGAGCAAAGGGTTACTTGGTCTGCTGAAGGCCCACGGTCAAGGCACATATAAGAAAGCAATCAATGAACAATGAAAAACTGATGATTGATGCTTCTCATCTCTCTCTGTTCCTGTCTGTCTGTCCCTCTCTCTGTCCTTGTAAAAACAAACAAACAAAAACAAACAAACAAAAAACCTACTTAGCCCAGCGCCTGGAACACACGGCAAGATCAGTAAACTGCACACACCTATGCAGGGATTTCCCGCCCTAGGGGAACTCAGAAATCTAGCTGGGGAATCCGAATGAACAGACACACAGAAATTACTGAAGACTTTTTATAAAGCAGCACATTTGCTTCCTCCAAGCTATTCTGTACATCCAGTGAGACCAATTTAAAAACACTTTTCTGGCCCTGGCCGGTTAGTTCAGTGGATAGAGCACTGGCCCAGCATACAGACATCCTGGGTTTATTTCCCAGTCAGGGCCCACAACAGAAGTGACCATCTCTCCTTTCCCCCTCCTTCTCCCACTTCTCTCCCGCTCCCTCTCCTGCAGCCAGTGGCTCAGTTGGTCCAAGCGTTGGCCTCAGGCACCAAGGATAGGTTGGTTGATTCGAGCAATGGCCCCAGACAGGCGTTGCCAGGTGGACCCTGGTTGGGCACATGTGGGAGTCTGTCTCACTATCTCCCCTCCTCTCACTGAAAAAAAATTAATTAATTAAAAATTAAAAAAATAAAAACACTTTTCCTCACTACTTTACAACTCAAGAAACTAAATAACAGCTCTCTATTACCAAGAAAAATGCAGTTGTCTAGCCCTATTCCAGACCTAATTCTTAATTTCTGGGGGTAGGACCCATACACCTCCATGTGAAAAAGTTCACAAGTGATTCTGAAGCACAACCAGCATAAGAACAATGGGTTCACCCTACTAAGATATTCCTCCAGCAGGACAGTCCATCTCATATCTAATTCTCTACTAGACCCCACAGTGCCCCCATATCTCTATACATATCAATACCTTCTGATATACAGTTCATCAACACATTATGTCTATTTCCTTTATATACTGGTGGGCACTTAACACTGTATGATCAACAGATTTCCTTCAAACTTTCAAAATTATGTTGCCCTGAATACCTACAGTAATAGAAATCTTCAGGTTATTAGCTCATTCCCTGGTTGTAATTTCCATGGCCAATGTCATTCATCTAATAATAAGCTTCCATCAAATATCAGCTCCGGCCCTGGCCAGTTGGCTTAGTGGTAGAGCATCGACCCAGTGTGTGGATGTCCCAGGTTCAATTCCAGGTCAGGGCACATGGGAGAAGCTCCCATCTGCTTCTCCACCCCTCCCCACTCTCACACCTTTTTCTCTCTCTTCCCCTCCAGTAGCTATGACTTGATTGGAGCAAGTTGGCCCCAGGCACTGAGGATGACTCCATGGCCTCCCTTTCAGGCATTAAGAAGAGCTGGTTGCTGAGCAACAGAGCAACGCCCCAGATGGGCAGAGCATCACCCCCTAGTGGGCATGCCGGGTGGATCCCAGTCAGGGCACACGTGGGAGTCTGTCTCAGCCTCCCCTCCTCACTGAATAAAAAACAAAACAAGAACAATTATCAGCTCCACATATCTAAGGCTGAACCATATAATTTTACAACATGAATCTATCACTAGTGTAGTTAGTGCTATGTCACTCAGTCCTTTGTCCTCAATAATGTGTAGAAAAATGGTCAAGGGAAAGCATGAAACATTACATTTCAAAGGACTTGAAATCCAAAGGGTGAGACATTCCTGAGACTAAGTTTGGAAACACAAACTTAAGACACATAGTATATAAACAAGGCCACTGTGGAGACTGTATCAGGTAATGAGTTCAAAAGGAATATGCGCCCTGGCCGGTTGGCTCAGCGGTAGAGCGTCGGCCTGGCGTGCGGGGGACCCGGGTTTGATTCCCGGCCAGGGCACATAGGAGAAGCGTCCATTTGCTTCTCCACCCCCCCCCTTTCCTCTCTGTCTCTCTTCCCCTCCCGCAGCCGGGGCTCCATTGGAGCGGAGATGGCCTGGGCGCTGGGGATGGCTCCTTGGCCTCTGCCCCAGGTGCTAGAGTGGCTCTGGTCGCCGCAAAACGATGCCCCGGAGGGGCAGAGCATCGCCCCCTGGTGGGCAGAGCATCGTCCCTGGTGGGCGTGCTGGGTGGATCCCGGTCGGGCGCATGCGGGAGTCTGTCTGACTGTCTCTCCCTGTTTCCAGCTTCAGAAAAAGAAAAAAAAAAAAAGACAAAAGGAATATGCACAGAAAATACATTGTTTCTATCTTTTCTGCAGGTGGAAGTTTCAGGTTATCAAATCTCATTTTTTTTATTCACCGCCAATCAATCCAAATGCAAGGGGTTATATAAGCAGTTCTCAACCGAGGATGATTTTGCCTCCAGGGGACATGGATCAATGTCTAGTATCCTGGGTTGGACCAACTGAGGGTTGCTACTGGCATCTAGTGCGTAGGATACAGGGATGCTTCTCAACATCCTACAATGTACAAGACAGCCTCCCACAACAACAAAAGAGTTATCCCACCCAAAATGTCAACAGATTGAGTAACCCTAGGTGATACTATGTACAGTAGGAAAGGTAAACACAGCTTGATAGATGCTCATAATAATTTCCTATTTTACCCCTTTGCTCCCTTTAGCAATCATATGACTTAATTTATTGAGATTGTTCATTTCAAAGCAGATCATTCAAAGTAAAAAAGGAACTTAGGACACCAAACTGGGAATCAGAAAATGAAGCAAGCTCAACTTATAATAGCAGATGAGAAAATTATTAGAAATGTACCAATATATGATAACAACATCAATATTTCATTCTGTTATACTCAAGTAAGGAGATAACTAAGATTTTCACCAGCATTTGGCAGCCCAGAGAAGAAAATATAAAAAAGCAACTATTATTCAAAAGTTGAAGTAATAGAAGGTTCAAGTTAGCAAAAGCCCTAGATGAAGGCTTTGACAGAAGGGGAAATACAGAATAGCTATTGGGGATATTAAAAATATAGCAATTAGCCTGACCTGTGGTGGCACAGTGGATAAAGTGTCAACCTGGGAACGCTGAGGTCGCCAGTTCAAAACCCTGGGCTTACCTGGCCAAGGCACATATGGGAGTTGATGCTTTCTGCTCTTCTCCCTTCTCTCTCTCTCTCTCTCTCTCTCTCTCTCAAAAAAAAAAAACTGAATAAAGTTAAAAATAAAATATTTAAAAATATATATATATATAGCAATTAGCCTAACCTGCAGTAGCACAGTGGATAAAATTTCAACCTGGGATGCTGAGGTCACCGGTTCAAAACCCTGGCTTGCCCAGTCACGGCACATACAAGAAGCAACTACTACAAGTTGATGCTTCCCTCTCCTACCCTCTTCTCTTCTCCCTCTCTTCTCTCTCTAAAATCAATTTTATAAAAAGAATATAGCAATTATTTCTGGGAATAAAAGCATATCTACCACAAGAATGAGGAAATACAGAGTTCAATACACATTTGACATCTCAGGCTGAGGGTCACAGGACAGACTAAAGGCACAATGAGGGGCAGATTAATTAGTAGGTGAGAGACTATCCCAGCAGAGACACCACCCCGAGCGGAAGTAGAGGGCTGGGTTTAGGATGTAGAAGACCTTTACCCTCACAGTCCCTTCCTTCCCCTAAAACACAGCCTCCGGAGTCCTTGGCAGATCAAAAGAAGAAGTTCTGACCTCTTGTGGGCCCATGCTGATGTCATCACTTTCTAGATCTAAATCATCAGATGGAAAGGCTTCTCTAACAGAGAATTCCAACACACGTCCTTGCATAAGGTTGCCCTAGACCAGGGGTCTCAAACTCAACTCAGCATGTGGGCCGCAGAGCAAGATCACAGCCCTTCGGCGGGCCGCACTAGGTCTACAAAAGGCAACTGTTACGCAACCCTTTTCTCACTGCAGTTGAAAACAAAAAAAAATCAGTACAACAAGCACAATCGTACATGCAGTTTACTCAGTGTCACAAAACGACCAGAAACTGTAGTTCGCATCACAACTGCTGTTAACTAAGCTAATATCTAGCTAGGATGCTAGAGAAATGAAAAATACAAGTAGGCCCCTAGGCTTACTTAATTTTATCCAAAATATTTTGAACTTCGTGGATTAGTCTGCGGGCCGCACAAAATTGTTCGGCGGGCCGCGAGTTTGAGACCCCTGCCCTAGACGTAAAAAGTGACCAGTATGTCACTAGGTTGAAGAGAGGCACTGAAGACTCTAAAACAGGGGTCGGGAACCTATGGCTCACGAGCCAGATGTGGCTCTTTTGATGGCTGCATCTGGCTCGCAGACAATCTTTAATTAAAAAAATGTTAAAAATATAAAACATTCTCATGTATTACAATCCATTCATTTCCTACCGCTCATGTTCATGGGTGTGGGTGGCTGGAGCCAATCTCAGCTATCCCCCGGGACACCAAATTTTTATTGGATAATGCATAACATACATGGGTTGTTGTATGGCTCTCATGGAATTACATTTTAAAAATATGTGGCGTTCATGGCTCTCTCAGCCAAAAAGGTTCCCAACTCCTACTCTAAAAGATTTCAAGGGAAGCATTAGAAATATAAAGGTAGCCCTGGCCGGTTGGCTCAGCGGTAGAGCGTCGGCCTAGCGTGCGGAGGACCCGGGTTCGATTCCCGGCCAGGGCACACAGGAGAAGCGCCCATTTGCTTCTCCACCCCTCCGCCGCGCTTTCCTCTCTGTCTCTCTCTTCCCCTCCCGCAGCCGAGGCTCCATTGGAGCAAAGAAGGCCCGGGCGCTGGGGATGGCTCTGTGGCCTCTGCCCCAGGCGCTAGAGTGGCTCTGGTCACAACATGGCGACACCCAGGATGGGCAGAGCATCGCCCCCTGGTGGGCAGAGCGTCGCCCCTGGTGGGCGTGCCGGGTGGATCCCGGTCGGGCGCATGCGGGAGTCTGTCTGACTGTCTCTCCCCGTTTCCAGCTTCAGAAAAATGAAAAAGAAAAAAAAAAAAAAAAAAAAAAAAAGAAATATAAAGGTAGATTTGAGATGGCAATTTAAATTAAAAAAATAATTTTTTTTAAGTGAGAGGCAGGGAAGCAGAGAGACAGACTCCCACACACACCCCATCAGGGATCCACCCAACAAGCCCCCTACTGCAGTGATGCTCTGGCCATCTGGGGCCACTGCTGCACTGCACGGCTACTGAGCTACTTTAGCACCTGAAGCGAGGCTATGGAGCCATCCTCAGCACCTACGCAGGGTCAGATTTGCTCTAGCCATTCGAGCCATGGCTGCAGGAGGAGGAGGGGAGAGAGAGAGAGAGAGAGAGAGAGAGAGAGAGAGAGAAGGGATGGAGAAGTAGATGGTCACTTTTCCTGTGTGCCCTGACCAGGAATCGAACCTGGGTCTTCCACACACTGGGCTGACGCTCTACTGCTGAGCCAATCAGCCAGGGCTGCAATTCAAATTTTTAAAGGATGCAGACAAGGAAAGCTACTTCCAAAAGAGAACTTCCAAGTAATCTGAGGAAGCAACATAAATAGGTCCCTTGTGAAATGACACTTTCAAAAGCAGGGACCCTTCCTGCCTTTTTTTCTTTTTTTTTAATGTTTATAAATGCAACACCTAGTGCAGTGCCCAGCGTTGGCGATACCAAATCCATGAATTTAAGAAAACAAGGGTGACAGCTGGATGCTTTCTTTTTCCTTCTGCACGATCATGTGTTCCGTGATGCTGACGCTCTGGATCATAAGCTTGGGAAAGCAAGCAAGCAAAGCATACTTGTGGGTGGACCGACAGCAAGACGCACATCCTCACATACCTTCCTTCATGTCACAGGCACCGTGACAATACCACCAAGGCCTCAGGGAGACGGTTTGGAGGAAAACAAGGAAATCTGTCATAACATCATTCCAAGTAACAGGAGCTAACACGTACAGGGTCTCACATTACTCAGACAGCAGACCTAAACAAAATAAGCGTTTGTTCTAAAACCCTTTTTGTCACGTTGCCATGGGAATCTGTGCTTCGGAACACTTATTTTCTGCAACGAGATGTCAGAGCAGCAAAAGGGCGGGGGAGCTTTCATGAAAGAGGAGAGACACTTATATCTGTAAAGGCGAGGAAGACAGAGACGTTTTGGGGGCCTCATAGTCAAAACACTAGTAACAGGTAACGACAAGCCCACCTCTACAAAATTATTGTCCTGGGGAGAAAGGTGGAGGTATATAAAGCAGACACAGGGCCAAATAAAAGAGAAAAATCAATTAGATCTTAAATGTTGAAGGAAAGTAACGACTCCTAAAATATGACCTGATAGTAAGAAAAACACCTAGAAGCCTGGAGAAATGAGAAAACATTCAGCCTGCCAGCAGGCTAATCCTTTGTCAGCAGGAATCTAGAGATCATCTCTTTGCTCCCTTCCTTTTGGTGACAAAATCCTGAAAAAGTGAGGTAAGCCCATGTTACTTACAGAGCCCGAGTCCCCTGACTCTGGGGCCCACCAAAGTATTGGCTCAGGTATCCTGAGCCTTCGGGAATGAGAGCTGTGAGCACTGGTCAGGGCTGTGCACCAATTCATGTGACTCCCCCTCTCCCCTAAACTACACCAGCACCTCTAATGGATAAGCAACAGAAAGGAAAAAACAGGGATCCCAGAGCAGAGTGCGCCGTGAAAACATGTTGTCAGACCCTGTCTCTTCTCGTGGCTTCCCCTCTCACTCAGAGCGAAAGGCACGGTTCTTACAAAAGCAAGTAAGACCCTTGGGGATCCCCGCACAGCTGCAGGCCCTCTACTTCCTCCTCCTCCTCCTCCTATTTGGCCCCTGGTTCATTCAGCTCTAGCCATACTGCTCTCCTAGCTATCCCTACAGAACAAGAGGCCTTTGCCTCAGGGCCTTTGCACCTGCTGTCCCCTTAGCCTGAAATGTTCTTCCCTCCCCAACACGTCCAACAGGTGTTCTCCATCACCTCCTTCAGGTCTCTGCTCAGCTGTCATTTTCTCATTGAGGCCGACCTGTCTGCCCGGTTTAAAGGGGCAGCAGGCCTTCCCAATGTTCCTTCTCCTTTCCTTGCTTCATTACCCCCACAGGACAACAGCGGACATACTATCAATTCTACTGTGGATCATCTATTTCTACCTCCACCACCACCCTCCTTAGAATACACTCAATACAGGTCCTTTTTTTTTTTTTTGGTGGGAGAGACAGAGAGAGAGGGACAGATAGGGACAGACAGGAAGGGAGAGAGATGAGAAACATCAATTCTTTGTTGAGGTTCCTTAGTTGTTCATTGATTGCTTTCTCATATGTGCCTTGACCATGGGCCTTCAGCAGACCGAGTAACCCCTTGCTTGAGCCAGCGACCTTAGGTCCAAGCTGGTGAGCTTTGCTCAAACCAGATGAGCCTGTGCTCAAGCTGGCGACCTCGGGGTCTCAAACCTGGGTCCTCTGCATCCCAGTCTGATGCTCTATCAACTGAGCCACCGCCTGGTCGGGCAGAATACAGGTCCTTCTGGGCAGAAATGTTTGTCTGTTTGGCTCATACCCCGTTTCCAGCACCTACAGAAGAACACAGCAGTGCTCAAAGTATCGGTATAATGCAGAGCCCTGGCCTCAAAGAGATTAGCCTGAGCCCACCTTCCCCACCCTGTGCCTCCAAATCCTGAGCCAGAACTCAGGGGTCATCCTAGACTCCTCTCTCTTCCAAACCTCTTTCTCTGTCACCCCACGTTCAGCCTGGGAGTCGAGCATGTCAGAATCCAGGACCTACTTCTCAAAGGTGAAGAATTTGCAGAACACCATTTTCTTCCTTAGCATAACATTTAAAAAGTTTTTTTTCCATTGGGTTGAGAGAGAGAGAAAGATGTAAGGAAGGAGGAAGAGAGGGGGTAGAGAAAGGGGAGAGGAGGGGGAGAGAGGCAGAGAGAGTTAGAGAGAGGCAGAGAAAGGGAGAGGGGGGGAGAGAGGGAGAGAGAGAGAGAGGGAGAGAGGGAGAGTAGGGAGAGAGAGAAGAGAAGAGAAGCATCAATTCACCTTTCCATTTAGTTGTGTACTCACTGAATGCGTCTCCTCCGTGCCCTAAGCAGCGGAGATGCCTGCGACCTTGGGGCACTGAGACAAAGCTTTAGCCACTGAGCAACCCAGCCAAGGCTAGCATAGAATTTTTAAAGGAATGAAATGCTGAAAAGCCAGTTAATTTTATAAATCCTTAACATATATGCACTTAATTTACACAAGCACTATGCAAAGACAAATTACTTCTATTACTGAAAGCATTAGAAAATAAAATTTCATTATAAAATTTTTTTTCAAGTTTAAAGAGACCTTTTCATTGTTGTTCTGAAGAAATACACGCATGATGATCTCCAAGTACACGACAACCAAGAAATGAAATCCCTAGATCCCGAATCAGGCAACCCACTTTATCATAAGGTTTTTTTGTTTGTTTTGCTTTGTTGTTTTTTTTATAAAAGCACTACAGTAATTATACCTCTTGGATAGGAACAAATCAATACCAAATTTCACAGTAAAGAGCAAAAATTCTACTGTATTTTCAAAGGACTGGAGAGGCAATTATTTCTATTTATACTCTAAACTTACCAGCACAAACATACACAGGAGTCCCAGCTTTACAAAACACACATGAAGAATTTCAAACCAACGAGATGGATAAATTCAGGAACTATTTGAACTGTCTAATAATTCTCTGGAAAAAACTTTAATTTGGACAATAATTTCATTTTTGGTTCACCAGTGCTGAGGAAGAGATGTGACTATAGTAAATTAAGACTTCACCCTTCAGACCGGCTGGACAATGACCCCAGTGGGACTGGTTTCATATAAATCACAGCTCTACCGCAAGTGACCCGGCAGCCCCTTCTTTACAGAAGCAGGGACAGGGGAGGAAACAGCACAAGAGAAGGTGCCACCATACAACCTCAGCAGGTACAGGAAAGGGGACTTCTATTTTTCTTTTTTTTTTTTATTAGTTGAATTTATTGGGATGACAGTGGTTTGCAATACCACACAGGTTTCAAGTGTACAACTCAATAAAACACCATTGTGCATCCTGTGTCCTCAGCCCCAAGAAAGTCCCTTTCCTTCCCCATTGTCCTCCACGTTGCCCACCTCCACCTAACCCCCTCCCCCCCGACCCTCTGGCTGTGGCCACACTGTTGTCTGTGTCTGTGTGTTATGTGTATACAGGCTCGTCCCTCCACCTTCTTCCATCCAGGCCCCCAACCCCCTCCCCTCTGACAGCTGTCAGTCTGTCCCACGTGTCCATGCCTCTGTTCCTGTCTTGTTCATCAGTTTATTTTGACCATTAGATTCAGCATATAAGTGACATCATATGGCACTTGCCTTTCTCTGACTGGCTTAGTTCACTTAGCATAATGCTCTCCAGGTCCATCCATGCTGTTGCAAAAGGTAAGATGTCCTTTATTTTATTTTTTTTACAGCCACATAGTATTCCATAAATAAAGATAACATCATCACTGAGTATGCAAAGATAACTTTCTCGACTTCTGATCAATGAGAGAGGCGTGCCCTTTGCTTTTCTAGTGGTAATAATAGGGTCAAGCTAATCTTCCTGTTTGCTTTTCTTTTCAACCACAGCTTTTTTACCCACTCATCCAATGATCAGCACTTGGGCTGTTTCCAGATGTTGGCTATTATAAGAAGAAAGGGAACTTTTCAAGGGTTGAAACCCTAGGACCCAATGCAAAGCAGCATTGAGAAGTGTGCCGTTCCTTCCATGAAGAGCCCAGCTCCTAGGTATAGCACTGGGCTCAGGATACCAGCCTTCACCCGCCAGCGAAGAACGAGTGATCACACTGAATGAAAATACTTTATAAAGTCCCATAAAAATGTCAGTCGGTTCTAAAGGGCAAGTGATCTAGCCCATTAAACTCTTCTGCCTTTGAGTCCTAAGCCCCAAGGGCTCAGCACCCCCTGCACTGCTGCTCAGGAAAGGCACAGTCAATACTCAGATCATCTCTGAGGCTGAGTTAGAGGGAAATCGAAAGCTGAGTACTCCTCAGCATCAAGAAATTAAACTGGCAGAAATGAAAAGCTAGAGGCCCAGGATATCCTTATTTTAAAATGGGAACTAGTGGGTCCCGGCCCATTAGCTCAGTTGGTTAGAGCATCATTCCAACGTGCCAAGGTTGCAGGTTCGATCCCCATTCAGGGTACATACAAGAGTCACCCAATAAACGCATACATAAATGGAACAACAAATCGATGTTCCTCTCTCTCAAAATTAATAAAAAATATACAGTAAAATAAAAATAAAATGGAAACTGGTGGGAAAATGGGAATCAGTGAAAAAATGGGATATAATAAATTACTTGATCGCCAACTTAACTCCTCCCTAAGTCTTTCCTTTATATATCAATATGAGTATGTACTTGCCATTGTGTTTAAATGTTTATTGGTTAGCACTGACAACATGCAGCCAATCACATTACTCTGGTTTACAAAGAAAAGCAAACAGGAAGATCAGCGTGGGTCTACTGTCACCCCCAGAAAAGAAAAGAGCAAGCTCCTCATTTATCAGGAGTCAAGAAAGTCACCTTTGCATACTCAATGATGATGTATTTTAATTATTTGTACCCTGGCTCATCCTTAAAAAAATTAATTAAAAATAAAAGTTAGCCCTGGCTTGGTGGTTCAGTGGATAAAGCGTCATTCCAGCAGACCAAGGACCCGGGCTCCATCCTGGGTCAGGGCACATACAAGAAGCAATCAATGAGTGCATACCAATGGAACAACTAAGTGGAACCATGAGTTGATGCTTCTCTCCCTCTCAAATTAATGGGGGGAAAAATTAAAAGTAAAAAGAAAAGATTTAAAATGGTGAATGGTCACAAACACTGAAAAAATTTCACTTCATTTATTCTTATTATGTTTATTAATATACAGTCTTGTTCCACAAAGCATTCAGGGAGCTTGATTTCTTAGTCAATTCTGCCAACCTCTTACTAAAAGTCTTGTTATATACTGATGACAAATATACACAGGGCATGGCACACTGCCTGGAACAGAGTAAGCAGTCCATGAAGTGCGGTTTCTATTAACACAGGCTATAAGCTCTGTGGCGGGAATGTATTATCTTGTTCTGTCTTGTTTCAGCATTCGACCTCCAGAAACCCAGTTCACTAGCAGGTCCATAGTTAGTATTTGATTAA
This sequence comes from Saccopteryx bilineata, assembly GCF_036850765.1. Classification (NCBI taxonomy): domain Eukaryota; kingdom Metazoa; phylum Chordata; class Mammalia; order Chiroptera; family Emballonuridae; genus Saccopteryx; species Saccopteryx bilineata. Next base: position 13,976,687 of record NC_089490.1, on the reverse strand, counting down.
ATACTGTTGAATGAACAACTGAATATGATTTAAGAGTACTTTAAACTCTCACCTATTTCATGGTTATCAGTGTCCACACCTCCTCTAACAGCAAGGGTCTGGAAAAACAGTGCCCCAGAGAAAAGGCATTTAAGTTCCTGTTTATGTTTCCTTAAACTAACCACAAAGATCCCCCCCCCCTCCCCGTTCCTAAACCACAAAATCAATGCTTTGCAACAACATATTCTTAAACAATTTTGCTTCATTTCCCCCTCACAGACAAGGCACCAAGTTCCTTAAAACTGCAAGATCAGTTTAGTTCCCTTTACCCCTTAAAGGAAAGGCGTATTTGTAAAACCCTATCAATTCTCAAATGTCTAGTCTGAGTCCTTGATCTTTGGTTCGTGTTGGTCACCACACCGGCTCTACTAGCTTTTTAAAAATTATATACTTAGTACAAATTAAAATAATGAAAATAGCCTTAATATAAAAAGTTTTTAAGTTATACATCAAAGTATATACCACACTTCAGAACAATCAAATTAAGAAACTGACACACTTCTCAGTGATGTGTCCTTAAAATACTTTCGGAAATTCTTTTTGGGATCAGACTTCAGATCCAGTTCTACAAGTCACACAAGAAATTCTGTGTCATTACTTTTTCAGCTGAGACTCCCTATTAGACATAAAACCGTATCATCAACTTGACTGCTTAAGCTTCTCCACCAGACCTTGGTACAAATTCTCTAAATTATTTGCATTCAATTTGAATTGGTGTATTCCCTAAAACCATATCTGTGTTCAAAGGATGAAGATGGTGAAAAATAACACAGGTTCCAAAAGGAATTCGAAAAGAGGTTAAAATAAAATTTTTTTCTGCCACATCTGAAAAGTTGCTGATTAAAAGAACAACTTCAAATAGCTACTCTAAATGATGTAACATCTGTAAGTCTAAATTCTGATATTTTCAATCCAAAATCAGATGTATTTGCTTGCAGTCAATTGTGACATACATCAGTTTTATTTTCCTCCACCAGGGTGCTATAGATTGCACCTTACAGCCCCTTCACAGAACTACTACTGACAAACAGCTCTGCTTCCCTGGAAAGACACACAAGAAACTTAACAGTGATCGTCTCCCCTGAGGAAAGGACTAGCACCTTCGGAGAACAGAAGAAAAAGATTTTTTAGTGACTATCCTTTGATACACTTTGAATTTTATACAATGGGAATGTATTATCTATTTTTAAAAACTTGCTTAACATAATTACTTCCAAGTGTCAGATATTTCTGGCTTCTAAGGCAGCAAGGCATTCTAGCGCTAAAGAAACGTGGAGTTCGTGTTCATGGCTCTGCGACGTAAATCTGGTTTCAGTGCAAGTTTATTCACACCACCGGCGGGGAAACCCTGCAAGCAGTCCTTTTCAGGTTCACCAAACTGTCCACAGTTGAACTATTCTGCTGTATCACTCCATTAAAGCCTAAACGTCAGTAGAAACAGAAACCTGGTACTACAAAAATGTGTCAATTCAAGAATGAAAAACAAAGTAAACTCATGAGCTATTAAAGGAGCAACGATCCAAACACATCTCTGAAAAGTAGCAAGTGAATAACACACATATATAGAATATGTTGCAAATTCCCTTAAAATGTAGATTGCCATACTGTAAAAATGTGGAAAAGATGTCAGGCAAGGTGCCAATCAGCAACACAATTCAAGCAGCTTGAACTAGATAATGCAATATGATCTGTTGCTGGACACAATTGCACAATCTCAGTTACCCAGAAGATTCTACCAAACAGGAAATTCATGATGTGACTTTAAGAAATACAGGAATTACATTTAAAGATTAACAGGTTCAAAAGCCTGGAATTTGTTCCAAACAAGAAATAATTGTATAGACCACTTTCCCAATGTTGAATGGGCATGAATTATGCGCATCAATTTCAGATCAAGCACTCTCAAATTACAGTATATCTAAAATATAGTGTATAATATAGTGTATAAAACCTTGGAAGTTACAGAGGTTAGTGAAGTTAGTGAGGTATTTCAGGTCCGGAAATTCTACGGTATTAATTTAAAACACTCACAGTGTGAATTAAAGCTGATACATTCCACATCCTTATGAAAACCACTGTGGACCTCGGACTACACACGTAGATATGCCCTCCCCCCCCCCCGCCCCTGCAAACTCTGTCAGGGACTTTAAACACACAGTACTATTCGCAAAAATGATCGCAATGAAAAAAAAAATTTTTTTTACAGTATCTCCCAGCATTGTTAAGTGCTTTTTGATCTGAGGGCGTCCAACGGATCTGAATCTCACTTGCTCCCTCTGAGAAAATTGTTTTGTCAAACAATACTTAAATGAGCAGTGGAATGTGACTAATCAGGGAGGCCGCCAGTTTCTCAGGCTGCAATGCTCTCGCAGGGACAATCGCCCCCCACCCGCCAGTCTGCGAAAAGGAAATACGCTTTCAACCGAATCGGAAACACACCAGTCAAGCTGGCACGGTGCTTGCCGAGATAAAGTCGGTATTTTAAGCTCTTTGGGTCGCTGCTAATTCAACGGCGAATTCAAAAAGCACGCTTCTCGAAAGAGGATTTCCACAGAGGTTTTGCAAAAAAAAAAAAAAAAAAAAAAAAAGCCCGGAGAGAACGTTCTCCGTGGTCAGTTTTGCTCGGATGACCGCAGTCTCCCGGCCGGGCTTTGCCCTTCTCCCTGCAGCTCCTCGGGGTGGTGGGCTCAGAGGGCATGCTCCCGCGACCGGGGTGGGTGCAGCTCTGGGGGCTTGGGGGTCCTTCTGGTGGTCGCCAGCAGACCCCAAGGAGGGAATGCGCGGGGTCCAGCACCACCGCCAACCGCAGAAGGACCTGCGTCTCGCACACAGCTGACCACCCACCGAGGCGTGCGGGGCGAGGGGCGCAGGGGGCCCGGGGAGGGCGGGACGGGCGTGAAAGGAGCAGCGGTGCTCTCTCCCGGGGAAGATTCCAGCCGCTGGGTGCATCGCTGAGCCGCGGGGACAGGCCTGGCTCTGGGGGCACGAAGGGCCAGCTGGTCACTACGGCCCCGGGCCCGGTGACACTCACCACACGGAGCCATAGGCGCCGGAGCCCACCGGGGACAGGTTCTGGTAACGGTCGGGCACCTCCCAGATCGTCTTGTTCAGCTCCTGCCGGTAGAACGTGGGCCTTTCCTGAGACATCTTCCAGCGGCGGCCGCGGGGGGAGGAGGCGGCCCTCCGGGGCCCCGCCTGCACCAGCACCCGCTCCCCGGCCCTCGTTACCCACGCGGTCGGGCGGGGGCCCCGCACTGGCCGCCCGCGCAGGTGCGGCTGCCGAGACCCCGCAGGCTCCCGCGCGCGCGCGCGCGCAGGCGGCCCCTGTCAGTCGCAGCGGTTGGACTTGCTTCTGCGACGGGGACAAGCCCTGCTAAGGGCAAGGACGCACTCCGGGCTCAAGCCTGCGCCCGCCACGCTCCCGCTGCACCCGCTCCCGGATCCGGCCGATCTGAGCTGCACCACCCGCCTAGCGCTGCAGCCGCCGCGCCTGCTGAGGTTCCAGTGGTCGCCGTTCCAGAGCCAGCGAACAGGAGCCTCCCGCCGTACTCTCGCGAGAAGAACTCCCGGGACTCTCCGCGAATCGAGATTTTACCCAATATGGAACCTGCCCATGGGAGGGGATGGATGGGGAAAGAGAACGGGAGGAGCAATTCTCGCGAGAAGAGAGCAATAGCAGGAGTCCGGAGGAAGGAACTCGCCTTCTGGTTCTTACTTAGGGCGCGAAGGCGGACCTGAGAAGGAGAAGATCAGCAGGCAGTACGTGCCGCGTGCGCCCCACCGTGGTCGGCGGGGCAAATGCCTGGTGGGGAGCGACAATGACAAATAGGGTGTCGGGAAGAGTCAAAAGGTCTTTGAACCGCGGTTAGTCACCACCAGCTGCAGCAGAGCACCTGATCAGCGGAACCCCCAATTTCCAAGACATAACTGCATTAAAAAAAAGGAGAGAACACCTGACTGATGGTGGAGCAGTGGATAAAGAGTAGACCTGGGATGCTGAGGTCCCAGGTTTGGAACCGAGGTTGCTCCGCTTGAGCGCAGGCTCATCCGGCTTGAATGCGGACTCCCCAGCTTGAGCGCGGGGTTGATGGCTTGAGCGTGGGATCATGCCCAGGACCCCATGGTCTCTGGCTTGAAGCCCAAGGTCGCTGGCTGGGCTGGAGCCTCCCTCGTCCCCACCTTCCCCGCCCCAGAGCAGAGTAGTAGTCAATGAACAACTGGGAGTTGACTCTTCTTATCTTTCTCTCTCAAAAAAAGGTGGAGCGAAAGGTTCTGGCCAGAAGGCAGTTGCCGTCCCATCTGCTCAAGGACATATGGCTTACTCTTTGGAATTCTGATGCAATCTGTTCCAAAAGCAAATATTAGCCCTGCATTAAGGCAGACGTTTTGCACTCAAACTCTCCTAGCAATTTTCAAACTTTTTTGTGCATAAGAATCACCTTAGGAGTTTAAACGTGCAGATTCCCAGGGACCACAAGGAGTCTAATTGGATAAATCCTTGATGGGCACCAAGAATGTGCATTTTTACAGTATGCCCCAGGCAGCTCTGATTCAGGGAAATCTCTGGTATCTTCCTTTGTGAAGAATTTTTCTTTTTTACAAAAGTGAGGGCATTTTGTGCTAAGCAGTGTGGCCTTGGTGCTTTTTTTATTTTCCAGAGGGGTGGTGGGGGACATCAATCTGTTCCTGTATGTGCCCTGATTGGGATCTAAACGGCAACCTCTGCACGTTGGGATGGTGCTCTAACCAGCCAGGGTGAGGAGAGGATGATCTTGTAAACAACTACCTTGAGGGTTTGAAACTGACTTCTGCCCTAAAGAGCTTCCCCTGAAGAGGATGTTAAGCATTTGATTCGCGCCTCTCAATAAGACAAACAGGGCAGAAGAAAGTGGTTTTATTAGGCAAGTCAATTGACCTTTCTTAGAGCTTAGTTTCCATTCCCGCAAAAGAGACATCCTTTTTTACATTCCCAGCTACTAGGGTCATTTGTAAAGCTGAGCAAAAATAATAAATATGAATGGGCAAGGTATCATAACCCATGGTTACCAACCTAGTCTTATGCTAAACTTTGTTACAATAAGCAGAAGAATGGGACTCTGAAATTGAAATAGGTCCAAGCCAGGACATTTCTCATCACTTGCCATGATTAGTCTCTTTGGCGTTATGCATCTCTTGAAGTGCTCAGCCTTTGCCTATCTTGTCCCAGCATCTAGCATAGTGCCTGGAACATTAAAACAAATCCATAAGCCTGACCAGGCAGTGGCACAGTGGATAGAGCGTTTGGACTGGGATGCGGAAGACCCAGGTTCGAGACCCGGAGGTCGCCAGCTTGAGCGTGTGAGCTCATCTGGTTTGAGCAAAGCTCACCAGCTTGGACCCAAGGTCGCTGGCTCGAGCAAGGGGTTACTTGGTCTGCTGAAGGCCCGCGGTCAAGGCACGTATGAGAAAGCAATCAATGAACAACTAAGGTGTCGCAATGCGCAACGAAAAACTAATGATTGATGCCTCTCATCTCTCCGTTCCTGTCTGTCTGTCTCTGTCTATCCCTCACTCTGACTCTCTCTCTGTCTCTGTAAAAAATTAAAAAAAAACCACAACAAATCCATAAATATTTGTTGAACAAATTATGAACAATGGCCATGGCCATAATCTCACTTTAGAAGGTGGTGCAGGATCCCAAAAAAAAAGAAGAAGGTGGTGCAGGATCCTTAGTTCTCCTCAAGGAAAATATAAAGAAAACCTAAAGCCTGGGTCACAGGTGAATCGTGCAAAGCTTATTTTGGATTCAGTGTGACTTAGCCCGAATTTTCTTGGCAAGCCCTGGTGCCTGAAAATATTCCAAGCCAATCTGCAGGTTTGGGAGCTTTCAAAGATGTAATGAAGGTTGAAGGAAGAAGTGAGAACAAAAATGTGACTGGAAAAAAAAAATGAGGGCTAGGAGCAGGGAATAGAGTGGATGAGTGAACGGACACACAGGAACCTCAGAACATCATAAATTTATCCAACCAATGAGGACAAGGAGGTGAGAGTGACTAAAAGGGTCAAGGTGAAGTGAGCGTGGCATTCACTTCCTCGTTCAACTAATAATATATATACTGCATGCCTCCTAGGTGCCAGGCACTTCAGATGGAAGGGTGACGATTTTAAAAGACAGTTTCTGCTTATGTGGAGCTTCCAGTTAACTTCAGGACAATCATTCCATCATTCAGCCACAACTGTATGGAGCACTTACTCGACCTGCCACACGGTTGTAGGTTATGAGGATTCAGTAAGTCAATGAAAGATGAAAAATCCCAGCCCTTAGAGGGGTGAGACAGTTTACAAAAAGGAATGAGTACAGTGGCTAAGATGTTAGACATTAATTCAGCAATCCAGCAGGTGTAAAAACTGCAGCCTCGCGCGGATCAGGAACCCGGACTGGGCTTCAGAAGGGAGAGTTGAGAGCGGGTGGATAAATAAATGGAGAGGGAGCAGAGAGGGGGAGACCTGGGCAGCAGGGTATCCTTCAGTGGGTGCGGCCAGGCTCGTGGGGCCGAGAGCTAGGATGCCCTGGGTGGCCGCGAGCCTCCGGTGTCCCCGTGCCTCTTCCGCCTCCTGTGCTGCGGGAAGACTTGCTCCAGTGAATTACTGTGTGGATGAGACAGACTCCCCGATGGAGAGGAGACGAGCCTGGAAGCCGGAGGAGGCCTGGGAGGGCTTCCACGGCCCAGGGAGAGGGAGGGCGGCCCGTGTCCCCCGCTTCCCGCCCGCCCGCGCTGCCCAGGCTCCCCTTCCTCGCCCCCTCTCTTGTCGCCCGCCCGCCCGAACGCCCTCGGGTTCGGCCGCAACGGCTCGGGAACCGCCGGCGTCCTTGCGGGCAGCGCCGCCAGCCGGGCCGGAGCTGCGTGGCACTCGGGCGTCCGCACTCCCGCCCCCGCCGAGGAGCCCGGTGAGCGACTGACCGACCCGGAGACGCCCGTTTGCGAGGCTGCGGCGGGTCCCGGGCGCCCGCATCCTCGGACGAGAGGACAAGCCCCGTGGTTGCGTTTCGAAGTCCCCGGGCGGGGTCCGCGTCCGACACGGACAGGGAGGGACACATCGCGGGAGCTCAGTCAAAATTTGTGGAATGAGTGAATGACGTCGCCCCTGGGAGCTTACCTCTCGGAGGTACTGTCTCTACTTTGGAAAGGCCTCGTGGAATGGCAGGGACAGTTGCGTGCGTTTTGCAGGGTGAATCGTTTCAAACTCGTTGGTCTCAGTGGTCAGAAGCCCCAGAACTTGTCCCCATCACCCATCCATCTGATCCTGAGGCCTGACTGCCCAGACGTGCCTCCTCCGTTCACACCTCACTGCTGTTGTTCATTCTGTTCTCTCTGACCAAGCCCCCACTTCCACACACCCCTGAGCCCCCTTGCACTTCTAATCAAACCCTACCTATGGATCAGTGTCCCCCTATGAAGCTTTCTCCAACACCCCTACCCCGTGCTGAGTTCTCTCCAACACACCCTCCTTGTCATAGTCTCATCGCATCGCGGTAAGACAGCTGTTTTTGTGCCCAGTGGTCGGCACATGGGAGATGTCATCTTACTGTTCCTCCCCTGCCACTAGGCAGAGTGGCTGAAGGACACTGAAGGCGATGCTCTCTGCGTGTGCCTCTTCTGTATTCCACATACACTCTCCATGGGAACTTAGGCAGTAGCGGGCAAAGAGCTGTCTCTGATGAGATTCCAAATGCTTGTTTTGACATTGTGGAAGTGAATTTTACCTTTCCTGCGATTGCAGAGAACATGAAAGATGACAATATCTAGCGAAAGATATTTGCAGCCAAACTAAGGTTGCATCTAAAATTTTTATTTATGTAGTTAGTTAGTTGAGAGAGAGAGCAAGAGGAAGGGAGAGAGATGCATCACTTATAGTTGCATCACTTTAGTTGTTCATTGATTGCTTCTCATAAGTGCCTTGGGGGGGGGGGCTCCAGCCAAGCCAGTGACCCCTTCAAACCAGTGACCTTGAGCTCAAGCCAGCAACCTTAGGATCATGTCCATGGTCTAGTGCTCAAGCCAGCGACCCCACACTCAAGCTGGATGAGCCTGTACTCAGGCCAGGATCTCAGGGTTTCAAACCTGGGACCTCAGCGTCCCAGGTCTACTCTCTATGCACTGCACCACTACCAGTGAGGCTAAAATTTTTATGCTTGAGTTTTAAAGTATTTCCAACACAGTATGTGAATGAATCAGTGGGTAGCTGGGTAGATAGGGTTTTTTAACGGATGAAGGGACTAGGTCAAAAGTGCCTGTATTTTAACAGTGCCTCCAAAATTTAGCATTGAATAGATAAAGATAATTGGCTCCATTTACAGAGGGTCACTACTTTATTGTGTTTTAGAATCACCTGGAGGCCTTCTTAAACCAGACTGCTGGCCCATCCCCAGGGTTTCTCATTAATTAGGTCTTGCTAGGTGAGGCCTGAGAACTTGCATTTCTAACCTAGTTCCCAGGTGAGGATGAAAATACAGTATGTAACTGTGGCCCAGTTACTTAACTTTTCTAAAACTTCAGTTTTATCACCTATAAAATAGGGACAACAGTAATACTAGGATTTTTTTGTAGGATTGAGTGAGAAAACTCATGAAAAAAATCTAGTGCAATGCTTGTCACAGAGTAAGTGCTCTATAAATGTTGGCGGTGACGATGGTACGTGATCATTCTGCAGGAGAATGAAATTGGTGACACATTCACCTTGTTTTCAGCCTCACCTATTAAAGAATTATTTGTATAATCTACATACTTGTGTTCACCTATATATTTTTAACTCTTCTACATTTATGTGGACAAATTTTAGAGTTTATGCCTTTTTTATTATCCAAAAAACACAGTGATCAAAAATGGTTATATGGATACTTTCTCACAGAGATCGACAGCCATCCTCATTAACACCTCCTTCTGGTTTCTTAAAAGAGCAAGACCATATAGTGTTAAAGGTTAAGGTGGCCCTTAGAGATCATGTGATCCAGCCATGTCATTTTACAGACAAGGACACTGAAACTTACTTTCTAAGAAACTTGGCCCTGGCCGGTTGGCTCAGCGGTAGAGCGTTGGCCTGGTGTGCGGGGGACCCGGGTTCAATTCCCGGCCAGGGCACACAGAAGAAGCGCCCATTTGCTTCTCCACCCCTCCCCCTCTCCTTCCTCTCTGTCTCTCTCTTCCCCTCCCGCAGCGAGGCTCCATTGGAGCAAAGATGGCCCGGGCGCTGGGAATGGTTCCTTGGCCTCTTCCCCAGGCGCTAGAGTGGCTCTGGTCGCGGCAAAGCGATGCCCCGGAGGGGCAGAGCGTCGCCCCCTGGTGGGAGTGCCGGGTGGATCCCGGTCGGGCGCATGTGGGAGTCTGTCTGTCTCTCCCGGTTTCCAGCTTCAGAAAAATACAAAAAAAAAAAAAAAAAACTTGCCCCCAGTCAGACAGCTAGTTAGAAAAACAGCTGAGGCTAGAACCCCAACTTGCTGCAACCTTGTGCACTGCCCTTTCTCCTGCACAGTCACTTAAGAAATATTTGTTGAAGGTTGTTAAGTATCAGGCACTATTCTGGGCCCTACGAATACAGCCACAAACAGTCGAAGTCCAGCCTCTGAGACTTGCATTTTAGTATGGGAAACGGACAATGGCCAACAAAACAAGTACTGAACCAGGTGTTGGCAATTGCTATAAAGAACAGGAACAATGACAGGTGCACTATTTTGATGGGGGAAGAGTTAGGTGACACTGAATTGACTGACCGATTAACTAACCCAGGCATGGCCAACTTCCGGCCTGTGTAATGAGTTTATGCGGCCTGCAATTACATTTTTAATATTCTCCGCTACTTTAAAATCTCAGCTACTCAGAAGCAGAAGCGTCTTTTATTATTGGAAATTGAGATATTTAAGAAGATAGTGATATGCGGAAAAGAATTCCGCGTGTGACTAATCTAGGGTTAATTTCCAATAATTGGTTGAATGGATTCACGATACTTCTTTATTTTTTAAAAAAATTCCATTATAAAGATTTACAACTTTTGTACTCGTCTGTACTCGATATGAACTGTTTGACGTTTAGCGGCGATGTAAAACCCACATTCTTTTAGGCAGAGTTTGCCAGTGAGCACCTAAGGTCAAACAATTCGTTATTTTTGTGGTCAAGTGTGCTGAATCAAGTGGCATTGTAGCATAGACAATAGCTGCAGTTGAGAACTGAAAACGTGTCCAGGCTGTTTGTAAAACGAAATAATTGTTTTATTTGTGATATAACCCCTTCAAACTCATTCTATTAATTAAATAGATTGTTTCGATTGATTGCAATACAGTTTGGATATCTATATGGTATGTAATTATATTTTTATTAAAATAATATTGTATATGAAAATTATTTTCACTCACATTTATTTATAAACAAATTACATAATAAAATTTTGTTTACTTAAACGAATCATTTTTGTATTTAACATTTTTTAATTTTAATATTTCGTCTGGCCCGTGAACAAAGGTTTTTTTCTAATCTGGACCAGGGGCAAAAACTGTTGGCCACGCCTGAACTAATCCCTAGCATATTCAGTGAAAATTGGTGTTTATCCTGGCTTTCACCTCTTAATCATTTCCCTACAATGTAATTGAATATAAAGAAAACTAGGCTTGCCTGACCAGGCGGTGGCGAAGTGGATAGAGCATCGGACTGGGATGCGGAGGACTCAGGTTCGAGACCCCGAGGTCGCCAGCTTGAGCGCAGGCTCATCTGGTGTGAGCAAAGCTCACTAGCTTGGACCCAAGGTCGTTGGCTTGAGCAAGGGGTTACTCAGTCTGCTGTAGCCCCACGGTCAAGGCACATATGAAAAAGCAATCAATGAACAACTAAGGTGTTGCAACGAAAAACTAATGATTGATGCTTCTTATCTCTCTCCATTCCTGTCTGTCCCTATCTATCCTTCTCTCTGACTCTCTCTCTGTCTCTGTAAAAAAAAAAAAAAAAAAGTAAATAATAATAATAATAATAGAAAACTAGTCCCATCCTCATCACCAAAAAAGAAAAAAAGAAAAGAAAACTAGGCTTCCTAGAAGGACACTTGGGTTCCCGTCCTGACCCTAATTCTTTACCAGCCAACCCTGTTTAAACTTCTGGGCTTTGGTTTCTCCAAGATGAGAATAATTCTCACCTTGGATATCTTTATTGGGTGGTTTTGAGTAGAAAACTGTAAAACACATAACATGTATCATACTGCCACGTGTTATGCAAATGTAAGGTATCATTATATGAAAATTTTACTTGAAAGGGTCTAGATTTTTTTAAAAATTATTTTTTGTTTGATCTGTTTCCGCCACCCAGGAATGATGCATCCAGCGAGGAGTGTTCACGGTTTTGACTCCAATTATGGGGAAAGTTCTTTTTCGTATGACATTAAGCGAGATGTGTACAATGAGGAGAATTTTCAACAGGAACACAGAAGGAAGAGCACTTCCTCTGGGAACATGGACATCAACATCACCACCTTCAGCCACCGTGTCCAGTGCCGGTGCGTGTGTGTGGTCATCTGCTGGCCACCAAGCTGGCAGCACCGTAGCCCTGTTTGACTTCTTTTGGAGACTACATCTGTCTTCCTCCTCTGAATGCCTGCTATCAGAACTCTTAGTTTACTATGTGATTTCTCTTCAGTTGTGTGTGTGTGTGTGTGTGTGTGTGCGCGCACGCGCATGCACTTTGTCTTTGTAGCACCTTCTTGATTGTAAATATTTTGAGCATGGAGATTTTGGGTGTCCCCTACCGCATCTAGGGGTGATATTTAATAAATACATTGTTTGATTAACCACCGTTACCAGTCTCCTAACAACAATAACAAGCAACCATGGTGGTGGGTTGATTAACGGTAGCAAAATGACATCCTTCTAATCTCATATCCAGCTGTCACTAACGTGGGACGCACCTCCTCTGATACTGTGACTCCAGAGGTTGTACGGTTCAGGGGTTCCGAACTGTTTCTGCGCTGCGGAACTGTTAGCGGTCTGGGAAAGCTTATGAACCTTGTTGCAGAATTATTTTATTTTTGCTTTTTAAAAAAAATTGTGGTAAAAAAATGTAACACTAAATTAGCTGTTTTAACTATTTTTAATTGCACGAATCAGCATCAACGACACTCACAGTGCTGTGTAACCATCACCGGTACCTGTTTCCGAAACTTTTCATCCGCTTAAACAGAAACGCTGTACCCATTAAGCAATAACTCCCCACTTGCCCCTCCCCCAAACTCCCGGTGACCTCTCCTCTACTCTCTGTCTCTACGAATTGCCTGTTCTCGATATTTCATGTAAGTGGAATCACACAGGATTTGTCTTTCATGTCTGTCTTGTTTCCCTTAATATAGAGTTTTCAAGGTTTGGCCACGTTGTAGTATGAATCAGAACTTCATTTGATGGCTGATGATACTCTATTGGATGTAGGAAGCGCATTTTGTTTATCCATTTATCTGTTGGTGGACAGTTGGGTGGTTTCTACTTTTTAGTTATCGTGAATAAGGCTGCCATGAATATTGACATAGGAGTATCTGTGGAGCCCCCTGTGTTCTGCTCTTTTAGGTGTATATACCTAGAAGTAGAATTGTTGGATCATGTAATAATTCTATGTTTAACTTTTTGAGGAACTGTCAAATGTTTTTACAGTGGCTACACCACTGTTCATTCCCACCAGCAATGTACAAGCGCTCCAATTGCTCCGTGACCTTTCCAACATGCGTCATTTTACCTTTTTTTTTTATTATTATAGACATCCTAGTAGGTATGAAGTGGCAGCTCCCTGTGGGTTTTGTTTGTCTGCTTGTTTGTTCCATTTCCTAATAACTAACCAGGATGAACATCTTTTTATGTGTCTATTGGTCATTTGCATATCCTCTTGGAAGAAATGTCTGTTTACCTCCTTTGTCCTTTTTAAAATTAGCTTGTTTTCCTTTTTGAGTTGTAGGAGTTCTTTCTATGTTCTGGATCTTAAACCCTCATCAGATATATAATTTGCAAATACTTTCTCCCGTTCTGCAGGTTGTTGTTTTACTCTGTTGACAGTGCCCTTGGTGTACAGCAGTTTTTAAGTTCAATGAAATCCAACTTATCTGAGTTTTCTTCTGTTTCCTGTGACTTTGGTGTCCTATTTAAGGAACTATTGTGAAACCCAAGACCATAAAGATTTCCCCCTGTGTTTTCTTCTAAGAGTTTAATAGTTTTAGCTTTTAAAGTTAGATCCTGATACATTTTGAGTTAATTTCTCATAATGTAAAGTAAGGATCCAACTTCATTCTTTGCTAGGTGGGTATGCCATTTTCTCAGCACCGTTTGTTAAAGAGACTGTTCTTTCCCCATTGAATAGTCTTAGCCAGAATTTTTTTTTCAATGCATAAAATACATTAGCTATAAAGGAAACCAGTTTTATTGAAATACAGTTTATCAAAATATGAAAAATCCCCAAATGTTGTTATTTAATAATGTGGGTCTAATCACTACCGTAATTTCAAAGTCGTGATGATGATAAATGATATTTTAAAGATAGATGCAGAAATTTTAATGTGAGGTGAAAACATTTGTGATTCCTACTAGTGACAAACTCGAGTTTTGCTGATACTACTCCGTTGTGTTGTTAACATTCATAGCGGAAAGAAATGCTCAATGTCAGTTAGGAGGTTAGTGAAAATAAAGCTACCCTTTTTCCTAAGTGCACATAACCCCATGACTTCTATCTGTAGACCGATGGTGAAGAACCCTTTGTGACCCACAGCTTGATATTAACCCTAATTTCTCAGGCTGGCTGTCCTCACTCCCACTGGACTGAGCACCCACAGCTGGCGTGAGTTGGGTGACAAGGGAGGAAGTCCTCCACGCAGCCCCACCGCAGACGTCCTCCTCCTCCGTTCATTTTCCGCCTGTCACAGGTCGTGGTCTTGGAAGTCCCTCCCCATCTTCCATCACTACTTGCATTTTCTCTGCTCCGGGATGGGCCGCCAGACATCAGGCGTTAAAGAGGGCATTTCGGGGCTACTCTGGCTTTGTCTCCTTAAGGGGATAGTTTTTTCCTGACTTATTCCCTCATCGTAAACAGGTACTGACTCTCCTTACCCTGCCCTGGCGTTAGACATGTGGTCTGACCTGCTCTGCCTCCCATGGGCTTTAAAAAAATTTTTTTTTTAATTAATTGTTTTGAGAGAGAGAGAAACAATGGTATCTCACCCACTTGTGCGTTCCTTGGTTGGTTCTTATACACGCCCTAACCAGGGATCATACCAACCTTGGCCTATTGAGACGATGCTCCAACCAACTGAGCTCCCAGGCCAAGGTTCCCGTGGGCTTTGATAGCATTTCTTATTCCTTACTTCTAAAACATACTGTTATATCCATTTCTGAATTTTAACCTGAAAGGCACTGTGGTTAAGAGCAAGCCTCGCCCTGGCCGGTTGGCTCAGTGGTAAGGTAGAGCGTTGGCCTGGCATGTGTAAATCCCGGGTTTGATTCCCGGCCAGGGCACACAGGAGAAGCGCCCATCTGCTTCTCCACCCTTCTCCCTCTCTGTCTCTCTCTTCCTCTCCCACAGCCAAGGCTCCATTGGAGCAAAGTTGGCCCAGGCGCTGAGGATGGCTCCATGGCCTCCGCCTCAGGCGCTAGAATGGCTCTGGCTGCAGCAGAGCAATGCCCCAGATGGACAGAGCATCACCCCTGCTGGGCATGCCGGATGGATCTCAGTTGGGCGCATGCGGGAGTCTGTCTGACTGCCTCCCCACTTCTCACTTCAGAAAAATACAAAAAAAAAAAAAGCAAGACTCATAAACCAGATTGCCTGGTTTTGAATCCAAGTCTTGCTGCTTCCCAACTGTGTGACCTTAAGTAAGCCGCCCAACCCTACTGGGCCTCAGTTTCCTCACTTGTAAAATGGGGATGGTAATAGCGCCCACTTCATAAGGTGATTGTATTTATTTTTCTTATTACAGTATAGTTCATACACAATATTATATTAGTTTCAGCTGTACAACGTAGTGATTTGACATTTTAAGTACCTTACCATGTGATCGCCACAATAAGTCTGGTCACTGCGCAAAGTTGCCACAGTGTTATTGACTGTGTCCCCCTTCACCTTTCCACCCACCCTTCCAGCAACCTCCCCTCTGCCGACCATCGGTTTGTCTGTTTCTGTGAGAGTCTGTTTTTGTTTTGCTTTGCTTGTTCATTTCTTTTGTTGTTGTTGTTGTTTAGATTCTGTTTTTTATTTTATTTTTATTTTTTATTTATTGATTTGAGAGAGAGAGACATCGATTTGTTCCACTTATTTATGTATTCATTCATTGATTCCTGTAATGTGTCCGGACTGGAGATCAAACTCGTGAACTCGGTGTGTTGGGATGATGCTCTGACCAGCTGAGCTACGCGGCCCAGGTATACATACAAGTGAAATCATGTGGAATTTGCACTTCTCTGTCTGACTCGTTTTACTTGGCAGATGACCATGTTGTCATCTATGTTGTTACAATGGCAGGATTTCATTCTTTTTAATAGCTGAGTAATATTCCATTATATCACATGGTCTTCATCCATTCATCTATCAGTGAATACCTAGGTTAAGTACATATCTTGGTTATTGTAAATAATGCTGCAATGAACATACGGGTCCATACAGCTTTTTCAAATCAGTGTTTTTATTTTCTTCAGATAAACACCCACAAGTGGAACTGCTGAGTCACATGGTAGTTGTATTTATAGGTTTTTGAGGAATCTCCATACTGTTTTCCATACTGGTTGTACCAATTTATTACCTTTTCTCCACATCTCCACAAACCCTTGTTATTTGTTGACTTTTTGATAATATCCATACTGACTGGTTGAGGTGGTATCTCACTGTGGTTTTGATTTATATTTCCCTGATGATGAGTGATGTTGAACATCTTTTCATATGTCTTTTGGCCATCTGTATGTCCTCTTTGGAGAAGTATCTTTTCATGTCCTCTGTACACTTTTTTGACCAGTTGTTCATTTTTTTGTTATTGAGTTGTATGAGTTCCTCATATATTTTAAACATTACTGGATATGTCATTTGTGATTATTTGATTATATAAATGAGGGTTTATTTCTCAACTCTATTCTGTTCTATTGATTTGTGTGTCTGTTTTTGTACCAGTACCATACTGTTTTGAAAATTATAGACTTGTTGTATAGTTTGTATTTTGTAGTTTTATATAAATTTTAGTATTACACTGCTCACAAAAATTAGAGGATCAGGGAATGTACAGATACTCCAGTACTTTAAGCCTTTTGTATAGTGCATTTTCACCAATGAAATTAAAGTTGGTTTTGCATGTCATTTGCATAACCAAACAACTTTCTTTGACTTGTTGTTTGCTTTTCTGATGTTCTTGTTTAATAAAAAAATCAAATGCTTTTGTTGATGTGATGTATCACATTAGTTGTCTCCAGATATTGAACCATCCTTCCATCCCTGAGATAAATCTGACTTGATCATGGTATATAACCTTTTTAATGTATTGTTGAATTCAGTTTGCTAGTATTTTGTTGAGAGTTTTTACATCTATGTTTATTAGGGATATTGGCCAGTAATCAATCTTTATTCTTTCTTTCTTTCTTTCTTTCTTTCATTCTTTCTCTCTTTCTTTCTTTCTTTTTTTCTTTCTTTCATTCTTTCTCTCTTTCCTTCTTTCTTCTAGTGTCTTTGTCTGGTTTGGGTGTCAGGGTAAGTAAGGCTAGCCTTGTAGAATGAATTTGGAAGTGTTTCTTCCTCTTTGATTTTTTGTAATAGTTTAAGAAGGATAGGTATCAATTCTTTAAATGTTTGGTAGAATTCATCAGTGAAGCTAGCTGGTCCTGAACTTTTGTTTCTTGGAAGTTTTTTGATTACTGCTTCATTTTTATTGTTAGTGAGTGGTCCGTTCAGATTTTCTGTTTCTTCCTGGTTCATTCTTGGAAGGTTATATGTTTCTAGACATTTATCCATTTCTTTTATGTTGCCCACTTTGTTGGCATATAATTGTTTTTATAGTATTCTTTTATCCTTTTGTATTTCTGTGGTGTTGGTTGTCACCTCTTTTTTCAGTTCTGTTTTTATTTACTTGAGCTCTCTTTCTCATTTTCTTGATGAATCTGGCTAAAAGTTTGTCAAGTCTAAGAATTTAAAGAGTATTTGTAAAGTACCGAGCAAATAACAAGCACTAGATAAGTAGAGTTTTTTTAGTTAAAATAAAAATTCTTTAACTCCATCTCTCCCTTTCTGCAGAAAATCTAATTTCTTTTCTCATTTTCTCCTTCTTCGTTAGCAACTGCAAACTCACCCCTCCTAGTCAAAAGCTCCCATCTGCTGTCACATTGACTTGCGTCCCTTACTTTTAAGATGCCTTAACTAAAATCCAGAGTCACGTCGATTAGTTTATGCTATGCCCCACCAGCTTCCACGTCTGTGCTTCTAACACTCTCCTTGATTAGTTTCAGTTTCAGACCCTCATTATTCATGTTCATGGTGGTTTTTTGCCATGCTAAAGAGCTTGATGACTCTGTCTCAGGTGGCTGGTCTTTTGCCAAGTGGCACATAGAGAGGAGAGGAAGGGAGACTAGACCAGGTGAAGGAATAAATTGCCTCAGTGCCATGCTCTCCTCTCCTCCATAGAAGACCATAATTTGAGGCAACATCCCCAGCCTCTACCAACCTGGCACCCATCATGATAATAAAAAATGTCTCCAGACATTGCAAAGGGTCCCCTGGGGAACAGACTTGCTTCTGGTTGATATCGACTGGGTAAGAGGATAATAACGAAGTCTTACTGCTTTTTATTTACACGGTTAATTCCTTAATTATGGTAACTGCATATTCCATATTTTCTATAAATTTCTACATAATACAGGTGGGAGCTACATAGAGTTAACATTTAGTAAAACTTTTAAGCCTGACCTGTGGTGGCGCAGTGGATAAAGCGTCGACCTGGAATGCTGAGGTCGCCAGTTCGAAACCTGCACTTGTCTGGTCAAGGCACATATGGGAGTTGATGCTTCCTGCTCCTCCCCCCTTTCTCTCTCTTTCTCTCTCTCCTCTCTAAAATGAATAAATTAAAAAAAAAACTTTTAGTGTAAGGGAATGATGCGAATGTGTTCATTGCCCCCACCACCCACCAATATCGCATAGCAAAAGACTGTCCTTATCGAGAGAAAGCAATAATAGCCCATTTTCTACTGGAAAGTTGGTACGTTTACATCTTTCTCAACAGCCTATAAAAACACGGACTTGATTTGTACACTGGACATTATAAAGCTTAAATTGTGTTATTTACATGACAATGGCTCTTGACTGGAGGCGAGTTTGTCTCCCAGGAAACATTTGCCAATATCTGAAACATTTTTGGATGTGACCACAGGGAGAGGGGGTGTCTCGTGGGATGCTGCTAACCGTCCTCCAAGGCAGAGGACAGATAGCCCACAACAAGTCGTTAGCCAGCCCAGTGGGGAGAATCCGGCCTGGAGCCTTTTCTTGACTATGTGGGCTTTTTCTCTGGAGAACCTAATCAAGTCTCTGTTCTTCTTTCTCACAGCTGCTCCTGGCACAAGTTCAGAAGGTGCATGTGTACAATCTTTCCCTTCCTGGAGTGGATGTGTTTGTATCGATTCAAGGATTGGCTGCTCGGAGACTTACTTGCCGGTATAAGTGTTGGCCTTGTGCAAATTCCACAAGGTAAGGAAGAGAAAAAGCCCACAGACAATACCTCAGGCCTTGACCCCTTTGCCCAGAGGAAACAGTTAACTTCTGTTAGGTGAATAGGGGGGAAAAATGAATTCCATTCACATCATTACTAATTATTTGTTTCCTTACCTGCTTGATTTTTAACTCAGTATGATGCCCAAAGGCTCAGTTTCGTTTGACCCCTCAATACTTCCAAGGGGGTACCTGCAATGCCCGTTTATGGTCACTTTTGCCTACGTGGTTATTTCACACCCACATGACTACAGTAGACGTTACTGGCACTGGTTGTACTTGGGAAGGTGAAGGACGGGAAACATCACCTGCTGGCGTCTCTTGGGCGAGTCACGCCCACAGCCGAGTCACGCCCACAGCCGAGTCACGCCCACAGCCGAGTCACGCCCACAGCCGAGTCACGCCCACAGCCGAGTCACGCCCACAGCCAAGTCAGGCCAGCAGCGGTCCAGGGCTGCTCTTTGATCTTACAGGTGGCAGTTTAGATGTAAGACAACAAGTTCACGCAGATCGCAGATCGGTAAGGAGCTAGCTGGGCTTTGGAACCCTCGGTTCCCAAACAGGAACCAGTCTCTCTAATTTTCACTAGCTCTTGTTTCCAGGGTCCCACAGGTGAGATGCCCGGTTGCAAGACCATGTGCTCAGAGAAGCCAAAGCTAGGACTTCCCACTGGGTATTTTCTTTCATTCCGTCTTGGTCCAGACAGTATATCCTAATCAGGCTCATCTTTACTATAACCAGTGTTGGCTGACATGCCACTGTCACCAGGTTTCCAAGAAACAGCTAGAAAGGTAACCCAAGGTCAAATTTACCCACAGAGAAAGAGAAAGGATGTTGTTAACCTTTTGCTCACAGTAGTCACCGTTCCCTACATAGTCTTTATTTTATTTATTTACTTATTTATTAAGTGAGAGGAGGGGAGATTGTGAGACAGAATCTTGTACGTACCTCAACCCGGATCCACCTGGCAACCCTCGTCTGGGGCCGGTGCTCTAACCAACTGAGTTATCCTCAGCACCCTGGGTGTTGCTTAAACCAGCCGAGCCACTGGCTCTGGAAGGGGAAGAGTAAGAAAACGGGGAGAGGGAGGGAGAAAGAAGTAGATGGTCACTTCTCATGGGTGCCTTGACTAAGGATCAAATTTAGAACATCTGCTTGCCTGGCCAATGATCTATCCACTGAGCCAACTGGCCAGATCCCAAACACCTCTATTTCTCTATTTTTCTTGGGCCAACCAGGCAGGATTGAAACTTGTATTTGTACAGGTTTTGCATAACACAAAAGAGGCCAACCATGGCCTGACCTGTGGTGGCGCAGTGGATAAAGCGTCGACTTGGAAATGCTGAGGTCACCGGTTTGAAACCCTGGGCTTGCCTGGTCAAGGCACATATGGGAGTTGATGCTTCCAGCTCCTCCTCCCTTCTCTCTCTCTGTCTCTCCTCTCTCTCTCTCCCTCCCCTCTCTAAAATGAATAAATAAATAAAAAAATTTTTTTAAAAAGAGGCCAACCAAAGGGGTAGTGGTTGCTTTCTGACACAGAGCTGTTAGTTGGACGAAAGGGATCCCCTTTTTTAAAAAAATTATCATACAGTAAAATTGACTTTTTTCGGCCCTGGCCGGTTGGCTCAGCGGTAGAGCGTCGGCCTAGTGTGCGGAGGACCCGGTTCGATTCCCGGCCAGGGCACACCAGAGAAGCGCCCATTTGCTTCTCCACCCCTCCGCCGCACCTTCCTCTCTGTCTCTCTCTTCCCCTCCCGCAGCCAAGGCTCCATTGGAGCAAAGATGGCCCGGGCGCTGGGGATGGCTCTGTGGCCTCTGCCTCAGGCGCTACAGTGGCTCTGGTGGCAACATGGCGACGCCCAGGATGGGCAGAGCATCGCCCCCTGGTGGGCAGAGCATCGCCCCTAGTGGGCGTGCCGGGTGGATCCCCGTCGGGCGCAAGCGGGAGTCTGACTGTCTCTCCCTGTTTCCAGCTTCAGAAAAAAAAAAAAAAAATTTGACTTTTTTCCTGTTGGTGTACAGTTCTATGAATTTAAACATGCATATAGATTGATTTATGTAACCACTGCCACAATCAAGATACATAACAGTTCCTTGGCACCAAAACTCTCATGTGCCATCCCTTTTAGTCACACCCTTCCCTAACCTTTAACCCCTGGCAGCCATTGATTTGTTCTCCATCACCATTGTTCTGTCTTTTTGAGGATATCATATAAATGGACTCATCCAGTATGTAACTTTTGAAGGCTAGCTTCTTCAATTCAGCATTAGGTCTTTGAAAGGAATGCAAACGGTTATATGCATCCATAGCCTGTTCCTTTTTATTGCTGAGTAATATTCGATTGTATGGCTGTACCACCCAACGTGTGTTTATCCATCCACTTGTTAATGGATATTTTGTTTCCGGTCTGGGGCTGTGGCAGATAAAGTTGCTATGAACATTCACATACAGATTTTTGAGCGAACATATTTTCATTTCCTTAAGGTACATATCCAGGAGTGGTAAAGTTGGTCATACGGTAAAGTGTATATTTAACTTTTTTTTATAAAAAAAACTGCCAAACTGTTTTCCAAAGTGGCCATCCCTACCATTCTATATTTCCCCTAGCAATGCCTGAGAATCCTAGTTCCTCCTCACCCTTGTCAGCCCTTGATAGTGTTAGTATTTTTTAAATTTTTTATTAATTTTAATTTATTGGGTTAAGATGGATTCAAGTGGATATTGTTAATTCTTTTGTTTTGTTGTTGTTTTTTTGTACAGTGACAGAGAGAGTCAGAGAGAGTGATAGATAGGGACAGACAGATAGGAACGGAGAAAGATGAGAAGCATCAATCATTAGTTTTTCGTTGCAACACCTTAGTTTCTTTGTCACATGTGCCTTGACCGCGGGCCTTCAGCAGACCGAGTAACTCCTTGCTCGAGCCAGCGACCTTGGGTCCAAGCTGGTGAGCTTTTTGCTCAAGCCAGATGAGCCCGCGCTCAAGCTGGCGACCTCGGGGTCTCGAACCTGGGTCCTCCTCATCCCAGTCCGACGCTCTATCTACTGCGCCACAGCCTGGTCAGGCTTCTTAGTATTTTTAATGAAAACCTTGACTCGAAGGTAAGTACAGATTCACCTGCATTTGTAAGAAACCACGGAGCAGCCCCTTGTACTCTTCACCCACTTTCCCCGACGGTAACATCTTGCAGAGCTCCAGCTCCATCTCACATGAAGTCATACAGTGAAGACACAGAACGTTTTCACCCCTGCGGGGATCCCTCCCGTGGCCCTCTGATGATCACCCCTACTTGCCTCCTGCCCCTATTCTTTCCTTAACCTCTGGCCACCACTCATCTGTTCTTCATTTCAATAACCTTATCGTGTGAAGAAAGTTATATGAAGAGTCATACCTACGTAAACCTTTGGAATTGGCTTTTGAAAAATTCTCTGGAGACTCATTCAGGCCGTTGTGTGTTTCCATAGTTTATTCCTGTTCATTGCCAAGTAGTATTCCATGGGAGTGGATGTACCACAGTTTGTTCAAACATTCAGCCACCCGGGACATTGGAATTGTCTGCAGCTTTGGGCTGTTACAAATAGAGCTGCTGTTGATGAACAGTCTTCATTTCTCTGGGATAAATATTCAGGAGTGTGATTGTTGGATTGTATGGTCACTGCATGTTTAGTTTTTTAAGAAAATGCCAACCTCTTCTCCCACTTCACACTCCTGCGAGCAGTCGCTGAGTGGCCCAGTAGCTCTGCATCCTCGCCAGCACTTGGTGTCAGTACTTCTTATGTCAGCCCTTCTGAGAGGTAAAGCAATAAACACTTTTTGGAGTGATATAGGAGAATGTCTTCACGATCTACAGGTTGGAAATGATTTCTTAAACAAGACACGAAAAGCACGAGCCTAAAAGGAAAAGAAAAATTGATTTAAGTAAAAGTTAAGGCTGTTTATTCAAGACACCATCAAGATTGAAAAGCAAACCACAGAATAGGACAGATATTGGTTAACAATATGCCCAACAAGTGGTTTAATCTATAATATATATACTCCTACAGATTTGTAAGGAAACAGTAAGATTGATCAACATTATTGGTAATCAATGAAGTGAAGATTGAAGTACAAATGAGTGACACACTAACTCATACACAGTAAAGTTAAAAATCCGACAGTATCGTGTGCTATACAGAGGTAGATAATGGGGGTTGTCACACAACGCTGGTGGGAGTGTAATGCACAACCACTTGAAAAACAGTTTGGTATTTTCTGGTAAATCCCCAGCAGTTATGCTTCAGGGTATATTATCTCAAGAAACTTATAAATCTAAGCAGCAGAAAAGCTGGTTATAAAAATGTTCACAGCAGTATTATTCATAATCCCGCCCCCGCCAAGCTGGAAACAAAGACAGGAGACCATGCAAGCCTGGAGACAGAGAGAATGGGGAAGTAGCTGTCTTGGATCCTGATTGGTGTTAGTTCTGGTTCCAGTCTCCAAGGAGGCCCAACTGCCCTTTGCACTCTTTTAATACATTTCCTATTTTGCCTGAGCTCATTTGAGCAGGTTTTCTGTTTCTTGCAGTCAATAGAGCCTAGCTTAGAAAGAAAGGTAGAAGGGGGACCTATAAATGACAAGAGACTTCAGAAACCCATCAATCAATGTAAAGACCCTATTTGAACCCTGACATAAACACAAAGATTGTAAAAGAAAGCACAATATATAATAGCAAATGATTCTTTTTCAAAGATCACCCCAAAACCCACTTTACTTCTGGCTCAAGGTCTCTCGTGAGGTTCCAGTCAAGGTGTCAGTCATCTCAGGGCTCTGCCGAGGCTGGAGGATCTGTTCCTAGGCTCACCCATGTGTTTGCCGGCAGGCCTGGTTTTCTTGCCATGTGGGCCTCTCCAAGGGCTGCTTGGGTGTCCTCACAACATGGCAGCTGGCAGGACCAACTACCCATGTGGGACCCAGTGAAAAATGAACATGCAGGGCCCCTAGTTGAAAAGTTACTCAGAATTTCAAGATGGTCAGAGTAGAGCATGAAGCCAAGTGTGGAGGTGTCTAAGCCCAGGTCTCTGTCGGGAGCCGATCCACTAATGCTGGCTAACTAGGTAACAGCAGGAGAAGATCCACAACTGCTGGTTGACAAAGTCACAGCAAAAGAAGATAGAGTCACTGCAGTAAGACCAACAGCTGCGGGTTGACAAAGTCACCACAAAGGAAAGGCACAACGATACTTCCCCCTTTAATCTTTTGAATTAATCTGGCCTTATATCCCCCCTTTTCTAGGTGTGTGCTATTATTTGTAGCACAGGGATAATAGTACCATGCTTTCCCTGTAGATTTGTAGTAATTTCTTTGGAAATGAGACAGAAGGTGTAAGTTCCACAGAAAAGCCTGTAAACCCCTTGAACTGGGCTCATAAACATAAGAGGCTGGCCATGATATCCCTCATAAAGGGTTAAGTTTGTAGGAGAATTTCTTCTTATTAATCATGTTAGAAAGAATATAGTTAGAACTTAGCTAGTATATGAATATAGTAAATAAATAAAGTTTAACTAGACATTAGAATCTTAGGTAAAGTATAGTGGAATGGCCTGTTGCGTGGCCTTGGATAGGAGTGCAGCTGGCTAGTAAAGAATGTTTTGTTAAAAGACTTGTTTTGTCACTGAAGACAGTCACTGGGCTTTTCTCAGTAAAACATTCTCATGAGATTTTTGTATTTTCCAAGAATAAGGAGAGGAATGTGGTGGGATTCATAGCAGCAATAGCAACTAATGCCTTCTGATATTATGTTGCTACTAGCTATCTTGCAGGTGCACTCTATGTATCTTTAAGTAAAAATTACTCTTAATACTATGTCAGTTTCTTAAATAGCAAGCCTTTTGTAGTCTTGTGAGAAAAGAATTAGGACACTACATGAACTCAAGGCTATTTGCCTGAGCAAGCGGTGGTCCTTTGCTAGTCCTTGATGATTTCGTCTGCTATCTCTTTCTGAGCCCTTGACTCACAACAAGAGTAAAATAGTTATTAATTAGTACTAATCTTTTAGAAGTTTGTACCGATATTGTTATTACTATTCAAGTTATTGTATAACTGTACTTTGAATGACTTACCACCTGACTTGTAGCTTATAGATATGAATTAACTGTTATCTAGAAATATGTAACCATAGTGAAACTAAAACAATGATGTATTCAAAATACCATGTGATTGTAACTTAGTGTGTGTGCATAAAAAGTAATGTTAGACCAGCCATTGGCGGAGATGCCTGGCAGTAAATGCTAACCAGAGAATAAAGAGAAAGAAAAGAATTCGGCTCTCTCACTCGATTCGTGCCGACGCTGTCTCCTCCTGTGGGACCCCTGGATCCCCGCCCCCGGGGCTGGACCCCGGCAGGTCTCTATGTGATTGCATCAGTCACACAGCCCTGAAGCCAACTCTGGTGGCTGGTGACCTGAATGAAGGAGAGAGAGCACCGGCCCAGTGTATGGACGTCCTGGGTCCGGTTCCCAGTCAGGGCACACAAAAGAAGCTACCGCCTACTTCTCTCTCCCTTCCTCTCCCCCTTTTCTCCCTCTTCTCCTCCCACAGCCAGTGGTTTGATTGGGTGGAACGTTGGCCCCCGGTTGAGGACAGTTTGGTTGCTCGAGAGCATCAACCTCAAGTAATAAAACCAGCTCGGTCGATTGGAGCATTGGCCCCAGACAGGGGTTGCCAGGTGGATCCTGGTCAGGGTGTATGCAGGAGTCTGTCTCTCTATCTCCCTTCCTCTCAATTAAAAAAAAATGAAAGGAAGAGAGAGAGAGAGAGAGAGAGAGAGAGAGAGAGCAACCAAGATAGAAGCCACATTCTTCTTGCAACTTAATCTCAAAAGTTGTACCTATCATTTTTACTGTAGTCTGTTTATTAGAAGCAACTTATAAGGTCCATCCCACACTTAAAGGGGTGGGGATCACATAAGGGCACGAACACCAATTAGCCCCTGCAGATCGTCCCCGAGGCCCCCCTCCGGCAACAACCGTTTGCGAGATAAGCAGGGGAATGTGAACACTGATGGGGATTTGATCATGTTGAAGAACCATGGTTTCTTAGGTATGATCATGATATTGTAGTTAAGTTAAAAGAGGGTCGTCTTTAAAGATACACACTGAAACGTCTACAGGTGAAATGATGCCATGTCTTTGGATCTGCTTGAAAAGAATATATACAGAGTGGGAGGGGAGCGGGGGCAGAGGTGAAGCAAGACTGGCCACGAACTCACCACTGTCGACACAGGTGATGGATACACGAAGTTCACGATACTCTCTTTCTGTATATATGTTCGAACGTCTCCATTAAAAAAAAAAAAGAGCCTTGCTTGTCCAAGACAGTAAGTTGGCTCAATGGGCTCAGAACTGACTCAGATGAGCACACTGGTCTCAGGTCCTCAGGGCAGGAGCCATGGGCTTGAGACCTCAAAGGGTGACACCATGCATGGTAACCCATTTGCTTCCAAACTTCCTGATTCTCTTCCCTGACCTGCGGTGGCGCAGTGAATAAAGCATTAACCTGGAATGCTGAGGTCGCAGGTTCAAAAGCCTGGGCTTGCCTGGTCAAGGTACAGATGGGAAACAAATACTAGGAGTTGATGATGCTTCCTGCTCCTCCCCTGCCCCTTTTTCTCTCTCTCTCTAAAATGAATAAATAAGATCTTTAAAAAAAAAAAACAAAACAAAACAAAAAACTTTCCTGATTCTCATGGTGCTTTTTAGAAAAGAACGTAATAGTGTATGGCTGGGAGGCAACGCATACCGACTTGGAATCCAGTCAGTTAAGTGTCCTTCTTGTCCTGCTGCCCAGCTCCATCTTCATTCAGTCCCGGAGAATGACCAGGGCCTCAGACTGGGCTGGGCCTGGGGGCGGGGCTGCTTCTGAGCTCTGGGAAGCTCAGGTTTGATTGCTATGAGGTTGGCTTTCATGATTCACATGAAGACCTAACACACCAAGAAAGGTGTTAGATAGAGCCTGTGATTTAGAACTCAGGTGCTAAGCCGTGTGGTACAACAGCAAGAGAAGCTAGGAATCAACGGAGATCGTAAAAGGTACTCATGAAAGGCCGTATGCCAAGGGATCCTAGTACCACACTGGTTCAGCTGTTATGTGTACGTAGATCATTTTTACTTTAAATATGCTTTACGGTTTTAAACTCAAGGTGATTTTTAAAAGCCAGGCTATCGTTTCTTACTAAAATCATTTTGCTTTTCAGTCCTGACGTTTAATTTGCTGGCAAGGCAACTGATTCCTCCCTTCAATATCTCATACGCAGCTTTCTGCTCTTCAGTCATTTACGTAATTTTTGGATCATGTCATCAACTGTCCATTGGTGAGTTCAGTGCTGTAACCACAAGGTGGGTGACGTCCCCACCTCAATTATATACTTGTCGCTAAGGAACCCAAGTTAAAGCTATGTTTGTTTAAGGTAGAAAGAAAGGAGACAGGAGATGGACATTCTATCTGTAGGATAAGTGTTTAAATTTTAGAAACTGTGCACTTGTAGTGTGTCATTATTAACACTACCACCAGATAAAAACAGATTTCCCAAAGGATTTAAGGAAATGCTTCCTGAGGTTACCACCCACTGGAGTCTGACTTCTCTCAACCAGGAAGATACAGAAAGGATTTTGCCAGTGCTTTTAGAGTGGACCCATCTTTCGGCTGGCCCCATGATAACCAGACGCCATGGACCAGATTTATAATGATCATGTCAGTTCATTAATTTACAATGTAAGAACGTGGTCATAATACTCAAAGCACACAAATCGACAGGGTGAATGTTTTCTCAGAATTAAAAGTCCATCTACTATTTTAAATTTGACGTGACTGTTACAGGAACCAAACTAGTTAGAGGTCACGTCATCAGCACGTTTACTTCACATTTACTAGGTGAACCTGCATAGACATCAAATCATAAAATGCCCCAACAGTCTTGGAAGGGCATTGCCAACATCCGCTCAGTGAAGAAGTACCTTTTCCTGGGCTTCCCCACGCAACCAACGTTGATCATTCTGACTGACGTACCCTTTCTCCAGAGGTTGGTTTAATCTGGGACTATCCCATTTCTTGAGACGTGGAGTGCTACTCTGCCTTTTTTTTTTTTTTTTTTTTTTTTACAGAGACAGAGAGTGAGTCAGAGAGAGGGATAGACAGGGACAGACAGACAGGAACGGAGAGAGATGAGAAGCATCAATCATTAGTTTTTCATTGTGCGTTGCGACACCTTAGTTGTTCATTGATTGCTTTCTCATATGTGCCTTGACCGTGGGCCTCCAGCAGACCAAGCAACCCCTTGCTGGAGCCAGCGACCTTGGGTTCAAGCTCGTGGGCTCTTGCTCAAACCAGATGAGCCCGCGCTCAAGCTGGCGACCTCAGGGTCTCGAACCTGGGTCCTCTGCATCCCAGTCCAATGCTCTATCCACTGTGCCACCGCCTGGTCAGGCTACTCTGCCTTTTTAAAGGGCAATATCGCATATATTTTTTAAAAATTTTCCCATTGACTTGAGAGAGAAAGAGAGGAAGCGAGGAGAGAGAAAAGGACACACACACACACACACACACAGACAAAGGGAGAGAAGCATCAACTCACTGTTCTGCTTAGTTGTTCCATTTAGTTGTACATTCATTGATTGCTTCTTGCACGTGCCCTGACCGGGAATCAAACCCACAACCTCGGTGTGCCAGGACAATGCCTTATCCTCCAGGCCACCTGGCCAGGGACAATATCACATACTTTTATTAAAATCCATTATGTGTCAATTTTACATTTCAACATGAGTGAACCATTTCATTCCCATATTCCCAAGGCACATCACAGTTATTTCTGAATACTGATAGTAAGGGCTATTAGAATTTTGTTTCTGACAGGTCATTTAAAAGTAAGGTTTGCCTTTGCTCTTATATGGGAGTATGTCGATGTAAAGACTAAATGAGGTTATGCTTGAAACAGGTTTAGCTCAGTGTCATTGAACACCTAGTAAATCCTTAGTAAATGTTAGATATTATTTTTCTTTTCATCATTATTGTTTAGCTTTCTTTCGGATACTTTCTCCACCACCTCACTTTTCACCACCTCTACGAGCAGGCACAGCAACGGAACCTGATATCTATTTTCAGTCAATTTTCTTTGCATCCCACTCAATATGCCCATAATGAAAGAGGTTAACACCCGGACCACCAAGATCTAAATTCTGTGACTTGGTCACAGTTTGTGAAGCCAGAGTTCTTTCCCTGCTCTTTCTAACTTCTCAATGGACGCTTTAAAATAAAATAAAATAAAATAAAATAAAATAAAATAAAATAAAATAAAATAAAATAAAATAAAAATTAGGCCCTGGCCAGTTGGCTCAGTGTTACAGCATCACCTGGCATGTGGAAGTTCTGGGTTAGATTCACGGCCAGGGCACACAGGAGAAGCGCCCATCTCCTTCTCCACCCTTCCACCTCTCCTTTCTCTCTATCTCTCTCTTCCCCTCCTGCAGCCAAAGCTCCATTGGAGCAAAGTTGGCCCCGGCACTGAGGACGGCTACATGGCCTCTGCCTCAGGCACTAGAATGGCTCCAGCTGCAACAGAGCAACGCCCCAGATGGGCAGAGCATCGCCCCCTAGTGATCATGCCGGGTGGATCCTGGTAGAGTACATGTGGGAGCCTCTCTGCCTCCCCACTTCTCACTTCAGAAAAATACAAAAAAATTTTTAAAAATTAAATGAAATAAAAAGTTCCTTAGATCAGGGACAAAACAGCATAAGATCACGCCTTGATTTTGTCAGTATCTCTGGTGTACCTGGACTTGAAACCTCACCTCTGCCTCCACATCATCTTCCATAGGTTCCTTCTTCCTTGTGAGCGCTCTGATGATTAATGTCCTGAAGTTGAACCCATTCAACAGTGGCCACATGATCCTGGGAACTTTCATCAAAGAGGACTTTTCTAAGCCCTTCTTCTTTACAGCCTATAACAGATCCTTGAGTGTGGTGGCATCTACAACATTTCTGACTGGGATCATTCAGGTAGGATCTGAGTCTCCAAACCTCTGAAGAATAAGTAAATAAGTTAATTAATTAATAAAGGGGATACACATAGACACCCCCCCTTCCTTTAATTACTCCCGTTATCCACTAGGATGCATCTGGGACTTCAGTGAATAGTTTTGGAGAATCTGCAGGACGTGTGCATAGACTGTGACAAAACTTCTCCCTTGTCGGGAAACACCCACCGTTGACTTGAAGTTTTGTTGTTATTACTCAAAACAGCTTCATTTTTTTAAATTCAGCTTTCTGATTGTGTGCTCGTGCACGATAACTTTCTTCTCCTCAGTAAGGAAAGCACACTTGATCCTGACATGGCACGTTTAGCACAGGTGGATCCACTACAGGCCCTGTGATGTGTGTTTTTATTTTAAACAAGCTCATCGGAACTTTAAGTCTCACCACACCCACGCCGCGAAGCCGGCCTCGGCAACCCACCGCGTGCAGATTTGGGTGCTTTCCCAAGCTTCTTGGTGTAAAGGCAAATAATCTGATCAGCAGGGGTTCGGGACAGCCTGGTTTTGTTAGAGGCTGTGTTGTAGGCCAGCCTCTGCCGGTTCATTAAACTCTGGACCCTTGTGAACGCCTGAAGACACTGTCTCCAAAAGAGGACAAAGCCACCCACCATTGCTTTTGGATGAGCTACTAAACATTCTTACCAGTCTCTTCTCTAAGATGAAATGAGGGTCCTAGGGGCAATGGGTTAGATTCTACTCATGATCTCATGTTTTTACAAATTCCTTTATATTCTTTCAACAAGAATAACATTGATAGGCTCAGATACTGTATTTTGGGTTGGTAAGCACTGGAGTCCAACCTGGAATCCTTTCTCTGCAAGGACAGGACCGCAGCTAAAGGAGAACAATATCAACGACTTATTAAAATATAAAAGTTTATGTTTTATTTATTTATTTATTTTTGTATTTTTCCGAAGCCAGAAACGGGGAGGCAGTCAGACTCCCGCATGCACCCGACCGGGATCCACCTGGCACACCCACCAGGGGGCGATACTCTGCCCATCTTGGGGCATTGCTCTGCCGCAATCAGAGCCATTCTAGTGCCTGAGGCAGAGACCATAGAGCCATCCCCAGCGCCCAGGAAAACTTTGCTCCAATGGAGCCTTGACTGCGGGAGGGGAACAGAGAGACAGGGAGGAAGGAAAGAGGGAGGGGTGGAAAAGCAGACGGGCGCTTCTCCTGTGTGCCCTGGCCGGGAATCGAACCCGGGACTCCTGCATGCCAGGCCAATGCTCTACCACTAAGCCAACCGGCCAGGGCTCAAAGTTTATTTTTGACAATGTCTTTCATTTTTCTCTGAGAGTCTACCATCTAAAGCTCAATCAATTTAACTGAAAATACATGTTTCAGATTTATTTCTCTTTTTCTCAATCCACTCGAGTGCTAATCTTCATTAATCTACTCTGGGACTATCTTTGGTTCAGTATGGATTTATCACGAGCCCACAAAAGCAAGCTATTATGGTGGGCCACCCCACCCAAGCACTGACATTTGTCAGTTGAATGAACATACCTAAATTATCTTACCTTTGTGGACCTTAATTTCCTCATGCATAAAATGGAAATAATATCAGTTTTGTGGGGTTCTTGTGAGGATTAAGTGAGAAGATGCATGCAAAACATTCTGCACAGAGTGTTAGTAAACATCAGTAAATTATAGTTGCTGGATATAGAGAAAAAACGTGGTACTTCAACAGAGACCAAAAATTTTTAAGAAGATATAATTTTTGCAGTAAAAAATAAATAAATAAATCAAAATACAATGTTGTAGGAAAAAACAAAATAACAGGTAATAAGTCAGCAACTTATTAATTATCTAAGTGGCCTAGGATAGGACTCTGTCTTCTCCTTTGAGGCTCAGGTTTCTTTTATTTAATCAAGGAGGAGACATTTCCTTTTCAGGAAGATGGAATAGATACACTCTCCCCTGTTCCTCCAGCTTAGTACAACTAGCCACCTTGGAAGAGCACGTAGAGAACAAATGTGAGAGGACTGTGAGGCGGAACAAAGAAGGCAAGGGGGCTCAGAACCTCAGGACACAAAGAACAACACATTGGTGAGCCCCCTTGGTGTTCTTTTTGCCTGCTAGGCCTTAATCTTGGTGCTGAGGAGGCCAGAAACCCAAACTACCAATGGGAGCAGACAAAAAACAAACAAACAAACAAACACTCCAACAAAAGTCAGAAGTCTGCCGCAGGACCAGGAAAAGCTAGCAAGACTGAAAACATTTATACAATAACTGATCTACTACAGACTAACACCAAGAAAGAACAGAATTATTATGATATCACCACCATTCCTGCCAGTAAAGGGCATGTGGGGAGCATAGACTTCCACCCTTGCTGAGCTGTAATGAGGTGCCCATCCACCCCTAAGTGGGGTACTGTCAGAGAAGGCCAGATAGAGTCAGAACTTTCATCCCTGCTGGGCAATAATGAGACACCCTCCCTAGTCCCTGCTGGGGTGATGCCAGAGGGGGCCTAGTGAAGAGTCGGCCTGTTACCACCACACAGCAGCTATGAGGACAACCGCCTCTGTCGTGATGTCCATTTGGGGAGATGTACAGGCATTCCAGCCAGGACAGTATCAGTGGGAGCCTAGTGTGGAGCCAAAACTCCCACTTCTCCCAGCAGTATTAGAGAGTCCCTCATGCTTCAGGTGTCAGTGGAGGCTGAGATGAGAACCCAGACTTTTACTTCTACCTGGCAATAACAAGGCAGAAGCCTCTATCTTCCCTGCCAACACTTTGTCAAAATAAGCTATCTAAAACTGAAGGTTTAAATATGATCTAGAATCTTATAACACAGTACCCAAATGTACAACTGAATTGAAAATCACTTGTCATACCATCAACAAGGAAAATCTTAACTTGAATGAAAAAAAAAAAGGCAATAAAAATATTCTAACCCTGAGATGACAGAGATATCAGAATTGTCTGGAAAGATTTTAAAGCAGCCATTCTAAAAAAAAAAATGGTTCAGCAAACCATTATAAATATGCTAGATGCAAACAAAAAAAATACTCTATCCTCAGAAAATAAATGGAAAATATAAAGAAGAACCAAAATAGAGATTTCAAACTAAAACAATACAATAAGCAACATTAAAAATGTAAAGGATGAGGCCCTGGCCGGTTGGCTCAGCGGTAGAGCATCGGCCTAGCGTGCGGAGGACCCGGGTTCGATTCCCGGCCAGGGCACATAGGAGAAGCGCCCATTTGCTTCTCCACCCGTCCGCCGCGCTTTCCTCTCTGTCTCTCTCTTCCCCTCCCGCAGCCAGGGCTCCATTGGAGCAAAGATGGCCCGGGCGCTGGGCATGGCTCTGTGGCCTCTGCCTCAGGCGCTAGAGTGGCTCTGGTCGCAATATGGTGACGCCCAGGATGGGCAGAGCATCGCCCCCTGGGGGGCAGAGCACCGCCCCTGGTGGGCGTGCCGGGTGGATCCCGGTCGGGCGCATGCGGGAGTCTGTCTGACTGTCTCTCCCTGTTTCCAGCTTCAGAAAAATGGAAAAAAAAAAAAAATGTAAAGGATGAGCTCAACAGCAGAATGGAAAAGACAGAGGAAAGGATCAATGAACTTGAGGAAAGAACAATAAAAATTAATCTGGACAGAGAGAAAATAGACTGAAAAAAAGGAACAGAACCTCAAGAACGGTGGGATTACAACAAAAGATCTGGCCCTGGCCGGTTGGCTCAGTGGTAGAGCGTCGGCCTGGCGTGCAGGAGTCCTGGGTTCAATTCCCGGCCAGGGCACACAGAAGAAGCACCCATCTGCTTCTCCACCCCTCCCCTCTCCTTCCTCTCTGTCTCTTTTCCCCTCCCACAGCCGAGGCTCCATTGGAGCAAGGATGGCCCGGGTGCTGGGGATGGCTCTGTGGCCTCTGCCTCAGGCACTGGAATGGCTCTGGTTGCAACAGAGCGACACCCCAGAGGGGCAGAACATCGCCCCCTGGTGGGCATGCCGGGTGGATCCCGGTCAGGCGCATGCGGGAGTCTGTCTGACTGCCTCCCCATTTCCAGCTTCGGAAAAATGAAAACAAAAAACAAAAAACAAAAGATCTAGCACTTATGTCATAAGAGTCCAGAATGAGCCTGACCTGTGGTGGTGCAGTGGATAAAGCACCAACCTGGAATGCTGTGGTGACTGGTTGGAAACCCTGGGCTTGTCTAGTCAAGGCACATACAAGAAGTAACTACTGTGAGTTGATGCTTCCAGCTCCTCCCCCACCCTCTTTCTCTCTCTCTCCGCTCTAAAATCAAAAAAGAAAGAAAAAAGAAAAGAGTCTTGAATAAGAGGAGAAAAAAGATGGGGTTGAATTATATGAAGAAATAATAAGTAAAAACTCCCCAAATTTGGCAAAATATCTAATCTTACAGATTTCAGAAGCTGAGAAATTCCATAGAAACCATACCACGACAAATCATAGTCAAACTTCTGAAAACAATGGAAAAAAGTCTTGAAGGCAGTGAGAGGAAACACTTTACGGACAGGGGGAAACAATTCAAATGACAGCAGATTCCTTATCAGAAACCATGCAGACCAGAAGGAAGTGGCACAATATTTTTGGTTCACTGAAATACTATCCATCCAAAAACACATACCCAGTGAAAATATCATTCAAGAATGAAGAGGAATTCAAAACATTCTCAGATGAAGGAAACCTAAGAGAATTTGTCACAGGCAGACTTACCCTAACAGTGTTTGGCAAACTGCGGCTCGCGAGCCACATGAGGCTCTTTGGCCCCTTGAGTGTGGCTCTTCCACAAAATACCACGTGCGGGCACTACCTCGATAAGGAATGTACCTACCTATATTGTTTAAGTTTAAAAAAATTGGCTCTCAAAAGAAATTTCAATCATTGTACTGTTGATATTTGGCTCTGTTGACTAATGAGTTTGACCACTGCCCTAGAAGAATGGCTAAAGGAAGTTCCCTAAAAAGGAAGGAAATGGCACCTGACCAGGCTGTGGTGCAGTGGATAGAGTGTCAGATTGAGACACAGAGGACTCAGGTTTGAAACTCCAAGGTCACAGTTTGAGCACAGGCTCATCCGGCTTGAGCACATGTTCACCAGCTTGAATGTGGTGTCACTGGCTTGAGCATGGGATCATAGACATGACCCCATGGTTGCTGGCTCAAGTCCAAAGGTCACTGGCTTGAGCCCAAGGTTGCTGGCTTGAGCAAGGGGTTACTTGCTCTGCTGCTTGCTCCCGGTCAAGGCACGTCATGAGAAAGCAATCAATGAACAACTGAGGTGCCGCAATGAAGACTTGGTGCTTCTCATCTCTCTCTCTTCCTGTCTGTCCCTATCTACACCTTTCTCTGTCTCTGTCACACACACACAAAAAGAAAGGAAATGGCAAAAGAAGGAATCTTGAAATATCAGGAAGAAAGAACAATGGAAAGAGTAAAAATATGGAAAATACAATAGTAAATTTTTTTGTCCTCTTGGGTTTTCTAAATTATGTTTAATGGTTGAAGCAAAATTATAACATTTTATCTGATGTAGTTCAAATGTATATAAAAGAACTATTTTAAAATGTATATAGAAGAAATATTTAAAACAATTCTTTTAGGCCCTGGCCGGTTTGCTCAGTGGTAGAGAGTCGGCTTGGCGTGCAGGAGTCCCAGGTTCGATTCCCGGCCAGGGCACACAGGAGAGGCGCCCATCTGCTTCTCCACCCCTCCCCTTCTCCTTCCTCTCTGTCTCTCTCTTCCCCTCCTGCAGCCGAGGTTCCATTGGAGCAAAGTTGGCCCGGGCGCTGGGGATGGCTCCTTGGCCTCTGCCCCAGGCGCTAGAGTGGCTCTGGTCGCGATAGAGCGACGCCCCAGATGGGCAGAGCATCGCCCCCTGGTGGGCGTGCCAGGTGGATCCCGGTAGGGCGCATGCGGGAGTCTGTCTGACTGCCTCCCCGTTTCCAGCTTCAGAAAAATACAAAAATAAATAAATAAATAAAAAATAAAAATAAAACAATTCTTTTATATACAAAAGAGATGTTTGAACAGGTGGTAATGCAGTGGAGAGAGCATTAACCTGGGACACTGAGGTCTCAGGTTTAACAACCCAAGGTTGCCAGTGTGAGCACAGGCTCACTAGCTTGAGCATGGGTTTGTTGGCTTGAGTGTGGGATCATAGACATGACCACATGGTCACTGGCTTGACCAAAGGTTACTGGTTTGAAGCCCAAGGCCACTAGCTCAAGTCCAAGGTCACTGGCTTGAGAAAGGGGTCACTGGCTCAGCTGGGGCCCCTCAGGCAAGGCACATATGAAAAACAATCAATGAACAATTAAGCTGCTGCAACTATGAGTTGATGCTTCTCATCTCTTTCCCTTTCTGCCTGTCTGTCCCCGTCTGTCTCTCTCTCAAAACAAACAAACAAACAAACAAAACAAAGGGAGGTAAGGTTTCTATACTTTGCTGGAATTAGTAAAATGTCGACACTAGTAGACTATAATAGGTTATTATACTGCTCACAAAAATTAAGGGATATTTCAAAATGAATATGAAGTGATAAAAAAAAAGAAGCATTTGATTATTTTTTATTAAACAAGAACATCAGAAAAGCAAATGATGGCTCAAAGAAAGGTGTTGTATTATGCAAATGAGATGCAAAACCAACTTTTATTTTATTAGTGAAAATGCACTACACAAAAGGCCGAAAGTACTGGAGTATCTGCATGTTCCCTGATCTTGAAAGTGCATTTTGAAATATCAACTAATTTTTGTGAGTAATATATAGTGTAATGCCTAAGGCAAGCACTAAAGAAGCTACTCAAAGAGATACACCCAAAAACAATATAGATAAATAAAAATGAAATTCTAGAAATGTTCAAGTAACCTGCAGAAGTCAGGAAAAAGAGGAAGAGAAATAAAAACAGAACAAACAGAAATATGCAAGCATAAGTCCTAACATAGTGATATTTACACTAAAAATAAAGATTGACATATTTTAAAATATGCTGTCTACAGGAAAAAAACCAAATAGAATGATATAGAAATGTTGCAAGTAAAATGATGGAAAGATATGGCATGTAAATATAAATCAAAGGAAAGCAAAATTGACTATAGTAGTAAGTAGACTTCAGAGCTAAAAAAATTACCAGAGGAAGAGAGGGATATTATATAAAGATAAAAGGATAACTCTACCAAGAAGACATAGCAACTCAAAGTATGTATGCACCAAACAACAGAGCCACAAAATGTGCAACAAAACTAAAGAACTGAAAGGAGAAATAAAAAACACAGTTATAATTGAAGACTTCAACATACCTCTCTCAATAATTGACAAAACAACTAGATAGAAAATCAGCAAGGAAATAAAACTCAATAATGCTATTAACTCACAGGATTTGAGATATTTACAGGATGGTCCATCTAAAAACAGAAGAACACACATTCTTTTCCAATGACTCACAAACATATACCACGATGAACCACATCCTGAGCCGTAAAACTAACCTGAATAAATTTAAATGAATTCATATCAGTGTATTAAAGGGACCCTCAACAGAGGATTGGATAAAGAAGATGGGGTATGTATATACAATGGAATATTACTCAGCCATAAGAAATGATGACATAGTGACATTTATGACAACATGGATGGACAATGAGAACATTCTACTGAGTGAAATAAGTAAATCAGAAAAAGCTAAGAACTGTATGATTTCACACATAATTGGGATATAAAACTAAGACTCATGGACATAGACAAAAGTGAGGTGGTTACCAGGGGCAAGGAGGTGTGGGGGAGGGGGGAGGGGAAGGGTGGGGAGATGGGTGTAAAGAGGGACAAATATAAGGTGATGGAAAGTGAAAAAAATCTATATCAGAGTGTCCTCTGACCACAGTGGAATCAAACTAGAACTCAATAATAGAAAGTCAACAGGAAAAGCTCCAAATATGTGAATACTAAACAATACACTTCTAAATAATTCCATAGGTCAAAGAGGAAGCCTCAAGGGAAAATTTTTTTAAAGATACATCAGGGTAATGAAAAGAAAACATACCAAAATTTGCAGGACACAGCCAAAGCAGTGTCAAGAGGGAAATTTTTAGCACCAAAATGCATACAATAGAAGAGAGAGAGGATCTCAAATTAATAGTCTAAGCTCCTGCCTCAAGAATCTAGGAAAACAAGAGCAAATCAGATCCAAGATAAGCAGAAAGAAGGAAATCATGAAGAACAAAAATAAATTAAATTGGAAAAGGAAAGTTTACATATTTGTGATTCCTATGTAAAATTCCTGAAGTGACAAAATTATAGAAATGGAGAACAGATTGTGGCCAGGGGTTAAAGATGAAAGTAGAGATAATAGGATGAAGGGAGTAGGGGTGGGAGGTAAGAGGCAAGAGGGGGCTGGCTTTAAAAGGACAAGAGGGATTCTTGTGGTGATGGAATTATTTTGTATCTTGACTGTTTTGACATCAGTGTCCATATATATAATATATATATATTTTTTTTTTTTTTATTTTTTACAGAGACAGAGAGAGTGAGTCAGAGAGAGGGATAGATAGGGACAGACAAGACAGGAACGGAGAGAGATGAGAAGCATCAATCATTAGTTTTTTGTTGCAACACCTTAGTTGTTCATTGATTGCTTTCTCATATGTGCCTTGACCGCGGGCCTTCAGCAGACCGAGTAACCCCTTGCTTGAGCTAGTGGCCTTGGGTCCAAGCTAGTGAGCTTTGTTCAAACCAGATGAGCCCGCACTCAGGCTGGCGACCTCGGGGTCTGGAACCTGGGTCCTCCGCATCCCAGTCTGACGTTCCATCCACTGCGCCACCACCTGGTCAGGCGACATCACTGTCTTAATTGTGGTATTGTACTATAGTTTTTCAAGACGTTACTATTGGTAAAAACCAGAGAAAGAGTACACTAGATCTCTCTGTTATTTTATTATTATTATTTTTTTTTTTTGTATTTTTCTGAAGCTGGAAACAGGGAGAGACAGTCAGACAGACTCCCGCATGCGCCCGACCGGGATCCACCAGGGGCGACACTCTGCCCACCAGGGGGCGATGCTCTGCCCCTCCGGGGCATCGCTCTGCCACAACCAGAGCCACTCTAGTGCCTGGGGCAGAGGCCAAGGAGCCATCCCCAGCATCCGGGCCATCTTTGCTCCAATGGAGCTTTGGCTGCAGGAGGGGAAGAGAGAGACAGAGAGGAAGGAGGGGGTCGGGGTGGAGAAGCAAATGGACGCCTCTCCTATGTGCCCTGGCCGGGAATCGAACCTGGGTCCCCTGCACGCCAGGCCGACGCTTTACCGCTGAGCCAACCGGCCAGGGCTGTTATTTTTCTGACAACTGTTTATCAATCTACAATTATTGAAAATAAAAAGTATAAATTTAAAGAACTCTGAACTAGAAGATAATATCTAATGCGTTTCTATGTGCTAGTCGCTGTTCAAAGCACTTTATATATAACATCTCTTTTGATCCTCACAATATCTCCTTTTTGAGGGTGGATATTACTGTGGTCCTGATTTTTTTTTTTTTTTTGTAATTTTTCTGAAGTTGGAAATGGGGAGGCAGTCAGACAGACTCCCACATGCACCTGACCGGGATCCACCTGGCATGCTCACCAAGGGGTGATGCTCTGCCCATCTAGGGCGTTGCTCTGTTGCAACCAGGGTCATTCTAGCATCTGAGGCAGAGGCCATGGAGCCATCCTCAGCGCCTGGGCCAACTTTGCTCCAATGGAGCCTCGGCTGCAGGAGGGGAAGAGAGAAGGGGGGAGGGGTGGAGAAGCAGATGGGCGCTTCTCCTGTGTGCCCTGGCCAGGAATCGAACCCGGGACCCCTGCATGCCAAGCTGACGCTCTCCCACTGAGCCAACCGGCCAGGGCTTATGGTCCTGATTTTAAGGGAACAAAGGTATAATGAGGTTAAGTGAATTGCCCAAGGTCTCATAGCTAATAAGATCCCAAACTGGGATTCAGGCTCAGGATGATCTACCTCCAGAATCTGTGCTCTAGATCAGTGGTCCCCAACCCCCAGGCTGTGGACCAGTACTGGTCCGTGGGCCATTTGGTACCGGTCCGCAGAGAAAGAATAAATAACTTACATTATTTCCGTTTTATTTATATTTAAGTCTGAACAATGTTTTATTTTTTTAAAATTACCAGATTCCTTCTGTTACATCCGTCTAAGACTCACTCTTGACGTTTGTCTCAGTCACGTGATACATTTATCCGTCCCACCCTAAAGGCCGGTCCGTGAAAATATTTTCTGACATTATACCTGTCTGTGGCCCAAAAAAGGTTGGGGACCACTGCTCTAGATAATCTTAAAAGTGCAAACTAATATTAATAAATTAGTGTCAAAAGAATGTAGAATAAAGGAATAATCTTTAGTTGAGATAGAGTTGTCTGGGAAGGAAACAACCATTTATTGTGCCTTTCTTTCATTGATTGAACATTTAGCACTTGCTTTCTATAACAATAGCAGATAGACTGTGCCCAGTTGGCTCAGTGGTAGAGCGTCGGCAAGGTGTATGGACATCCTGGGTTTGATTCCCAGCCAGGGCACATAAGAGAAGCGACCATCTGCTTCTCTACCCCTCCCCCTCTGCCTTCTCTCTCTCTATCTCTCTCTTGCCCTCCTGCAGCCATGGCTCAATTGCAGCAAGTTGGCTCTGAGCTCTGAGGATGGCTCCCTGGCCTCACCTCAGGTGCTAAAATAGCTCAGTTGCCGAGCAGTGGAGCAACGGCTCCAGATGGGCAGAGCATCACCCAGTAGGGGGCTTGCCGGGTGAATCCCGGTTGAGGAGCATGCAGGAATCTGTTTCTCTGCCTCCCCACTTCTCTCTTAAAGAAAAAGAAAAGAATAGCAGATAGGTTTCATGTCACAGGACAACTCTGTCAGACTGAAAATGGCTCCCTAGAAAACTATGTTAACACAGATTCTGATACCACGTAATAGTTGGACAGGTGTTGTATCTCGTAATCTATACAAAACACCCTGTTGTTGACTATTAGTCTCAATTTATACATTAGGAAACTGAGGCTCAAGGAGTTTAGTTAACTTGTCCAAACTCACACAGCCGATGGGTGGCAGAGCCAGGACGGAAGAGTTCTCCATCCCCAGGAATCTTGCTCTTTTCATCACACCTCCTAAAGAAGGGAAGTTTTATTAAGCTCTTGAAGGAGGTGATGGACGTGGATGTGCAGAGACTGCAAAAACAGAGGGGTTAGTGCATAAGCAAAGAAGTAGAAATCGGCCAATCACACAAAAGACAGACAGAGGACTGGCTTGACTGGAGCAGAAGCGAGCATTTCAACGACAGGAAATTAAGGGGAGGACAGCACCCAGCTGAAGGACGGGAAGCTTAGAAACAAAAAACTAACAAATTTATTTTAGAGAGATAGTTGGAGGAAAGGAGGGAGAGAGAGGGAAAGAGAAAGAAAGAAAGAAAGAAGGAAGGAAGGAAGGAAGGAAGGAAGGAAGGAAGGAAGGAAGGAAGGAAGGAAGGAAGGAAGGAAGGGAAAGGAAGGAAGGAAGGAAGGAAGGAAGGAAGGAAGAAAGAAAGAAAGAAAGAAAGAAAGAAAGAAAGAAAGAAAGAAAGAAAGAAAGAAAGAAAGAAAGAAGAAAGAAAGAAAGAGGCACTCACTTGTTCCACTTTAGTTGTGCATCCACTGGTTGCTCCCCGTATGTGCCCTGACCAGGGATCGAACCCACAACCTGGTCGTTGTGGGATGACACTCTAAGTGACTTACCTAACCGGCCAGGGCTAAAACGAAAAGCTTTGAGCGCTGAAAGATTTATTCTTCCAAGTCTGTCTTCTGAGAGCTTCTAGTCCAGTGCAGGATGAGGTGGTGACAGTAGAAGGCATCCTGACTTCTGTTTTTCTTTCCCCCACGTCTTCATTGGGCTGTGCCAGCTTTCTTCACCTCCCCTCTTAAGGGGATTGAAGCCCACTCTTTATCCATCACTTTCCAATGGTTTCTTATTAGAAAAAATGAATATGTAGATTGCAAAAAAAAAAATCTCAAGGAATAAAGTACACTGTATAAATTATAAAGTATTGCCACCGACTTTTAATCCCATCCCCCAAAGTTAACTTCTATTAATAGTTTGATGTCTATTCTTTAGATCCTTGGTATTTTTAGAAATACATATAATTTATTTTGTCTATATTACAGAACATTTTAAAAGTATATACTATATATGCATATCTGCATGCAAAATACTATATTTTATACCTATATAGGATGTATGTAATGCTGAAGACATAAATTTGGTTTAATCGTTCTTGATAAAGAGTCAAAGGCCAGGTTTGAGCTGGAGCTCGGGTTTTTTTCAACCGTCTTTTCTCTTGTGGAAAGCTGCTTTCCTCAGGGGAATGTTAACATCTCCTGGAGAGAGTTCTCAGCACCCCTAATGAGAGGGTGAGATTTAAAAAGGCAAAGGCTTGTTCTGTTCACTCTGTTCCTGTTAACCTTAAATCAACAAGTTAGTAGATTAAGCAAGAAATTAAGCTTAAGTACTTGGGAAGAAAGAAGTGTGGCCTGGAGCCTGTAGGCGGCTTCCAAACGAACACCAAGGACCTACTGTATCTCATTGATTTCAATCGATTGGGGAAGGAGAAACAGAAGTTATCAAAGGGGCCTCAACTAACTTTTTTGTTGGAACACCCGCACCCCCCCCCCCCCCCCAGAGAACTTACCTGGTGCGGTTTCTGGTTTGATCACATTCTGCCTCTGTTTTTCTTTTTTTCCATCGGAACCCCCTGCAGCTATCAATGGGCTTGTTAGGTTTTGGCTTCGTAAGCACTTACCTTCCGGAGGCGGCTATCAATGCTTACCTGACTGCCACAGCGCTACACATTATATTGTCCCAGCTGACTTGTATCTTCGGATTTATGATAAGTTTCCACGCTGGTCCTCTCTCCTTCTTCTATGTGAGTAATTTCTACCCTCACCCAAATCACAGATGTCCCTCCCCTTGCTCCCCTAAAAGAATTGGACCCAAGTGGAGACACTCCCGCATGGGCGGCTGGGTCCAGAGGGTCCTGGAAATCATAGTCTCTCTCCTAGATCCACCGTCTTGATCCACTGCAGATACCAGTTGGGCCACTTCCCAGTGGCACTAACCATGTTTCCCAGCGTTTTAAACTCACATGATTTACATTAAAATTTTGATCTTTAAGATACGACAGCTATCACAGTTCTTCCCATTGCGTGCCTCATAACAGACACCTATCCTAAAGACATCTAAAGAATATCAATGGCAAAGCAACCCCTGAATGCAAGGGAACGGCACAGGCGTTCACAGTACATACGTGGTCCAGGGAAATGAATCAAGACCAGGCTAACAAACAGAGCTCCGGGGTCCTCGGTGTCACACGGAAATATATCAAGTGTGTCCTTTCCTCATTGGACATTGCTGTCTTTTCATATCACTTTTTCAACATAATAAAAGATACTTATCTACCCAGTTGGTCAAGGCTCTTGTCCCCAGCCACACACTGCCTAGGGACTTCTTTTTGAACTGATCTAGAAAGGGTGTCATTTTCTAGATTTAGGCAATTATATGTTCCTTTCTAAGCCTCTGTAATTTTGTTTTCTTTCAGAACATAGTTAACTACTGTATGTCTCTCCCAAAAGCTAATTCCACCAGTATCCTACTGTTTCTAACTGCCATTGTCGCTCTGAGAATCAACAAATGTATCAGGATGGCCTTCAATCAGTACCCCATTGAGTTTCCCATGGAAGCTTTTCTGGTAGGTGTTTTGATGTCTCAAATTCATGATTCAGATTATTTGAAATACTTATCTTTCTTTCTTTCTTTCTTTATTTATTTATTTATTTATTTATTTATTATTTTTTCTTCTTTTCCAAGTGAGAGGAGAGGAGATAGAGAGACAGACTCCCACATGCACCCCAACTGGGATCCACCATGCAACCCCATCTGGGGCCGATGCTCTGCCCATCCAGGTCCATGCTCGCAACCTAGCTATTTTTATCACCTGAGGCAGAGGCTCCATGGAGCCTCTGGGGTCCTGGGGCTGATGAGCTGGAACCAATCGAGCCATGGCTACAGGACAGGAAGAAAGAGAGAGAAAGAGAGAGAGAGAGAGAGAGAGAGAAGGGGGAGGAGGAGGGAGAGGGGTGGAGAAGCAACCATCTGCTTCTCCAGTGTGCCCTGACCAGGAATTGAACCCAGGACATCCACATTCCAGGCTGACACTCTACCACTGAGCCAACTGACCAGGGCCTAAAATACCTATTTTTAAAAAATTAAATAAGAAGAAACCAAGGAAGGGAAAAACTGTAAAATTAATGATTAAAAAAAAACAT
Source organism: Saccopteryx bilineata (assembly GCF_036850765.1). Taxonomy (NCBI): domain Eukaryota; kingdom Metazoa; phylum Chordata; class Mammalia; order Chiroptera; family Emballonuridae; genus Saccopteryx; species Saccopteryx bilineata. The sequence continues at coordinate 13,932,569 of NC_089490.1, read as the reverse complement.
GTTGAATTATGACAAAGCTAAATACATTTCGTTTTAAATGCTACCTTGTATTTGTAAAACGTATCTTCAAAGGACTTTCATCTATTGCCTCTTTTTCATACTATTTAAAAAATAAAGTACAGATAATGTCCTATAGAAGTTCACCCCTAAAACCTATTATTTCATTAACCAATGTCATCCCAATAAATTCAATAAAAAATAAAATCCCCCCTTATAGAAGTAATACAGGCTCATCATAACAATTTTGCAAAACATAAATAAGGAAAAAAAGAAGAAGGAATTCCTATAGCTGCTCCACTCAAAGTCAACAACAATACTTTCAGTCAACTACAATCTTCCGAACATGTATATGACAGGACTGTGCTCAGTGATGGGTGTTTCCATCTTCTTCTACGTAGAAATATTGTTTCTATTTTAGTATAGTTGCAATCATACTGTGGTACAGCCTCCTTCTGTTCTCACTGTGCTACAGTAACAAAACTGAGGGAGGCCAGACGTGAAACACATTACCTGATCCCTGTCACTAGCAAGTGGAGGGCTGTGGCTCCCTACTGTCTCACAATAACACTCCTTGTTTCCTTTTTTAAAATCTACTGATAGAATTGATCTTTTGCCGTTAACAATGAAAACTTTATCATGATAAAGACATTTTCATAAATAAAGCTCAGGTTTCTTTCAGTCAGTATTTTTCAGATTAGGGTTGCTGCATCTTTGGGTGTCTTTGAGAATTATTTTTCCCCTTAAAAAGTGTTCTGTTGGCCCTAGCCAGTCGGCTCAGTGGTAGAGTGTTGGCCCAGTGTGTGGATGTCCTGGGTTCAATTCCTGGTCAGGGCACACAGGAGAAGCACCTCTCTGCTTCTCCACTCTTCCCCCCTCACTTGTCACTCTCTTCAACTCCTGCAGCCATAGCTCAATCTGAGTGAGCTAGCCCCGCACACTGAGGATGGCTCCATGGCTTCTGCCTCAGGCACTAAGAAGAGCTAGGTTGCTGAGCAATTGAGCAACACCTCAGATTGGCAGAGCCTCACCACCTAGTGGGCTTGCCAGGTAGATCCCAGTCTGGGTGCATGTGGGAGTCTATCTCTGCCTCCCCTCTTCTCACTGAATTAAAAAAAAATCAAAGAAAAATAAGTGTTGTGTTGCAGAGACAGTTAAAGTTGACCAAATGTCTATGTACTCCCCTGTCTCCCAGCCACCCCTGTAGTTAGGCAAGACCATGTGACTTTGGAGCCAAAGCACAGGAGACAGAGTGTGAATCCTCATATACTTTCTCCCCCTGCTGTGGCCATCGCAGGGGCTGTATGTGGAGATGACAGAGCTCGCAGTCAGAATTAGCTTGGACCCACAAGACACCTTTTGCTAAGAAACCACCCTGAAGGGTCACTGACCCATAACAGAGTCTGGGCGGTTAAAAAATAACTGTCATGCGTTAGGACCTCATGGGTTGTATGTGGCTGCGGCATTATCTATCCTATCCTAACTAACCCAGGTCGATACAGTTCGTGATTGAAACAGCGTGGGAACTGCTTGGGAAATTGATACCCAACTCTGTCCCATTGCTGTTGACAACCTCTTATAGAGGTGCCTGATTCTTTCTTCCTTGGAGTAGCTGAGAAGCTATTAACTGATACAGGACAGAAGCTGAGAGGCTGCTTTTACAAAAGACTCTTCAAACCACTGTACACAAGCCATGGTGCCATGGTGCCATGGTGCCCTGGCGGCCAGGAGGCAGCATTTGCAGACCTGTGCCAGGAAACGTGTGACATTGGGGGGTGGAGTCAGGGCAAGTTCTTGCCACGGAACCCAGCCCCGTTCTGGCTCCTTAGGAAACTGAGGAGCCAGTCACCAGCAGATGGCATCTGTGACACAGACATCAGTTCTCTCTCTCTCTCCTCCCCCCCCTTCAGCTTTATCAAGATATAAGTGACATACATAGACAATTGTAAGACATTTAAAGTGTGCATCATGGTGACTTGACATATATATGTATGTGTATGTTCATTAACACACCCATCAATCACCTCACACATCTCTTTTCTCAGGGGTGGGGGGTGCGAACATTTTAAGCTTTATTTGCTTATCAAATTTCAATTATACAACCCAGAATTATCAACAACAGTCACCACATTATATATTTCGTTCCTCAGACGTTCTTCATTCTATGGCTGAAAGTTTGTACCCCTTTATCAACCTTTTCCTATTTCCCGCACCGCATGGCCCCTGGCGACCACTTTTCTACTCTGTTTCCACGAGTGTGACTGCTTTTGTTTTTAGGTTCCACACGTAAGTGACGCCATACAGTATTTGTTTTTCTCCATATGGCATATTTCACTTACCGTAATGCCCTCGAAACCCATCCATGTCATCAGAAATCAACCCTCTCTCAAGAGACACTAGCAACAGGGATTGTAGTCCTATTCCTTCAAACAACCTCGCGGGCAGCGGATATTAGCTGTTAGGGTTGTTAGGAGCGGAGGGAAGTGCGTGCCCGGAGGATGCTGCCGTTTACCGTGGCTGACAGGTGGGTTTGTGTGCCACCGTTGAGACAATCCTTTGGAGAATTCGGTAAATAATTAGGATGCACCATGAAGTGAGGCCAGGGAGGAAGCTGAGGCCCCGCTATCCAAGAAGACTTAGAATGATTGCAATTTAGGTATTAAACTTTTTTTGTGTGACTTAATTTATACTCAAAGGTTATGGAAGCCTGCAATATACTACTTATACACATGTCAAGGGATTGGGAACACTTTCTGCCACATAACAGGGATTAGAGACGTAGTTTGGGGCCTGCCCTGTGGTGACACAGTGGATAAAGCATGGACCTGGAACGCTGAGGTCATCAGTTCAAGGTACATACGACAAGCAATCAATGAACCACTAAAGTAAAGCAGCCATGAGTTGATACTTCTCATTCCTCCCCCTTCTCTCTTTCTCCTCTCTCTGTAAAATCAATAAATAGAATCTTTTAAAAAAGAAGCAGCAGCTACTGGTTCGATGCGCTGCAGGGACCTTCACATACCCACCAGTCTGGGCCATCCTGAAGGTGGGAGTCTCAAATAGGAGAAAGATTTCAAGGCTGCCTCTGGGACCCAGGTAGCATATTCTGATAAATAATTCAAGGATCCCATAGCTATAAAAAAAAAGATACATGCCATATGTTCATAATTTATTTCTCTGTCTGTAGTTAAGCTGTACAGCAAACATCCAAAAAAAAATTGTTGATAGTAGTTGCCTTTGGGTGATTTATTTCTGCTTTTTAATTTTTCATATGTTCTTTCTTTTCCTTTATGAGCAAGTATTATCTACATACTGGAAAGAATTATCTTTATACTTGGCCACTTGCCACCCTTCTTGTCCCTTAATTATATAAACACAAAAACTTGTCTTCTCTGACTCTAGCTGTGACCCGCTTTGGCCACCTCCATGCTGATCTGTAGGCTTCCTCCGGGTCCTCACCTGGTTACAGCGTCCCGGGCAGGCCGGCTGCTACCCCGCTCAGTGTCCAGCTGGGCTCGGAGAGTTGATGCTGGGGAAAGATGTCTGTGTTAGTTGGGAGAATGGGGTAAAGCAACTCTAAAATTACTATTTTAAAACCTAGGCATTGAGTGCTTGTTGTCTCTGGTTTAATTAGCTCTGGTGTGAAGTTTTCACAAGTATAATAGCAGCTAGGTTATCTATTTTCCTCGTTGCTGAAATGGAAGGGAGGGAGACTTACTATTTTAGAAATCAATGAATGGAGAGGAAAAAAAGACAAGTAATTGCTCTGCTGAAGGCCTTTTTTTGTGTTATCAAGTGCTGTTCCATATTATTAGGGTGAGTCAGCAATAATGATTCTCAATAGACCTCAACAATCTCCCGAAGACTTATTTACACTGGCACAATGGACCTAGATCTAAAAACCTTTAAAACCGAGGCCTTGGATACAGCTGTTACCTGGAGACATGTTCGTATTTGCTCTAGAAGTTTCAAGTTGTGAGGAAAGTGAAGTCCAGGGCACCGACTTGTCCCTGTTATGTGTCGAAGGCCGGAGGCCGCTTTTTATTCTGGCTACGGTGCTGAACGCCATTTCGGGAGCTGAGAGGTGGGGAGGGAGGACACATGTTCCATTCCCTGTCCTGCCAGAGGCTGAGGGCACCTCCACTCCTGGGAGCAATACAGAAAATAATATTTAGATGATGGTGTGCCTTTTTTTTTTTTCTAAACCCCTACAGATTCTTGGCTTCAGTGTATTTGCAAACAAGATAAGCATGGCCACAGAAACCAGCCAGGCGATCATTGATATGATTCCTTACAGGTTGGTGACTTCACTTTTCAAGACTACTTTTCCCGTTCTGTTGCCTTCTCTCAGCCTACGGCCACACAGGCCGGATCGATCGTCTCCACTACTGGTCTTGGGCCGTAGCCACATTCGGGTCACTGAGTTTACATTCATCTTAGAATACAGAGGGCCATGAAAGGAGCAGGCCTAGGGCAATCCCTGGTCTCTTCTCTGGTCAGCCTCGTCCAGGTGAATTGTTGGATGCAAGAAATACCACAGAGACTCATCCATTTTTCCCCTAATACATAATGCAACCTCCATACCCATCTGATTAACACTCAAGGGTGGGACGAGAGGGTGCCTTTTGTGTTCTTCGCCTCTCTCCTGGGGCTCAGTGTTCATGCGATGATCGTTCCTTCTGGCTTTAGCCACTTGGACCAAATCAGTATCCCTGAGCAATATTACAGTATTACTCTGAATAGAATGCTATCCTCAAACAGCCTGGCATATAGAATTCTTATGGGCTCACAATTAATTTACCTTATAATTCCTGCCAGTAACTAGGGGGCCTCACTCTTCTGTTAGGAAACGATCATTTCTTTCACCTTGATCAAATGAATCCCTTTAGCTAAGAAAGGCAATATACTGCCGTGTTTTGACTCATAGGCAGGCTTTTGAAGAACATTGTTCCTTTCCTCACACTGTTCAATAGGGAAGACTGCAGAGATTCTGCCTAGCACCGCCCCCCTCCCCCAGGATAAAGAAGCAGGCTATTTTGACACAACCAGATTGAATTAAGCTCATGTCCTGCCAGTTCTCATTGAAATCTGATGATGGCTCCATTCATTTGAAATTCTGTTCAATTGGAAAAGCAAAAAAAAAAAAAAAAAAAGTAAGGAGACCACCAGGGAATGTGACTGTAAACAAGGTTTGATCTCTGCCCTCAGAAAAAAGTAACATAAATGATGGGATCGATACTTTATATAATTAATTTCCTTTGCTCCTCCCACTAATATGAGATAGATTTAAACTAAGGCATACCAAGTTTAAGTCACTTATCCACGTAGCTGGTTAGTGGCAGTAATTAAGAAATAATTACACAAGAATAAACTCTGTTTCAGGTACTCACAGCTGTAAGCCTACTTGCGTCCACCCCACCCCTGTGTGGTAAGATAGGAGCCTAACTTTGTTCTTTTACATTTGCATAGTCAGCTGTCCCAGCTCCTTTGGGGAAGAGACCTCTTTTCCAACCGAATGATCTTGGCATGCTCGCTGAGAATCAATTGACCAAAAACGTTTGGGTTTATTTTTATTTTTTGGGTTTTTAAAATTTTTTAATTGAATTTATTGGGGTGACATTGGTTAATGAAATTATATAGGTTCCCATTGTACAAGTCTATAATATATACATAATCTGCAGGGTTTACTCTTGAACTCTTCATTCTATTCCCTTGATTTCTATGTCTACCCCTTGAAGCAAGGTTGGAAATGGACAAGTTTGAGCCGCCCAACTGTACTCTTCATTTTCAAGGTTGTTTTGGGGCATTCAGAGGTTTTTTTGTTTGTTTTTGGTTTTGGTTTTGCAATTCCATATGAATTTTAGAATCAGCTCTTCCATTTCTGCAAAAGTGGTCATTGGGATTTTGATAGGAATTGTATTGCCTCTACATATTGTTCTGAGGCTCTTCCTGGCCAAATACATAAAATATGCTTAAGATCAAACTTATTTTTTTTACCCTTGGAACATGCTGTGGAACCAACCTGTTGTTTTGGAAATTGTTAAATAAGGGGAACAAATCAAGTATTTCTCATGCCTTCCCTGTAAGAACTGCTCTTTGGGGATGTATGAATAGCTGATAAGACGTTTCACTTTATAAAAGAATTATATCCAAGAAAGGGAGAAGGAATTATAGAATTAGACTATCACTACTCAGGGATATTACCGTATCATCTGCTGACATCACAAAAGTAGACAATTGGTAACCAACTCTCAGAAAAAGAAATTAAGAAAACAATTCCATTTACAATTGCATCAAAAAAGAATAAAATACCTAAGAGTAATTTTTTTTTTTTGTATTTTTCTGAAGCTGGAAATGGGGAGGCAGTCAGACAGACTCCCGCATGCGCCCGACCAGAATCCACCCGGCACGCCCACCAGGGGGCGATGCTCTGCTCATCCGGGGCATCACTCTGTTGCGACCAGAGCCACTCTAGCGCCTGGGGCAGAGGCCATGGAGCCATCCCCAGTGCCTGGGCCATCTTTTGCTCCAATGGAGCCTCGGCTGCGGGAGGGGAAGAGAGAGACAGAGAGGAAGGAGAGGGGGAGGGGTGGAGAAGCAGATTGGCGCCTCTCCTGTGTGCCCTGGCCGGGAATCAAACCCGGGACTTCCGCATGCCAGGCCGACGCTCTACCACTGAGCCAACCAGCCAGGGCCCCTAAGAGTTAATTTAACGAAAGAGGTGAAAGACCTGTACACTGACAACTATAAGACATGGATGAAAAGAAACTGGAGAAGACACAAATAAATAAAAGGATATCCCATGCTCATGGATTGGGAAAATTAGTATTGTTAAAACCTCCATGTATCCAAAACAAGCTACACAGTCAGTGCAATTCCTATCCAAATTCCAATGTCCTATTTCACAGAAATAGAACAGACAACTCTAAAATCTGTATGAAATCTCAAAAGATCCTATATAGCCAAAGAAATCTTGAAAAAGATGAACAGTACATAAAACTTGATAATGATAAAACAACTGTTACTGGTTTATGTCTTTTTTTTACTGTTTTTTCCCCCCCTTCTTTTCCAAGTGAGAGGAGGGAAGATAGAGAGACAGACTCTCGTGTACACCCTTACCAGGATCCATCCAGCAACCCCCGTCTGGGACTGATGCTCTGCCCATATTGGGCCATGTTCGCAACTGAGCTATTTTTAGCACCTGAGGCGGAGGCTCCATGGAGCTATTCATCCTTCAGCGCCCAGGGCTGATGCACTTGAACCAGTTGAGCCATGGCTGTGGGAGGTGGAGAAAGAGAGAAGGTGGAGGTGGAGGTGTGGAGAAGCAGATGGTATCTTCTCCTGTATGTCCTGACCAGGAATCAAACCCAGGACATCTACATGCTGGGCCAATGCTCTACCACTGAGCAAACTGGCCAGGGCCTTTTTATTGTTATTTTAGAATTGACTCTTTCTACTTATGAAAAAAACAAGTGTGCTATAAAACAGTCTGCCATGTTATGCCAGCAGCAGCCTTGTACATCTTGTTTACCATGTCTCTGATTGCATCATTTTCTTTTGTGCTCGATGTAATCTCGTGTTGTTTCCATTCACTGTGGCCACTAAGCATACAAAATTGACTGTTAAGGTTATTAGTAAGAGGTCATGTTGAAGGGTGGACCTGGAAATAAAATGAACAGTGATTAAGGACTATGAGCTGGAAAATCAGTGACGGCTATTGCTCACAAGTGAGACATATTCCGTGCCACTGTAGCACTGATTCTGAAAAGCAAGAATGAATTGATGGAAACTGTTAAAGGATCTACTTCATTGAAAGCAACAAGACTAACAAAAACTTGAGAAGGGCTGTGTCAGACATGGAGAAACTTCCAATGACCTGGATTGAAGACCAGATACAGTAGCATATCCCTCTCAGCACCATGACAATCGCAGCCACAGCAAAAAATTTTTTGTTTGTGATCTTGAAAAAAAAGGCTAGACTCAACTACAGTGTTGTATTTACTGCTAGAGCTGGGTGGTTTAAATGATTAAAGATTCACTACCTACCATGAAAGTGAGGGGTGAGTCTGTGAGCGCTGATGAACTTTTGGAAACTCTGGGTGAGCTGGTTGTGGAGGAAAATTCCTTGCCGGAATACATATTCAATAGGGATAAAACCTCCCTACTCTGCCAGTGGATGCCAAAAAGAACTTCTATCCATAGGCAGGCTGCTGCGGACCAGCGCATCTCCTAATTCTGGGTTTTGAGGGAAAACAGTGCGGAATTAAGAAAACAGACTTATTAAGAAAAAAGGATGGGACCAGGAGGACTCTTGAATGCTGATAGCAATATGCGAGTGCCCCATAGCCCCAGTTTGCTTTATTATATAACCATATGCAAATCAAGGAACTCCTTGATACAAAGTTACACATCCGAGGCTAAAACAGGAACTCTCCCAAGGCATAAATAGGAATCCCCCTACCATGCATAAGTGAAATCAACCAACATCTGAACAAACAAAGAGTAAGGGCATGTAAATTGCTTCCAGCAACTTAAGGAAGCAAGTGAAGTGGGTGCAAATACTCAGCATCATAGCCAATATGGAGGTGGTGGGATGAGAACTTAGCCTTTTGCTAAGCCTCAAATCTACAATGGCATTTTGCCATTTATGGTCCACAACAGCAGGTCAAGCAATTCTGGGTCTCAAGGCTTTTAAGACAGGATAACAGTCTTGCTTGGGGACAATGTTGCAGGCTACAAATTGAAATCCTTTGTGATCTGGCACACTGAGAACCCCAGCATCTTCAGCCATACCAATAAGCACACGCCACCTGTGTACTGCAGAAGCAGTGCATCATGGATAACCCAGCTCATCTTCCAACACGCCCTTCTGAATTGCTATGCCAGCACAATGGAGAAGTACTTTTTGGAGAATAACATACCTGTCAAGATTTTGCTTATTGCTGATAATATCCCCTAATGTCCTCCTTTTATTGGTGATCTCATCCCAATAGCAAAGCATTGTTTCTCCCTCCAAATATCACCTCTTTTTTTTTTTTTTTTTGTATTTTTCTGAAGTTGGAAACGGGGAGGCAGTCAGACAGACTCCCTCATGCGCCCGACCGGGATACACCCGGCATGCCCACCAGGGGGCAATGCTCTGCCCATCTGGGGTGTCACTCTGTTGCAACCAGAGCCATTCTAGCGCCTGAGGCAGAGGCCACAGAGCCATCATCAGCGCCTGGGCCAACTTTGCTCCAATGGAGCCTTGGCTGCAGGAGGGGAAGAGAGAGACAGAGAGGAAGGAGAGGGGTAGGGGTGGAGAAGCAGATGGGCGCTTCTCCTGTGTGCCCTGCCGGGAATCAAACCCGGGACTCCTGCACACCAGGCCAACGCTCTACCCCTGAGCCAACCAGCCAGGGCCTCACCTCTTTTTTTTTTTTAAGTGAGAAGAGGGGAGATAGTGAGGCAGACTCCCACATGTGCCCTGACAAGGATCCACCCAGAAACCCTTATCTTGGGTCAATGCTTGAATCAACCAAGCTATTTTTAGCACCTGAGATGGATGCTTGGACCAAGAGCTATCCTCAGCACCCAGGCCAATGCTAGAACCAATCGAACCACTGGCTGTGGGAGAGGAAGAGAGAGAGAAGGGGTAGATAGAGGGGGAGTGAAGCAGGTGGTCGCTTCTCCTGTGTGCCCTGACCAGGAATTAAACCTGGAACATCCATACACTGGACTGACATTCTATCCACTGAGTCAGCCGCCAGGGCTAAACATCTGGGATCAAAGTTCTTCGATCCAACCAATAGATCAAGGAATTATAACAGCTTTTAAGCTTACTACCTAAGGAGGACCTTTGGTCAGGTTATTGCTGCAACTAACAGACACTGAGAAGACATTGATGCAGTTCTGGAAGGATTACAACAATCTATAACTGCATCAGGAATCTCACTTGGGCCTGACCATGAGGTGGCACAGTGGACAGAGTTTCGGACTGGGATGCAGAGGACCCACGTTCAAGATCCTGAGGTCGCCAGCTTGACAACGTGCTCATCTGGTTTGAGCAAAGCTCACCAGCTTAAGCCCAAGGTCTCTGGCTCGAGCAAGGGGTCACTCGTTCTGCTGTAGCCCCTCAGTCAAGGCACATATGAGAAAGCAATCAATGAACAATTAAAGTGCCACAACAAAGAATTGATGTTTCTCATCTCTCTCCTTTCCTGTCTGTCCCTATCTGTCCCTCTCTCTGTCTCTGTCACACACACACAAAAAAGAATTTTGTTTGGGCCCTGGTCGGATAGCTCAGTTGGTTAGAGCATTGTCCTGAAGTGCAGAGGTTGCCGGTTCGATCCCTGGTCAGGGCACATACAGGAACAGATCAATGTTCTTGTCTGTCTCTCTCTCTCTCTCTCCCTCCTTCTCTGGCTAAATAAATTTTTTTAAAAATAAGTAAAATAAGAATCTTGCTTGGGCTTGAGGTAATGTCACCAAGGAGTGTATGAATGGCATCAGAAAGAATACACTCAACAGTTTTCTCATGACTTCAAAGTATTTGCCGGCCTGACTATGATGGCACAGTGGATAAGTGTCAACCTGGAATGCTGAGGTCACTGGTTCAAAACCCTGGGCTTGCCTGGTCAAGGCACATGTGGGAGTTGATGCTTTCTTCTCCTGCCTCTCCCTTCTCTCTCTCTAAAATGAATAAAGTCATTTAAAAAATTTAAAAAACAACAACAAAAACCAAAGTATTTGCCAAGGGTGAGGAGGTTGCAAAAACCAACAAGCTGTGGTTGAGACGGCAAACCACTCTAACCTGGGTGTGGGTGAGGCTGACATTGAGGAACCTGCAGAGGCAGTTCCTGAGAAACTGACTAATGAGGAGCTGTTGAAACTGGAACAGGAACACATAGCTGAAGAAGGAGAAAAGGAAACTGCGGGAGAAAAACAGAGGAGAATCTCCAGCTAAATTAACAGTGAGAGGGTTAACAGGAGTTTTTTCAGACCTCAACTGCTCCTTAAAAAGTTTGAAAACCTAGGCCCTGGCCGGTTGGCTCAGTAGTAGAGTGTCGGCCTGGCGTGCAGGAGTCTCAGGTTCGATTCCTGGCCAGGGCACACAGGAGAGACACCCATCTGCTTCTCCACCCCTCCCCCTCTCCTTCCTCTCTCTCTCTCTCTTCCCCTCCTGCAGCTGAGGCTCCATTGGAGCAAAGTTGGCCCGGGCGCTGAGGATGGCTCTGTGGCCTCTGCCTCAGGCGCTAGAATGGCTCTGATTGCAATAGAGCGACGCCCCAGATGGGCAGAGCATCGCCCCCTGGTGGGCATGCCAGGTGGATCCCAGTCAGGCACATGTGGGAGTTTGTCTGACTGCCTCCCCGTTTCCAGCTTCAGAAAAAAAAAAAAAAAAGTTTGAAAACCTAGACCCACCACCAAAAGGTTTCTATTAATAGAAAAAAACAAATGTTCACGGTGCATTCTCTGCTTACAATCCAACTATGGATTGTAAAAACCAGAAACAAACCAAGCACACCACCAGGGACGTGTTTCTGGAGAGAGCGAGACCTCCGGAAGAGCCCCAGTCAGGCCCTTCAGACGTGTTCCAGAAGAAGGTGTCATTAACCTAGGGGACGACAGCGCCGTCCTTGTTGTTGCCCCTGACGATCGTCCAGGGCGACAAGGTGGGAAGACAGTGATGCTGACGACCCTCAAACTATGTACGACTATGCTCGTGTTCGTGTGTGTTTTAGTTTTTAACCAAAAAAAAAAATTTTTAAAGAAAAAGATTAAAAAAAACCTTTTTTTAAATTTAAATTTTAAAAAAGAGAAAAGTAATAGAATAAGGATATGAAAAAAGAAAACATTTTTGTACAGCTGTACAATGTGTTCATAATTTAAGGTGTTATTACAAAAGAGTTGAAAAGTTAAAAAAGAATTTTTAAGTTTATGAAGTAAAACGGTTACAGTAAGCTAAGGTTACTTTATTATTGAAGAAATAAAATTACTTTTTAAAATAAATTTAATGTATCCCAGCCAAAGTGTACAGGGTTTATAAAATATGCAGTGTGCAGTAATGTCCTAGGTCTCTGAATTCGCTCACCACTCACTCACAAACTCACCCAGAGCAATGTCCAGTCCTGCAAGGTCCATTCATGGTAAGTGCCTTATATACAGGATACCATATTTTATCTTTTATATCATATTCTTGCAGTGCCTTTTCTATGTTTAGATATCTTTAAATACACAAACACTTACCATTGTTTACAATTGCCTACAGTATTCAGTACAGTGACATGCTGTACAGGTTTGTAGCCTAGGAGCAATAGGCTATATACCATATAGCGTAGGAGTGTAATAGGCTCTACAATCTAGGTTTGTGCAAGTGCACTCTGTGATGTTTGCACAATGATGAAATCACCTAATGACACATTTCTCAGAATGCATCCCCATGTGTTAAGCAATACATGGCTATAGAGGTATCCACAGGCAGATTTGAGCAGTCAAAAGAATCAGTGAACTTGAAGATAGGACAGTGGAAATGATTGAGTCTGAGAAAGAGGAAAGAAAAAAAAATGGAAGAAAAGTGAAAAGAGCCTAAGGGGTGTCTGGAACACCATCAGGAAGACTAACCTATGCATCATGGAAGTCTCAGAAGCAAAAGAAAAAGAGAAAAAGGATGGAGAGAACAGTTGAAGAAATAATGGCTAAAACTCCAAATTTGATGAAAGACATGAATGTAAACATCTAAGAAGCTCAACAAATTCCTAGTAAGATGAACTCAAAGAGACCCACACCCAGACACATTATAATCAAACTTTCACGTGGCAAAGAGATCATCTTGAAAGCAGCAGAAGAGAAGTGACTCATTACACACAAATACTCCTCAATAAAATAAGAGCAGAGTTCTTGTCTGAAACTTTAGAGGCCAGAATGCAGTGGGTCAATATATTCAAAGTTCTAGGAGAAATATTAAAAACAAAAACCACCTACCAATTAAGAATCCTATGCCCAGCAAAACTCTCCTTCAAAAGTGAAGGAGAAATTAAGACATTCCCAGATAAACAAAAATGGAGGGAGTTTATTACCACGAGAACTGCCCTGCCAACAAAGCGCGGGGGAGTCCTGTCAGATCAAATGAAAGGATACTAGACAGTAACTTGAGGCTGTATGAAGAAATAAATATCTCAATACAAGTAAATATGGGGCAATCATGAAAGTTACTGTTATTGTTACAATGGTTTGTAACTCCACATTATGATTTCTACATAATTTAAGAGACTAATGAATTTTTAAAAATTATTTGTGTTAGGAGTATACAATATATGAGATACAATTTTGCAACATCAGTAACCAAAAGAGTTGGGGATAGAGCTATAAAAGAACAGAATTTTTTTTATGTTATTGAAATTAAGCTGGTATAAATTCAAGTTAGAGTGTTCTAACTTTAGTATATTAAATGTAATCTCTATGGTTACCACAAAAGAAATAACTATAAAATGTACACAGAAGGAAAATAGAAAGGAATTTAAACACATCATTACAAAAAATGAACTAAGTATCAATGATCACATTGTATACCTCTTACCATTTTATTTGTCAAATGTACCTCAATAAAGAGAACAAAAAGAACAAACATATGTTAAGAAAATAAATAAGTCAGCTAAACAGAAAAGAAAACAGTATTGCCCAAAATAAAGGACAAATAAAGCTATAAGGCATGTAGAAAACAAATGGCAAGATTACAGAAGTTCCTCCTTATCAGTAATTACTTTAAATGTAAATGGATTAAACTCTCCAGCCAAAAGACAGAGATTTGCAGAATGGATAAAAACACAGGATCCAACTGTATGCTTTCTGCAAAAGGCCCATATTATATCCAAAGAGACAAACATTTGAAAGTGACAGGATGGGAAAGAGATATTCCATGTAAATAGTACCCAAAAGAGAGCAGGAGTGGGTATACTAATATATGACAAAATAGACTTTAAATTTAAAAAGCCATACGTGAAAAATCTAGAGCAAATATCACAATGTTTATAGACTGAAAGCTTTTTCTCTAAGATCAAGAACAGGACAAGGATGCCCACTCTCACCAGTTCTATTCAACACAGTTACTGTGAATGAGCACAGAGTTTCAGTTTTACAGGATGGAAAGAGTTACGGGGTCGGTGATGGTGGTGGTTGCACATTATGAATGTATTTCATACTCCAAAACTGTACGTTTAAAAATGCATAAGATGGTAAATTTCACGTCATGTGTATTTTACCACAATAACCAAAACTTGAAGGAAAAAAAAAAAGCTACAGGAAGGAAGAGGTGGCTGGAACTGGAAATAATGTGGATAAAGGGCAACGACTAAAATTTTATCCCCGTAAGATTTGCCTGTGAATAGAAGAGAATTAATTCACTGAGCTTTTTAGCTCTAAACCATCTTAGATATGCTATCTCCCTATCGTTTACCCACTGGTGTGGTCTTGAACAGTGTAAATAAACCGTGTCTCCTCGGTCTTTGTGGGGCATTTATTTATTTTTTCCTGTTTTGTTTTTTTCTCATCGCTACACAGCAGAAACCTCGTACTAGAAGATAGCATTTCATGTTCTTTTAACGGATTTTGTAATTTGGCTTAGTTTGAGGGCAGTGTTGGCAGGCTGCTACCTCAATTGTTCTTATCTCTTACTGTTACTTTTTTTTTTTTTTTTAACGCATCCGGTCTGCCCTGTATAATAAGGATGGAGCGGGGGAGGGGCCAATACATGATTCCTGCTCTCCAGGAATAATTCCCCCACATTTTATTCCAGCTTCCTGTTTCCGGAAGCGCCAGACTTCCAACTTCTTCCGAAAGTCCTTTTAGAAGCCTTCTCCCTAGCTTTCGTGAGCACCGCACTGCTAATATTCGTGGGCAGGAAGACTGCCAGTGCCCATAACTACAAAGTCAATTCCAACCAGGTGAGAAGGAGAGGCCTTTCTATGACTGTCCCTGACCCTTCAGTCTTTGTTCTCCAAGCTGAGCCTCCTGCCAAGGTGGCAACCGGATTCTTCTGTAACCAGGGAACCACCTGGGCCATAATTTGAACTGTAATTACCAAAGGAGTTTTGAGAAGTGGGGCACACGTAACTCTGACCCCACCTGAGTGATAGCGAGCGTTCTTCCCCTAGACCAGACAGGGCGTAGGGGTGCAAGAAGGTAGCCTATGTCATCATGTTGTTAGGCTAGGAGAGCTCCTCTCCTCTTCATTTTATCTTCCTTCCCACCCAGTCCTTAGAAATCAACCCCAGTCTGAGGTTCAATCAGAAATGACACGGAACAGCAAAACCAGGCTGCTAATGTAATTAAGTCGATCTTCCAGAAATAGTTGTCTTTTTTTTTTTTTTTTTTAATTTTGAAAAATCTCCAATCATTCCGAGTTTGGCTTAACTTTCCCAAGGACTCAAAAAGGACATATGGAAGCATGAGGTGTCCCACTCTGACATTTAGGATCAAGAGAGGAAAATTGTACAATGTACTCTGTCATTCTAAGCCCTAGCGAGCGTGAGAAAGAGGATAATAAGGCAAAAGTCTCCTTTTCTCGCTTTGGAAAAGTGCTTTCCCCTTGGTGACTAGCTAACATCAGGTTTCAGCCTCCTCTGGACATCAGCCTTGCCGTCCTTATGTTCTTTCGAATTGATATATTGTGTTATTTGAATTGATATAAACAACCTATCCTCATACACAGGAGATAGACAGTATACTTTGAGTTCAAATTCCAACCAGCATTTTTCAACAAACAGCCCGAATTGTTTGCCGTTTCGTTGTAGGATTTAATAGCCCTCGGCCTTGGCAATGTGGTCAGCTCCTTTTTTAGATCCTGCGTGTTTACCGGTGCTGTTGTCAGGACTGTGATCCAGGATAAATGTGGTGGGAGACAACAGGTATGTTGAAACAGAATTTGATCTCTAACCTACAGAGATATTATGTCTATTCATAAATATATTCATAGAAAAGCATTGCATTAGTTTAATCATGTTGTTTTATTATTTTTTTTTATTATTGAATTCATTGGGGTGGTTTTGAATTCACTATGTAGGTTTCAGGTGTATAATTCTAGAACACATCATCTGTCTATTGTATTGTGCGTTCACCACCCCAAGTCCTGTCTCCTTCCGTCACCATTTGTCCCCCTTCTACTCTCTTCTACCTTCCCCTCCCCCCTTCCGTCACCATTTGTCCCCCTTCTACTCTCTTCTACCTTCCCCTCCCCCCTTCCCCTCTGGTAATCACCATACTCTCGTCTGTGTCTGTGAGGTGGTGGTTGTTTTGCTTTAGCCTTCCACCTTCTTATACCCGCCCCCCTTCTTCCTGATGCCTGCCAGTCTGTTCTCTGCCTATGAGTCTGCTTCTGTTTTGTTTGTTAGTTTGTTTTGTTCTTTAGCGTCCACACATGAGTGAAACCATAGGGTGTTTGTCTTTCTCTGACTGGCTGGTTGCACTTAGCATAATGCTGTCCATCATGTTGCTCTTTGAATGTTGTACCTGTTGGGAAAGAGCTGTTGGAAGAATTTGGATTTCACGCTTGCCTTAATTTTTACTTAGATCAGCGGTTCTCAACCTGTGGGTCGAGACCCCGGCGGAATTTCCGATGGCTTTAGGCCACCCCTGTGTTTTGGTCATTCGACCCCCGCCGGGGTCGCGACCCACAGGTTGAGAACCGCTGACTTAGATTTTTGCCTTAAAACTATTTGTCAGTCTGGCCTGACCTGTGGTGGCGCAGTGGATAAAAGCGTCGACCTGGAAATGCTGAGGTCGCTGGTTCAAAACCCTGGGCTTGCCTGATCAAGGCACATATGGGAGTTGATGCTTCCAGCTCCTCCCCCACTTCTCTCTCTCTGTCTCTCCTCTCTCTCTCTCTCTCTCTCTCTCCCTCTCCTCTAAAAAATGAATAAAAATAAAATAAATTAAAAAAAAAAAAAACTATTTGTCAGTCTGGAACCTGAACGTCATTTTCTACAGACGTTTTATTCTATGTGAGAAGCTTCCCTATGTTAACCCACAAACAAACAAACAAGCAAAAAGCACATTTTTCATGTTACATATCTAACAAACTCTATTCAGGCAAACTAACCATCACCTATTAACATTTTTTTTCTGTGGGAGATATATTCTCAGTCCTCGTCTGGGGAAAGTAATAATAAAACTCTGTCTCCATTCTCACAGTCAAACCAGAAACTTTCCTGGCTTCCCCAAAGGGCATGGCAAAGGCTTTCCAGGGTAGAGAGTAAGGTCTTTGTCTCGATAAGCCTAGGGCATTTATGACCATTCTACCTTTGCGTAAGAGAAAAGTACCTAGAGCAGACTCCCTTCAGGTGTTCTGAATTCGTGAGCTACGTGTATGGGTGGCTGGGAGGGGAGAGAGAAGGGCAAGGGAGAACGATGGTGAGGAAGGCTCTGAAGGCCAGCCTCCTTGCCGGATTGTAGGCATGAGTCCAGTGTTCATGAATTTTGAACTTACTAGATAAAAGTTACGTTAGCCCTTGTTGATGGCACAGTGGATAGAGCATCATTACTTAGTGCCCAGGTTGCTGGTTCAATCCTGGGGTCTCCCGCTCAATCCTATGGGTGCCTGTTGGACCCCGAGGTCACAGGCTCAAACCCGAGGTCACAGGTTCAAGTCCCGGTCAGGACACATACGAGAAGCCATCAATGGATACACAACTTAGTAGAACAAGTTGATGCCTCTCTCTGTCTCTCTGTCTCTCTGTCTCTGTCTCTTTCCCCCAGCCCAGAAAAAAAAAAGTTATAACATTACACCATGAGAGGTATTCCATTTCAGCTATGTAGCCTGATGAAATGTCAAAGAACTGTCAGAATTGAAACCGGGGAATGGGTCCGGGCTCAGAAGGCAGAGGAACAGAGACAGAGGTCAAAGGCAGGCTAAGGTCAAAGAGAAGCTTAGGCCGCAGAAGCGTGGTAGGAAGACAGAGCCACAGTTAGAAGTTGGAGTGTCTGTAGAGAGGGCACTAAATGTTCACGGGGAGAGATACAGTGTGACAGCGCTTAAATCCGGTGAAATGTAAGGCGAAAGCTAGTGACAGATGACCAGGCAGGGGCAAGAGGGCGGCCGTATTCTACGTGGACTGAGCATCGTTTCAAGAGCTTCCTCCAGACACGCTGGCGTCAAGGGGGCGCCCTCTCCCACTTCTCTTTAACAGAGAAAAAGGAAGTTGGGTTATGCTAAGAAGAAGGAGGATCTATGCAAGAGTGAAAAAAACTTTGAAGTCAAAATGGGAGAGTTTTGTGATAAGAAGAAATGGGCCGGGCAGTCGCAGGCCTGAGTTCCCAGTCGCTCTGCGGGGTCAGTACCTCAGCGTAGCAGAACTCGAGGAAGAAGAGATGCACACCGTTGGGAAGAACGCTAGGTCCCCGTGCAAGTCAAACGAAGTGCAGAACGATACAATGAATCAAAAGTGCCCCGAATAGCGGAAGACGGAGAATGGCGGAGGAGGTGGAGCCTGCCCGGGTTGTGAAGGGGGGCTGGGTGGGTACAGAAGGAGGGAAGGAAGATGGTTCCGGTTCGGCCTGCGCCTGCCGGACCAAGGCCCTGCCTCGAAGGCAGCCGCCCACGGCCCTCGGCTTGTTTCCTGTCACTGCATCGTCCACCCCCGCCCCCACCAGTGACACCCCCCCCCCCTGCGGCGCAGTGACCCTTCCTGGGAGGCATGTCCCTCGGGACGCGGGTAAACCCTTCCCTGAGACGCTGGTCTGCCCGGTGCCAATCACTGGCCCAAGCAGAGACGGCTGCCGGCCCCTGGCCGCTCACGTTGCAGCTGCCCGGCCTCCATTCCGAGTCTCTGGACCCACTAAGTCCTCTGAGCCCGGGCTCAGCCTCCTTCACCCCGCAGCAGCGGGAGTTCCCGCCGCCCCTTCTCTCCGGGGACTTAGGGCTCACTCTGCCTGAGGACACCTCCCCTTCTTCAAATGCTCCCTAGGACGCGGAGAGGCTGGGGTCCGGCTCTGGGCCTCCCAGACACGAGCTGCCCCCCCCCCCTCCCGGGGCAGCAGTATTTTTTGCCTGGCGGACACACCGGCTGTGTACCTGTGTCTGTCTGGATCTCTCCTTCACTCTCCCCAGCCTAGACCCCCCAGCTCCCTTTTCTTCACTGGCTGTGGTGGAACCTGCGGGCCCTCCCAGCCACCGGGGGCGGTGGCCTACTGGGCCGACCCTGGTCGGTCATCCTGCTTATTCACTTCTGACCACTGTGCTTCCCTGTTCTCCCTGACGGGGTTCCTTTCCGATTCTCTGCTTTCCAAGGACCGGCCTCCTTGCCTTGTCCCCGCTCTGAGAGCGGGGGTGGGGGTTATTTATTGTGATGAGCAGTGGGACGGGCTGGGGTTTCAGGGCTGACTGGGATGACTCTACTAGGGCTTTCGAAACTGCTCAAGGAGGGGGGTTAAGTTGGGGGGAGACGCAAGCTAGGTTTTAGGAAACCAGATAACGCAGCAAAAAGCTATGGAATAAAGATGCAAACACTCAAGACAATTTGGAACTTTCTGGAAAGCATTCGTGCGTTTTACGCAACAAGGTCATATTGAGTACCTAGCACGTGTTTAGCACGCTGACAAGCCCTGATGCTATCAGTTCAACAGAAATGCACTGAGGCAGGGGGGGTTACAAAACAGAAATGCACTGAGGCAGGGGGGTTACAATCAAGACCTTTTTAAGAGAAACTGACAGGCTTCTCAGCAAGCTCAGCTGCAGGCAGGGACCAACGCGCTCCTGACAGTCTCTCTCCAACCAGTTCTTTCTCTTCAGTTTGCATCTCTGGTAGGAGCAGGTGTGATGCTTCTCCTCATGCTGAAGGTGGGACACTTTTTCTACGACCTGCCAAATGTAAGTGGAACTGATCAAATACCTAAGCCAAGAAAGCCCCGGTCTCCAGATTGCATCTTGGTGGGTATCCCAGGAAAGCTCATTCAGCTTGTCCCTGGGTGGGGGTGGGGGGCTGCCCCAGTCTCTCTCTCTCTCTCTCTCCCTTTTCCTTTAAAACATCATAGCATCTACCTCACAGGACGGGGAGTTAGCTTAAGATGCCGTAGATCATAGAAAGAGAACAGTGTGAGGCTCGTCATAAAGCACTCGAGGAACAGTAGCCATTATTGTTATTCTTCTCATTCTTCATTACCCTTCTTCTCGTTGCTCAAGCTGTAAAGTAAGCTTTACAAAGAGGGATTTGGTTAGAGATGACCAGAATAGACTTCAGGTGCCAGAGCGCCCGTTACCCAGCCCAGCCTCCGAAGCTCACTGTGCATTATTCATTCCTGCCACCTGGTTCCCGAAACTGTTTCCAGAAGGCTTTGTTTTGCATTCGTGTGAACTCAGTCCCTCTCTTGCTACCACAGGTCTCCTGGTTAGTTGACAGATACTAATCACAGGGCTCGGATGCTGAGTTATGACTCTACGCGTTCAGCTAGGATGCTCCTATACGCTTACGTGCCATTTCTCCCCTTTTAGTGAGACTGACCCGCCTTGCGTTGAGAGATTTCAGACTAATTAATCACTGGCTATCATTGAGTTGTTCTAAGTTGCAATAGAGATCGATGCCCAGTGACCATCATTTCCTTTTAAATTTCTTTAGTGTTGCCGTCAGCCATTTAGTTAGTAGCAGTAAGGGAGGTGGGAGGGGGCTTCGTCCCTGGTGTCGCCACTTGGTGACACACTGAGGTGGCAGTCAGTTGTACATGTCACCCCCCTCCTCTTGAACAAGTCCATTCTGCCTGGTGACTGTCAGGCTGCAGCAGAGTAGGACCACCTCAAGGCCGTTGTGCCTTCTGCTCTTACGATTCAGGGACCTTGGAGCCCGGCCATGGGCTCTGTGCGGGCAGAGGGGGATTAAGCTTGTGTTTATCGCGCAAGCTGTCCTCTGATTCCCACAGAAGTCATCTCCACAATTTAGTTTGGATTAGCACATTTGGTGTGATAACTCTTGGAGTTTATTTTAGCAAAGCCGCTCACTAATTTACTTTTGAACTGTGATATTTTTTTTCTTAATAGCCAGAGGAATCAGAATTTTTAAAAATTCCAAACTAATAAAAATCTGTCAGAATTCACCGAAGGCTAGTGATATAAGTAGGTAGGACTCCTTTACGATAAATATGTTAGCAAAAGAACCCCCCCTGCTGCTGGCTACCCATGTCATTCATGTCATGTTACTTTTACAGCATCTCGTGAGGCTGTGTCTGAGTGAGGAGATGTGAACACAGTCTGATCAGTGGAATACCTAAATTACGATACGGACGGGGCACCAGGAGGACCAAGGGCTCCTTCCTTCCGTGAAAGACTAGAAATAGCTTGTTGCAAAATCTTTATCTGAAGAATTGTTTGGAGCATCCTGGCTAGGATATCAATTAGTTCACAAAGGGACCAACACAAAAATTTTTTAAATGTGATACAAAATAGCATATTCAATATTGTTGCAACTTGTATGGGGAAAAAATGGAACATACAAAAATGTTAACAATGTTACCTCTTGGATGATGGAAGTGATATGTGTGTGTGTGTGTGTGTGTGTATTTCTTCTCTACACATAAGCATGTCTAACCTTAGTATTCAGAAAGGTAAATTTTTATTGTATATTGTTTTATGAAAATATATGTTTCCTCTTCACCTTCCTTCCCTCAAGCCAATAGTCTTTTTTTTTTTTTTTTTTTTTTTTAAGCGAGAGCGAGAGACAGAGAGGAAGGGAGAGAGATGAGAAGCATCAACTCGTAGTTGCGGCACTTTAGTTGTTCATTGATTGCTTTCTCATATGTGCCTTGACCAGGGGGTTCCAGCCAAGCCAGTGACCCCTTGCTCAAGCCAGCGACCTTGGGCCCAAGCCAGCAACCATGGGGTCTTATCCATGACCCCACGCACAACCTGGCAAGCCAATAGTCTTACAAAAACCCTAGGAAGTTGAGATTATTTTCCTGCCCACCCCGTCTCACTGCAAATGGCAGGGCGTTTGGAGATTCCTGACTGCAAAGAAGATGAGATGGGAAAGAAGTAGTAGTTCCTGCTAACTCCACCTCTGCTTCCCTCCTCCGCTGTCGAGTCCAGCGGGTCCCTGAGTGACCTCAGAAAGCCAGAGTAAGCTTGGAGCCAGCCATTCCTATTCCTGGTGGAGAGTACCCAGAGGGGAGGATGACTAGGAAAAGGCTGAGAGATGTTAAATACAAGGATGTCATGAATACAAGGAACTGTTTCTCAAAGTTAGTCCTATTTTAAGACCCTGATGATTTTTACATCCTATGAGTATAGATTTTTATTTCCTCATCTTGAAGACACATTCTTTCTATTAGAAAAGTAGACATGCTTATTTTTTAAAAACTTTGGCCTGACTAGGCGGTGGTGCAGTGGATAGAGCATCGGACTGGGATGCCGATGACCCAGGTTCAACACCCCAGGTTCGAGACTCCGAGGTCACCAGCTTGAGTGCGGGCTCATCTAGTTTGAGCAAAAGCTCACCAGCTTGGACCCAAGGTCGCTGGCTTGAGCAAGGGGTCACTGGCTTGGCTGGAGCCCCCTGTTCAAGGCACATATGAGAAAGCAATCAATGAACAACTAAGGCATCACAATGCGCAACGAAAAACTAATGATGCTTCTCATCTCTGTTCCTGTCTGTCTGTCCCTTTCTATCTCTGTCTCTAAAAAAGCAAACAAACAAAAACAACTTTGGAAAATTCATAAGAGAAAAATGCCATCCACAATTACAAGTAAACCACTATTAACATTTTGGCATGTATCTGATCAGGATTCTTTTTTATGGATGGATATTACATTGCATAGTTATAACCAAACTGGATGTACAACTTTGCATTCTTGTTTGCATGTAATAGATAGCATGATACCTCATACTATGATTTATTTAATAAGCTATTTTCTTATTGGAAAATTAGGTTGCCTGAATTTTTGTTATTATAAATAAGGCAACAGTGAGTACTTTTGTACATCTACTTTTTTCTATATTTAAGGTAGATTTCTAAAAGTAAAACAATTTCTGTGTGAAAGCATATCAGCATGTCTTTATATATTGATGAATTATTTTCAAAAAGGGCCACACTCTTTTATACTCCACGACCATATATATGGAGTGTTTTCAATTTGCTAATTTGATCTGATGGATAAAAAAGAAAGATATCTCATTGTTGAAATAATTATAATGTATCATAATTAAACTGAACAAAAGCCCAGTTGAAACTATTTTAGGTCCTGGCCGGTTGGTTCAGTGGTAGAGCGTCGGCCTGGCGTGCAGGAGTCCCAGGTTCGATTCCTAGCCAGGGCACACAGGAGAAGCGCCCATCTGCTTCTCCACCCCTCCCCCTCTCCTTCCTCTCTGTCTCTCTCTTCCCCTCCCGCAGCCAAGGCTCCATTGGAGCAAAGTTGGCCCGGGCACTGAGGATGGCTCCATGGCCTCTGCTCAGGTGCTAGAATGGCCCTGGTTGCAACAGAGCAATGCCCCAGATGGGCAGAGCATCACCCCCTGGTGGGCATGCCAGGTGGATCCTGGTCAGGCGCATGCGGGAGTCTGTCTGACTGCCTCCCCATTTCCAACTTCAGAAAAAAAAAAAGAAGAAGAAACTATTTTAGAGTTTCTGTGAATGGACGTTCCCTTAATTTGTCATTTCATCTGACGATATCGGCAATGTGGTAACATGATGTGTCAGGCAGACTAGACAAAGCAAGGCCAAGGAGCCAAAGATGCCAGCCTTCTGAGGGTCCTGTCCTAACACCGGAAGTGTCAGCCCTGACACAGAGAAGACCACAGCCTCTGGCTACTGTTCCTCCCACTGTCTGAATCCAAACGGGGCTTGTTGTAGCTCTCCTGGCTGAATCAGTCAGTCCCTGGCCTTGGCCTTGCTTTGTCCTGTGTGTGACAAGTAATGGCGGAAAGCAGAGAAAAAAATGCGGAGAATACTTATTTGATTAGACAATGAGTTAAAACACAGACACGGTATATTTTCTATGCAGTATCAATGCCTGCTGTCTCTGAGTGGCAAGGTTAACTTTTGGGGGGCTCCTCTGCAATGATGTGGGAGTTTGACCCCTGAAGGAAAAGTGGAGCAGGGTTTACCTTCACCCCCTCCTCCCACAGGCTGTGCTGGCTGCTGTCGTTGTCAGCAACGTCCTACCCTACCTTGAAGACTTCTACTACCTACCGGACCTGTGGCGGCAGAACCAGTATGACTGTGTGAGTGTAGGTGCGCCAGCTGACGCAGGGGCGGGGCGGGGGGGGGACAGAGGGAAAGAGAGCCACCAAACGACACCAGCGGGAAGGACACTTGAGCTCTGATGCCCAGTACTCTGCTTTCGCTTTAAATAGGAAGTCAAGGATATCGGTGCAAGGAAATAAAGCGACCTCACTCCAACTAGGCAAATTAAATAAAAAGTGACCATAGGCACATACGAATTTAGTCAAAAGGGTTGTCAGGCCTGGCATATTTGAATGGCTTTTCGCCCAGAGACACAGATCCTAATAAGAGAAAGAGGGGTCTTGCCTGCGTAGCTGATGGGGCACCCTCCCCCTCTCTGGGGCACAGAGCTGGGGGGCACCCTCCTCTCTGGGGCACACCCTCCTCCTCTCTGGGGCACAGAGCTGAGGGACACCCTCCTCCTCTCTGGGGCACAGAGCTGGGGGACACCCTCCTCCTCTCTGGGGCACAGAGCTGGGGGGCACCCTCCTCCTCTCTGGGGCACAGAGCTGGGGGACACCCTCCCCCTCTCTGGGGCACAGAGCTGGGGGACACCCTCCTCCTCTCTGGGGCACAGAGCTGGGGACACCCTCCTCCTCTCTGGGGCACAGAGCTGGGGGGCACCCTCCCCCTCTCTGGGGCACAGAGCTGGGGGACACCCTCCTCCTCTCTGGGGCACACCCTCCCCCTCTCTGGGGCACAGAGCTGGAGGACACCCTCCTCCTCTCTGGGGCACAGAGCTGGGGGGCACCCTCCTCCTCTCTGGGGCACAGAGCTGGGGGACACCCTCCCCCTCTCTGGGGCACAGAGCTGGGGGACACCCTCCTCCTCTCTGGGGCACTGAGCTGGGGACACCTTCCTCCTCTCTGGGGCACAGAGCTGGGGGGCACCCTCCCCCTCTCTGGGGCACAGAGCTGGGGGGCACCCTCCCCCTCTCTGGGGCACAGAGCTGGGGGGCACCCTCCCCCTCTCTGGGGCACAGAGCTGGGGGGCACCCTCCCCCTCTCTGGGGCACAGAGCTGGGGGGCACCCTCCCCCTCTCTGGGGCACAGAGCTGGGGGGCACCCTCCCCCTCTCTGGGGCACAGAGCTGGGGGACACCCTCCCCCTCTCTGGGGCACAGAGCTGGGGGGCACCCTCCCCCTCTCTGGGGCACAGAGCTGGGGGGCACCCTCCCCCTCTCTGGGGCACAGAGCTGGGGGGCACCCTCCCCCTCTCTGGGGCACAGAGCTGGGGGACACCCTCCTCCTCTCTGGGGCACAGAGCTGGGGGACACCCTCCTCCTCTCTGGGGCACAGAGCTGGGGACACCCTCCTCCTCTCTGGGGCACAGAGCTGGGGGGCACCCTCCCCCTCTCTGGGGCACAGAGCTGGGGGACACCCTCCTCCTCTCTGGGGCACACCCTCCCCCTCTCTGGGGCACAGAGCTGGGGGACACCCTCCTCCTCTCTGGGGCACAGAGCTGGGGGGCACCCTCCTCCTCTCTGGGGCACAGAGCTGGGGGGCACCCTCCCCCTCTCTGGGGCACAGAGCTGGGGGGCACCCTCCCCCTCTCTGGGGCACAGAGCTGGGGGGCACCCTCCCCCTCTCTGGGGCACAGAGCTGAGGGGCACCCTCCCCCTCTCTGGGGCACAGAGCTGGGGGGCACCCTCCCCCTCTCTGGGGCACAGAGCTGGGGGACACCCTCCCCCTCTCTGGGGCACAGAGCTGGGGGGCACCCTCCCCCTCTCTGGGGCACAGAGCTGGGGGGCACCCTCCTCCTCTCTGGGGCACAGAGCTGGGGGGCACCCTCCCCCTCTCTGGGGCACAGAGCTGGGGGACACCCTCCCCCTCTCTGGGGCACAGAGCTGGGGGACACCCTCTTCCTCTCTGGGGCACAGAGCTGGGGGACACCCTCCCCCTCTCTGGGGCACAGAGCTGGGGGGCACCCTCCTCCTCTCTGGGGCACAGAGCTGGGGGGCACCCTCCTCCTCTCTGGGGCACAGAGCTGGGGGACACCCTCCTCCTCTCTGGGGCACAGAGCTGGGGGACACCCTCCCCCTCTCTGGGGCACAGAGCTGGGGGGCACCCTCCTCCTCTCTGGGGCACACCCTCCCCCTCCCTGGGGCACAGAGCTGGGGGGCACCCTCCTCCTCTCTGGGGCACAGAGCTGGGGGACACCCTCCTCCTCTCTGGGGCACACCCTCCCCCTCCCTGGGGCACAGAGCTGGGGGGCACCCTCCTCCTCTCTGGGGCACAGAGCTGGGGGGCACCCTCCCCCTCTCTGGGGCACAGAGCTGGGGGACACCCTCCCCCTCTCTGGGGCACAGAGCAGGGGGGCACCCTCCCCCTCTCTGGGGCACAGAGCTGGGGGACACCCTCCCCCTCTCTGGGGCACAGAGCTGGGGGACACCCTCTCCCTCTCTGGGGCACAGAGCAGGGGACACCCTCCCCCTCTCTGGGGCACAGAGCTGGGGGACACCCTCCCCCTCTCTGGGGCACAGAGCTGGGGGACACCCTCCTCCTCTCTGGGGCACAGAGCAGGGGACAGACAGGAGAAACACAGCAAGAAATAAAAGATGGTGCTGGTGGGGAATATGATGAGAGGAAAAGGACCCAGTCCAGAAAAGAGATGGGGAAGGGGCTGATTTTGGGGTGGACGTCCCTGAGGAGCGAAGAGTAGGTTGTCCAGCGCACAGACAGGGCTCCTGGTTCTCGGAGGCGCGAGGGCACTGCCCACAGGACTGGGGGTGAGGAGTCTAGCTGAGAGCAGACAGCAGCTAACGAGTGGCAGGTGGAAGGGCAAGTAAACGTTTGAGGGAGTGTCAGCCTACCTCCTCTGGGAAGGCTCCAGTCAAGTCACCTGCGGGGCGGTGGCGAAGGCCTTGGGAAGGGCTGTTCAAGACTCTCCGTGACTACTGTAGTTCTTCAAATAGCACCTGCCATTTGGTGACTGAGCTGGGTTGCTTTCCAAATGGCATGTCTAATCCCAACATTGCCTCTAAGGTAGATATTGTTACCCCTGTTTTGCACGTGGGGAAACTAAAGTTCCAAGAGAGAATTGCGAGAAATGACCAAGGAGGCAGAGAAGAGTTGCCAGACAGACTTGGGACCCCGCCTGCGTGAGGGCACCAGTTTCCACGGCCGTGGGACGTGCTGCCTGAATCCCAGGCGTCAGGAGGGAGAGGGTGAACCGTGAGCTGAGAAACAGGGCCGGGGATTTATTTCCTCAGCTCTACTTGTTCCCACGGTCCTTTTCCCCTCTTCCCCTTCCCCACAAGATTATTTGGATGATGACATTCATGTCATCCATCTTCCTGGGACTAGACGTCGGACTCCTTATTTCGACAGCTTTTGCCTTCTTCATCATCACTGTGCGGTCGCACAGGTACGCAGGCTGGGGTAAGAGGAGGTTAGCCGTGGCAGGCGAGGCAACCACGACCTAAAGGCAAACGCATTCCCTTTCAGAACGAAGATCCTCCTCCTGGGTCAGATCCCTAACACCAACATCTACAGAGGCATCAAAGACTATCGGGAGGTAAGGATCCAAGTCAGCCGCACGCTCTGCCCAGCGGAGGGGGTGGGCCTGTCTGCTGCTCCGCGTGTCCGCAGAGCCCTAGGCTGCTGTTTGCTGCACGGGAGACGTGCAGGACAAAGGCAGGAGAGGGGTGCACAGTGGTGGAGGTGGGGAGCTCAGAGAGGTGGGCAAATCCCCAAGTCCTGCTGCCAGTTAAGGACCATTTAAAAATGTCACCGTCAGGGATGGAAGACCAAAAGACAAGAGAGGAGTGAGGAAATGGAGGAGAAAAGAGGAAAGAAGGAAAAGCGGGGGGTGGGGGGAGATGTGAAAATGAGAGGAAGGAATCCAGAGTTTCCAGGAAGTTCTAAAGGATTTTCCTGACTCCGTGGAAGAGCTGAGAAGTTTC
Organism: Saccopteryx bilineata; assembly: GCF_036850765.1. NCBI lineage: Eukaryota > Metazoa > Chordata > Mammalia > Chiroptera > Emballonuridae > Saccopteryx > Saccopteryx bilineata. The sequence goes on along the minus strand of NC_089490.1, from coordinate 13,904,492 downwards.
TCTGGACGTCACATTTGTCTTGCAGATCATAACCATTCCAGGGGTAAAAATCTTCCAGTGCTGCAACTCCATCACCTTTGTAAATGTGCTCCACCTGAAGCACAGGCTGTTGCAAGAGGTAAGCTGTGGCCCTGGCCGGTTGGCTCAGTGGTAGAGCGAGCGTCGGGCTGGCGTGTGGATGTCCCAGGTTCAATTCCCTGTCAGGGAACATAGGAGAAGCATCCATCTGTTTCTCCATCCCTCTTTTCTCTCTCTCTCTCTCTCTCTCCTCCTCCTACTCCTCCTCCTCCTCCTCCTCCTCCTCCTTCTCCCACAGCCATGGCTCAAATGAGCAAGTTGGCCCTGGGCGCTGAGGATGGCTCCATGGCCTCTGCCTCAGGTGCTAAAAACAGCTCAGTTGCTGAGCAATGGAGCAATGCCCCGGAAGGGCAGAACATCACTCCCTAGCAGGCTCCCGGGTGGATCCCGGTCTGTCTCTGCCTCCTCTCCTCTCACTGAATTAAAAAAAAAAAAACGAGTTAAGCTGTCCCTTCCCACTCCCCACTTACTTCCTCACCCTCCCAAGGGGCACTCTCTCCCACCACCTGCCACCTACAGGAGTACCCGCTTCTCCCTTTCAGCTTCAGATGGTCAGTGTGCCTATTAAAGAAGAAGTGTACCGCCTGCCCAGTGAAAATGAAGACGAATCCCAGGAAGGCAAGATCTGTCAGTGCCTCTGCAACTGTGATGAACCGGAGCCCCCGCCCAGGGTTAGGAACGGCTTCTTTTCTGCATCTTTCTCCCCCTTTCATAAAGAAGTGCATGAGCAGTTAGTGGTTGTTGTTTTCAGAAAAGAACATCAGCCTGACCAGGCAGTGGCGCAGTGGACAGAGCACTGGACTGGGACGCAGAGGACCCAGGTTCAAAACCCCGAGATCGTCAGCTTGAGCACGGGCTCGCCGGCTTGAGCCTAAAGGTTGCTGGCTTGAGCCCAAGTTTGCTGGCTTGAGCAAGGGGTCACTCAGTCTGCTGGAGCCCTCCGGTCAAGGCACATATGAGAAAGTAATCAATGAACAACCAACGTGCCGCAATGAATAATTGATGTTTCTCATTTCTCTCCCTTTCTGTCTGTCCCTATCTGTCCCTCTCTCTGTGTGTCTCTGTCACACACAAGAAAAGAAAAATCCTCAGGGATTTTGACTCTTAGATGGACCATGGGTAATTGGAAGTTAGAGATTTCTACTGAGAAATGAAGACATAGGTTTGCCTCTGAGGGTCAGATGTTTTATTTTTATTTTTTTTTTTGAGAGAGGGGGGGTGGTGAGGGAGACAGACAGTGGCAGACAGACAGGAAAGGAGAGAGATGAGAAGCATCAACTCATAATTGCAGCACCTTAATCGTTCATTAATTGCTTTCTCATATGTGCCTTGCCCAGGGTCTCTAGCAGAGCCAGTGACCCCTTGCTCAAGCCAGTGACCTTGGGCTTCAAGCCAGCGACCATGGAGTCGTGTCTATGATCCCATGCTCAAGCCAACAACCCCCTGCTCAAGCTGGTGAGCCTGTGTTCAAGCCGGCAACCTCAGAGTTCCAAACCTGGATCCTCAGCGTCCCAGGCTGACACTCTGTCCCTGGCACCAGCGCCTGGTCAGGCAGACGGTCAGATCTGGATCTGAAAGTAGGGAAAAGGCGATGGTGACTCTCGAGTCCCAGCTCAATGCTTAGAGGCTCATCCGAGCGCAGGGGGTGCCGTGGGCCTGCTGAGAGTGTCAGCGGTTCCTTAGTTGTGCTCATTACCCAGGCCTTCAGCTGCCTGCCTCTACAGTTCTGAAAACAAGAGACATATAGATTGTGTTATAATTCCAACTCGGGCAGCGTCGAGTTAGCTGGGGTTCTCAAGGATTGGCCAGGGCCTCCTGCTGTCTGCCTGTGACCAAGGAAGAGACGAGGGAAGAGGGTGGATAAGCACAGATGGAGACTTGACAGAATCTAACGGTTATTTCAGCAGCTGAAGAAAGTGTTCATTGGGCCCTGGCCGGTTGGCTCAACGGTAGAGCATCGGCCTGGCGTGCAGGGGACCTGGGTTCGATTCCCGGCCAGGGCACATAAGAGAAGCGCCCATTTGCTTCTCCACCCCCCCCCTCCTTTCTCTCTGTCTCTCTCTTCCCCTCCTGCAGCCAAGGCTCCATTGGAGCAAAGATGGCCCGGGCACTGGGGATGGCTCCTTGGCCTCTGCCCCAGGCGCTAGAGTGGCTCTGGTCGCGGCAGAGCAATGCCCTGGAGGGGCGGAGCATCGCCCCCTGGTGGGTGTGCCGGGTGGATCCCGGTCGGGCGCATGCGGGAGTCTGTCTGACTCTCTCCCCGTTTCCAGCTTCAGAAAAATACAAAAAACAAAAAACAAACAAACAAACAAAGAAAGAAAGTGTTCATTGTTTCCAACTCAGACTTGATCTAAATACTCCCTTTCCCCAGAGCAGGGCTGCTCATTTCTGGCTTTGGGGCCTTTTAGCCAGTCTACACCCACATCGGGTGGGTGTAGCCACACACACACACACACACACACACACACAAACACCTCCTGTCCCCTTTCTCACGCAGGCCACCCCTGCAAACACCAAGTACCCACTCTGGTTGCCTCACCCCCTAATGGAGCATAGGTTCTACTGAGCTCCCTGGAAATACCAACCCTCTTGCCAAGAGTACAGAATGCAGCCGGTATCTAGTTTTTGTGGTACAGCCGCACCACACTGCACTGACTGTGGTCGAGGGCCATCACGGGACAGCAGCAAATGCACTCGAGAGTAAACTAGGGTTAGCTGCTAGTTGCTGAGCTCCTACTGTGTGCCTACCCAGAACTAGGACACTGAAACAAAAGGAAAAATAATTTTTAAGGGTCTTTGTCTTCAGGCAGTCCTGTTTTCTTTTCTTTTTTTAAAAAATTTTTCTGAAGTGAGAAGCAGGGAGGCAGACAGACTCCCGCATGCACTTGACCGGGATCTACCCGACATGCCCACCTGGGGTGTTGCTCCATTGCAACTGGAGCCATTCTAGTGCCTGAGGCAGAGGCCATGGAGCCGTCCTCAGTGCCCGGGCCAACTTTGCTCCAATGGAGCCTTGGCTGCGGGAGGGGAAGAGAGAGACAGAGAGGAAGGAGAGGGGGAGGGGTGGAGAAGCAGATGGGCGCTTCTCCTGTGTGCCCTGGCCAGGAATCAAACACGGGACTCCTACATGCTGGTCTGATGCTCTTCTGCTGAGCCAAAAGGCCAGGGCCCTGTTTTCTGTTTTATTATAGAAAAGACATAACACAAAATGTATCATCCTCTCCATTTTTGAGGGTACAGAAGTGTTGGATACGCTCTCAGGGCTGTGCACTCAGCGCTGCCATCTGCCTCTGGCACCTCTTTGTCGTGGAAACCTGGAACTCAGTGCCCTACGAAATGACAATTCCCATTCACCCTCCCCCGCCTCGGGAACCACCCTTCGACTTTCTGTTTTCTATGAATCTGACTAATGCAGGGACCTCCCTATCAGTGGGATCGTACCGTACTTGTCTCTGTGTGACTGGGGTGTTTCACTTAGCGTAATGTCTTCAAGGCTCCCCTGGAAAATTTGAACATATATAAAAGTGGAGACAAGTATAAGGAGCCTCGGCGTGCCCACCACGCACTTTGAGATTGATCAGCTCCTGGCCAGTCCTGTTTCATCTACACCTCCACCCACCTATTCTTCCCCACGATCACAGGAGTGTGTTGAAGCAATTCATGGAGATGCCAATCAAACTAGGGAGGCAACTCTGTCAACGTGCCCTAAAAGGCTACTATCGTATTATTCAATCCTAAGACAGACATTTTTTTTCATTCCTCTGACATTTGGCTGCATTGTGTCATTGATGACATGTCCTAGTTTAATTTGCAGTTCTTTCTTGGAAATAGAAAAAGTAGTGATGCATCTTAAAACTGATGAAATAGAAGAGGAAGCCATACTATGCAATATATTCGTTGGTTTTGGTTTTTTTTTTTAAGATCTTATTTATTGATTTTTAGAAGGTGAGAGGGGACAGGAAGCATCAACTCATAGTAGTTGCTTCTCGTATGTGCCTGGACCAGGCAAAGCCCGGGGTTTTGAACCGGCGACCTCAGCGTTCCATGGTCGTCGATGCTTTGCCCACGGCACCGCCGTAGGTCAGGCGGCAATATATTGTTATGTCCGAAATCGTTTTCAAGTTCTAACAAACTCTTAAGACTTCAAGTAAGGTCACATTAAACTCAAAAGTCAGGGAAACTTGCCTGACCTGTGGTGGCGCAGTGGATAAAGCAAGCGTCGACCTGGAAATGCTGAGGTCGCCGGTTTGAAACCCTGGGCTTGCCTGGTCAAGGCACATATGGGAGTTGATGCTTCCAGCTCCTCCTCCCTTCTCTCTCTCTCTCCCTCTCTCTCTCCTCTCTAAAATGAATAAATAAATTTTTAAAAAAATTAAAAAAAAAAAAGTCAGGGAAACTTCACAGTGGCAATGAATTTGAGCTGGACAGGAGAGAGAAATGTGGATCTGTGACAGGCAGGAAGAAAGGACTTCCTCCCAGTGCACGGATAGGCTCACACGAAGACGCTGAGGCAGGGCTCAGCACGGGGTCCTCGGGGTGAGAGGCTTCGGCCAGGAAGGAAGTTCCGACGGGCAGAGGCAGCAGGACAGGTGTGTGACCTTCAAACCTTGGGGGACATCTCCCTCCTTTGAACTGTAATATTCTCTATCCACACCTTTTTTTTTTTTTTTTTTTTTTTTTTTTTTTGCTATACAATACATACTATCAATACTTTATATAGTTTTTATCTTTACAGTGTTTTATTTTTATCAGCAACCTTATTGGAACGCTATTTTTCAAAGAAACATCACCCCAGATTATACCACTCTAGCAAATGAGTTCGTTCATTTTTCCACGTGCCTTATCATCCTTGTCCGTACGTGTTGTGATTGGTCCTTCAAATGGATGCGTGCCTGCTGCCCGGGTAGAAACCGGTCCCTGTGACTGCGGAGCTGGCAGTCGCGTCCTGTACGCCGTTGCATTCCTGGCGCCGGATGGGTTGCACCCTGGGACTGCAGCGGCATCCAGGCCCACCAGGGGGGTGAGAGGATCGGAAGGGGAAGGCAGGCAGCCCTGCTCGCACAATCTTTGTCTTCTGACGGACATCTGACGGGGAGACCGCGACTCTTGACGAGAAGGCGAGGAAAGGGACTGGCAGAAAGAAACACTTCAAAGCGTGGGAAGGCACCGGGGGCTGACTGGAACCTAGGGGTGTGGGAGAGGGATACATCCAGGATGAGTTTAAGTCCGGCCCACTGGGACTGTGATGACAGCCTCCATGCACGGAGACAAGCTGGGAGGGGAAGCTCGTGAGTGGTGAGGGAAAGAACAGAGGAAGGTGGGTTTTGCTGTGTTTTTTTCAGTCATGAGCTGACGCGACAGTGAGACACCCAAGTACAAGCTGGAGGGCGCCTGGTCAGGGGAGCGGTGTCCTGAGGGGGAGGGAGGGGCTAGCAGGTGGAAACGGCCTCATCCCAAGCACCTCCAGCCCCTGTTTGAGCCTCACCACGGCCCTCCCCTCACTCCCGCCCCAGGTTGTTTACACAGAGCAGTTTGAAAGTAAACAGGACCAGGACGCGTCCTCCACTAACCTGGTCCGCTGCGTACGTTTGGACAGCGGGGTCCTGAGCCAAAGTCCATACGAGGACGTAGCACCTTCCACGTTCCCGAGAGATCAAGGGCAAATCAATGAGAGTATGGACAAAGTTCAGCTTCCTAGTAACCCTTGTAGAAACAAGTCGATGTCGCCTCCGGTTGCTGCTGGGAGTCAGGTCAGGAGTAGATCAGTCATCTCTCACTCAGAACCGGGTGCTGTACCCAGCGTCCACACCATCATCCTGGATTTCTCCATGGTCCAGTTCGTGGATTCACAGGCTTCAGTCACATTAAGACAGGTGAGTACTGAGGCGACTTAAACAAGAGCTCTGATCGCCACTACCACCACCACCCCAACTCCAGCCCTGATTAAATCCTAGTATGTATACATGTATGTAAAATATATATAGTCAGTGATCGGCTACTCTGTGACTCCTAGGCCACTAGAAACATAGACACTGCTGACCAGTGGTGGTACAGTGGACAGAGCATCGATCTGGGATGCTGAGGTCCCAAGTTCAAAACCCCAAGGTCACCAGCTTGAGTGTGGGCTCATCCGGCTTGAGCGCAGGGTCATTGGCTTGAACATCGGACCTTCAATATGATCCCAGGGTTGATAGCTTGAGCCCAAAGGTCACTGGCTTGAGCCCAAAGGTTGTGGCTTGAGCAAGGGGCCACTGGCTCAGCCTAAGCACCCCTGGTTAAGGCACATATGAAAAGCAATCAATGAACAACTAAGGTGCCACAACTATTAGTTGATGCTTCTCAACTCTCTCTCTATCTGTCCATCCCTGTCTCTCTGTCTCTCTCTTACTTACTAAAAATACAAGCTTCTTCATTTCTTTTGTAATTGTTCTATACTGCTGTACTGGAGGAAAGCCTTTCAAATATTATCATTGAAAACTCAATAAGAAAAATCCTAGCAGCCACTCTTACTAGAGACAACCACTCAATTTAAGCTTCTTTGTAATTCATGGGGTTTCAGTCTCCCGCTGCTTGTCATTAGGACGGAGGCCGTCCATGTGGCTCTTTGCCAAATGACTTTAGGATTTACCATGTGATCAAAGTGAGCTTTCTTGTTTCCTCTTGCTAGCAAAAGAAGTAGAATCTATCCATTTTAGTTGTATTGTGTTTGGGGCAGGGGTCTTTCTTCCACATTTTAATGTAATGCTCAAGGTTGATTTATTCAATCTTACAGTGTTGAATTTAATATGCACTTGCTTTGAATTGCACTTTATTCATTGCCCCAGAGCATAGACTTTGGCTGAAGGAAACCTGAGGTCAATATCAGACACTTATTAATCTGACACAACCATATAGCTGATGTTTTACTAAAGTCAAACGCAACTTGGCTGAGCAGAGCTGAATGTGGCCCTCGGGGTCCCTGGGTCCCATTCCCTACCATATCATTTGACCATTTCTGACCATGTTTAGCCTCCTTTTATCGAACTCCAGAGACGAAGGGATCACATGCAGACACTGAGCACTGATACCAAGATATATTTGTTCTTTTTTTTTTTAATTTTTATTTATTCATTTTAGAGAGGAGAGAGAAAGGGAGAGACAGAGACAGAGAGGGAGAGAGAGAGAAGAGAGAGACAGAGAGAGAAGGTGGGGAGGAGCTGGAAGCATCAACTCCCATATGTGCCTTGACCAGGCAAGCCCAGGGTTTCGAACCGGCAACCTCAGCATTTCTAGGTCGACACTTTATCCACTGCGCCACCACAGGTCAGGCAATATATTTGTTCTTGAGGCCTGTCCGGTGTGTTCCCACCACACCTGTGCCTGTCCCCACCCTGACACTGGACTCCCACGAACATTCTTTCTGTGAATCATTCCCCCCTCCCACACCCCTGTGATACCTTGGCGACCCCCCTACCTCACTCCCCACCCCACATGAGACGGGCTGATTCTCTTTTGTATTCCTAGTACCTTAGACACTTTTAGCATACAGAAGTCCACTCAGCCAATGTTTACAGAGCTGAATTGGCTATAAAGGTACCCATACCCAGACAAGTGAACCACCGAAGGGGTTTTACAGCCCAGCTCCTGAGAAGGCCCTTTCTGAGTGAGTAAGGGTCCCTAACTCTGAATCGCTCCCTCCCTACAGATGTGCAATGCCTTCCACAACGCCAACATTCTGGTGCTCATTGCCGGGAGTCACTGTGAGTACCCTTCCTCTTACACGAGGGCGAGGGCGGTGCTTTGCCCCCCACACACACACCCTCCCCGCTGGCGCCCCCCCCCCAACCCAGCGCCCTCCTTGCCCGGGGATCTGACCCTGTGTGTGATGCGGCTTGGGTTTGCAGCTTCTGTGGTCAGGGCCTTTGAGAGGAACGACTTCTTTGACGCTGGCATCACCAAGGCCCAACTGTTCCTCACCCTCCACGACGCTGTGCTGTTCGCCTCATCGAGGAAGTTTCCTGACCCCTCCGAGTTAAGCGTGGAGGACTCTGAGACCGTGATACAGGAAACCTACTCAGAAACAGATAAGGTGACATGATGGGAAGCTTCCGGGTGGGGGTTAGGTGGGGGGGGGATGAAGCGGGGGGGGGGCAGTGGGGGGGCGACACCTGATCTTAGAGAGAGACAAGCACCCTCCAGGAACGGTGTTTGCGTGCACGCTCGACTTGGAGGTGTTGAAATGCTCCCTTGTGCTGAGGACAGCTTGGCTGATTGGAGCATCGGCCCCAGAAGAGGTTGCCAGACAGACCCAGATCCGGGTTCATGCAAGAGTCTGTCTCACTATCTACCCTCCTCTCACTAGAAAGAAAGAGGGAGGGAGGGAGGAAGGGAGGGAGGAAGGGAGGGAAGGAAGGAAGGAAGGAAGGAAGGAAGGAAGGAAGGAAGGACAGACTTTAATGAGTAAAAGATAGCCAGGCTTGTAACATGCAGCCCCCTTTTGTTTTCTTTAAGTAATGTATTACCAAATATTTCCCTACCTTTGTTGAGCACTTTCACTGGTTATGTGTCTCTGTTTATCCAGATAATCTTTTCCCCAATAGCTAGATTTGAACATATTTTTTCTGTATGGGCAGCTTCTACATTTACTGTCTTTAAATGTTGTATTCATAATAAGGTTTTGTGACTGTCTTCATAGAGACACATCCTAGATACTATAGACTTTATGTTTTACATTTTTATTGCTTTTGAAACTGAGTCTTCTTTTTCATTATACCTTCTAACTGGCAGCTGCTGGTATATAGAAAACTTCCTGGTTGTAATTAAATTATTTAGCCACTTTGTGAATCCTTTTACTAGTCCAAAACAGTTAATTCTCTTGAGTTAATTCTCCTGTTAATTCTTTTGAGCTTTCTAGATAAAAAAAATATTTATCTACAAATATACTGCTCACAAAAATTAGGGGATATTTCAAAATGAATATGAAGCAATAAAAAAAGAAGCATTTGATTTTTTTTATTAAACAAGAACATCAGAAAAGCAAATGACCAATCAAAGCAAGATGTTCAGTTATGCAAATGAGATGCAAAACCAACCTTTATTTCATTGGTGAAAATGCACTGTATAAAAGGCTAAAAGTACAGGAGTATCTGCACCTTTCTTGATCCCCTAATTTTTGTGAGTAGTGTAATATAAATCTCTTGTTTTCCAATTGTTAGAATTCTTATTTCAATATCATATATTATGGCATTAGCTAGACCTCCCAGAACAATTTCAGTAATAATGATGAGTCTTGTCTTACTCTTTTTTTTTTTTTAAGATTTTATTTATTCATTTTAGAGAAGGGGAGAGAAAGAGAGAGAGAGAAGGGGGAGAGAAGGGGGGAGGAGCAGGAAGCATCAACTCCCATATGTGCCTTGACTGGGCAAGCCCAGGGTTTCGAACCGGCAACCTCAGCATTTCCAGGTCGACGCTTTATCCACTGCGCCACCACAGGTCAGGCTTGTCTTACTCTTGAATTTAATGAGAAAAGCTTCTATGTCTCTATTAAAGATAGTGGTGATAGTTGGCTTAAGATGGACATTCTATTTAGTATGTTTTTTAAAGTATTTTTCTAGTTTACTAACATTCTCATCAGAACTTATGGCTTGGTATTGAATATATCAAATTTTCTTCTAGCATTTAAACTAAGGAAGATTAGGAGAGGAAAAAGTTCCGTTTCAATGTATTAAATTTAAGATGCCTATTTAATATCCAAGTGGGAGATGTCAAGAATGGAGGTGGATATATGAACCAGCAGCTGAGGGAAAGGGTTATAATACAAAATGTATTTTCCGATGGCTTTAGGCGACCCCTGTGTTTTGGTCGTTCGACCCCCGCCGGGGTCACGACCCACAGGTTGAGAACCGCTGGGTTATAGCCAAAAAGTCATCAGCACATAGATAATGATGAAATTATGGGGCAAGCCTGACTAGGCAGTGGCACGGTGGATAGAGCGTTGGACTGGGACACAGAGGACACAGGTTTGAAACCCTGAGGTCACTGTCTTGTGTGCAGGCACATCCAGCTTGAGTGTGGACTCACCGGCTTGAATGTGGGCTCACCAGCTTGAGCACGGGGTTGCTGGCTTGAGTGTGGGATCATAGACATGACCCCATGGTTGTTGGCTTGAAGCCCAGGATCACTGGCTTGAGCCCAAGGTCTCTGGCTTGAGCAAGGGGTCACTTGCTCTGCTGTAGCCCCCCCCCCCAGTCAAGGCACATATGAGAAAGCAATCAATGAACAACTAAGGTGCCACAACAAAGAATTGATGCTTCTCATCTCTCTCCCTTCCTGTCTGTGTGTCCTTATCTGTCCCTCTCTCTCTGTCTCTGTCACACACACACAAAAAAAAAAAAAGAGAGAGAGAGAGAGAAGGAAAAAAAGAAAGTAAGTAAGTATGGGGCTAAATAAAATTGCCTATGGAGATGGAGAAGGGTCCCACGGTCAAGCTTTGGGGCATACCGACATTCAGAAGTGCAGAAGTAGAGGAGACAACAGAGAGACCAGGAAGAAGCCACAAGGAAGGAAGGAGGAAAAGTGGTGGAAGAGAAGGAAACATTTCAGGAAGGGTGACAGGTGTTAATTCTGTGGAATGCTGCTGCGGGGCTGGTTCACCAAGTCTGTGGGGCATCTGCTCTGTGCCAGGCTCAGTGCCTGGCCCTGGGGACATCAGGAACCAGTGGCCCTGGGGACATCAGGAACCAGGCCCTGCCCTACTGCAAGACATTTAGAGTCTAATGGGGGAGATAGGTTTATAAACGAATCAGGTGGTCCATGACCAGCACTGGGATAGAGGTGTGAGTGAGGTTCAGCTGGGACACAAAAGGAATCTGAGATCCCAGCTCGTGATCTCTGATACAAATGTGGCTGAGACGGGGAGGGGACAAGGCAGCGCTGGGAACAGCGTGAGCAGAAGCAAGCAGCAGTCAGGCACCTTTGGGTGACTTTACGGCTAGAGCGAAGGGAAGGGACTACAGAGGGAGACAAAGCAGCAGAAGATGGCGAGGGGCCAGGTCCCATAGGGCTTGCCATGCTCTGCTGAGGGTTAAGTTGGGGGTTGGAAAGACAAGATCAAGAAGATGAGATGCTTCAGAATGCTGCCAAGACCACTGCTGTTCAAATGGTTGACCATGAGATCCAGGGTTAGTTAGAAAACCCAGAGAAATCAGGAGTTACAGATTGAGTGTGCTTAAAGAATAGTGAGTGAGGGCCCTGGCCGGTTGGCTCAGTGGTAGAGCGTCGGCCCAGCATGTGGAAGTCCCAGGTTCGATTCCCGGCCAGGGCACACAGGAGAAGCACCCATCTGCTTCTCCACCCTTCCCCCTCTTTCCCCCCCCCACCTTACTCTCCTGCAGTCATGGCTCAATTGGAGCGAGTTGGCCCAGGTGCTGAGGATGGCTCCATGGCCTCCGCCTTAGGCGCTAAGAAGAGCTCTGTTGCTGAGTAACGGAGAAAAGGCCCTAGATGGGCAGAGTATGCTGGGTAGATCCCTTTTGGGCGTGTGCGGGAGTCTGTCTGTCTGCCTCCCCACTTCTCACTTTAGAAAAATACAAAAACAAACAGAAAAAGAACAGTGAGTGAGCGGCCAAGGAGCCAGAGGGTGCAAAGACGAGGTACTGCAGATGTAGGCCAGGACTTCATGATTTTTGGCACCTTCAACCCTGTTGTATTCTGAAATTCCTTGACTATTTGAAAGGTAAATACAATTGGAAATGTTCATCTATCCGATTGTTGTATGTATTTCAGGAGCCAGATTCAAGACAAAAGAAAAGCAGCAGTATTCTAGAAGTCCCCCGGAATGTAAGTCCCGGCTTCACCAGGATCCCAGAAACAGTCGTGGAGGAGGAGTCAGAGCTAGACGTGGAGTTTGAGCCCATTCTGGAGTTGGAGCAAGAGAGCAGCGGGCTGGATCTGGACCGTGAGATGGAACCCGAGTCAGAGACGGAGCCCGAGCCGGAGCCCAGGGTCAAACTGGAGATGGACACGGAGCTGGAGCTGGAGCTGGAGCCGGAGCAGGAGCAGGAGCAGGAGCCAAGGCTCAAGCCCAGGTCGAGGTCGCAGGCTTACCCTCGGCAGCAGTACTGGCCTCCGAGCTCCCCGGGGCAGACTCAGCCCAGGACAGAAGTGGTAGTGGACTGGAGGCGCCAACGTATGAACCCCCTCTTATTGAAGGACAGTGATGCCGAGGACTCCTTGGAAATGAACTGAGAGAGAAGGGTGCGAGTCCCTCAACAAGTCCTCCCCACCCATACGGGGTCAACTTGCTCAGGAGCCCTAGACTAGTTCCACGAGACAGGGCTTGCTTGGGGCCTCCTCCACCTGCTGTGTCCTTCTGCCTTGCTCAGCCGTGGGACCTCACGCCCACATCACCGCTGTAAACACCAAGGCTATTTCCGAACGCCCGATCCAGGCTCGCTGCATCTCCCCTCCAGCGGAGACTCTTCACGAAGGATTTCCTTCTCTACCCATGCGGCAGTGCCGGTGTTTCTAGCAGATCACCTCGAACTTCCTCCTCGTGGAGCTGTTCCCCCGTCTCCAAAGAGAGGAGGCTCAAATAAAATACATCACCCAAGTTACATATGGACCCTCCCTGCTTTTTCTGTCTTCTCTCTATTCTGTACGCCGGAGGAAGTGGGTAGGAGAAATACCGGAGGTGGGTGGTGGACACGGTGGAGAAGAGATGAGCAAAATAAAGGAAAACCAGGCCCTGGCCGGTTGGCTCAGCAGTAGAGCATCAGCCTGGCATGTGGAAAGTCCCGGGTTCAATTCCGATCAGGGCACACAGAAGTGCCCATCTGCTTCTCCACCCCTCCCCCCTCTCCTTCCTCTCTGTCTCTCTCTTCCCCTCCTGCAGCCATGGCTTCACTGGAGAAAAGTTGGCCCGGGCACTGAGGATGGCTCTGTGTCCTCTGCCTCAGGCACTAGAATGGCTCTGGTTGCAACAGAGCGACGCTCCAGATGGGCAGAACATCGTCCCCTGGTGGGCATGCCAGGTGGATCCCGGTCAGGCGCATGCGGGAGTCTGACTGCCTCTCCACTTCTAACTTCGGAAAGATACAAAAAGAAAGAAAAAGGAGAACTGGGTAGCGTTTGTGTTTTCTACGCAAGGTATCTTGATCAAACTGAATGTGGAAACAGGCCGGTTGAGCGAGGCCGGCTTCTGGGGCACGTAGGACAAGGGACTGCATTTCTGCCATCTCCCCAAGGTCCGCTGTATCTGATCCTCTCTCCGTTTCAGAAGCACAAGCAGCTGCATCAGTCGGTGAGAACGCCGATTCTGTAGACTCCGCCGGGGCCCTCCGATTCACGTTCACCATTGCTCCTTCCTCACAGGTGCTTAAGGTGCGCGCCATCCAGTGTCTGCACTCTTCCTAGTAGAGGAAACTTAGTTCAAATCTGTGACAGACACAAACCCTGTAGGAATTGGAAAAGGCAATCATTAAGAGTTCAGTCCAAATCCATTCCATAAACTCCTCTCTCCCTATTTAAAAAAAAAAAAAAAAAAAAATCTAGTCTTAAGTTACAACCAGAAGAGAAATATAGACACCTGGGGAAAGGTATGTGGGATCCTGAATCTCATTTCCCATTCGATAAATAAGATTCCTCTTGCTTGGGTACTCAATTTCTCTCACCTGTTAGAAGAATGAAATCCTTGTTCAAATACAGGCGTCTCTTCTCACAGAGAGAGCATGTGCATTCTATAAACATTTACTAAGCATCTGCTACAATCACAGCACCCCAAACTGTAAGGTAGATAAAACATATCCCTACTTTATGCAGGCATAAACACAGGCTCGGGTAAGTACAATGGTACCCTAAAAAGGTGGGGGCCCGCGTCACAAGCTTACTCGACACGTTTGTTGAACTCCTGCTGTGTGCTGTGCACTGTCCCAGGTGCTGAAGATTCAAGGCGAGCAGAATAAATGATAAAATAATAATAATAATAATTATAAATCATGGCAAAAACCTTGAAGGTAAAACACAGGAAACCCCAAGGGCATATACATCAGGGGGACCTGCAACCTCCTTGGGTGTCAATCCAGCTCATGGTAATGACATGTGACCCAGCGGCGGAAAGATAGGTAGGGGTCAGGTACATAGTAAAAAGCAAGTTCCGAAGACTGCCCAGAGGCCAGAGCCAACTGGTGGAGCCAGAGCGGTGACCGTGGCTGAGAATGGACGAACGCGGGACACCCAGGGACACAGCCAGATGGAGCAGAAGGGTAATTAGCGTGGCACCAAGCACGAAACTGGAGCCAATCAGGAGTGAACGTTCAGGGCGGCAGGGACAGGCAGAGACGTGTCAGGAGCGAGGAAACACTTCACGTTGAAAACAGCAGACGAGAAAGTGCAGGAAGAGCCCAGATTTGGTGGGTGGGGGGGGGCTGCCACCCTCATTCTGTCCGAGGGAGGTCTTCAATGCCTTCTGACACTTGGGCAGCAAGTGGTTGAGTTGAGAATTTGGTCCTTCCTGCTACAACCGCAGTGTAGCGAAATCTTGGCTGTGATGCTTGACCTCAGAAAGGCCGGTGCTTGGACTACAGCCTATCTTTAAAGACTATTCCGCTATAAACCCACAGCACCCAGCCCCTTCCAGAGAATTAAGATAAAGAAAACTGGCTAATTGATTGTAAACAGTAACTCGTAAAGGGAGTACCAATGAAGAGGCCGAGTCTTCTTCCAAAATACAGATCACCCCCAATCCTCAGACATTCACACCTTACAAAAGGCTGTGATTAGGTTGGTGAGCTCACCTTCCCTCGCACTGTCATCACCGAAGCGTTTATTTCTCTAATGGGATATCGGAGGAAAAGTCTAAAAACTGAGAAACCAGTATAGACCAGATCTGAAAGTGTGAACATTTTAGCACAGATTTTTCTCCTTTGCCGAATAAGAAAACCTCAAAGCAGCTTATGTTCCACAGTAAAGGAGGTTTGAGGTATGATTTTCATAGACAAAGAACTGAGCACAATCAATAGAACTGTGAAAAAAGTAGGCTTGGACAAAAGACAGGTCAAAATAGGTTACCCTAGGTTGCCGTCTCTAACTATGTTAGACATCATAAAGCCCAGTGATCATGCCATGAGTCTCACCCATATCTGATGTAGATGATATTTAAAAGAGACCTTGGACTTCCAGCTTTGAGCTGATGACACACGAGAAGGCCATGAATGGGCAGGAGGGGAGAAGTCAGGGATAGAATGCTAAGGTCGGAATGTTTGTTTCCTCCCAAAATCTGTGTGTTGAAATCCTAATGCCCAAGGTGATGGTATTAAGAGGTGGGGCATTTGGAAGGTGATTAGGTCACTCTTATCACTATTAATGAGATTACTGCCCTTGTAAAAGTGGACTCAAAGAGATCTCTCCACCTTTCTGCCATGTTGAGGACACAGCAAGAAAATGGACATCTCGGAACCCAAAAACGGCTTCTCACCAGACAACAAATCTGCCAGCTCCTTGATCTTGGACTCCCAGAGTCCAGAACTGTGAGGAAGAAATTTCTGTTCTTTATAAGCAACACAGCGCATGGTGATTTGTTACAGCAGCCAGTGGACTGGGACACCCAAGGACTTACCTACATGGCATCTAGAGTCAACTCCCGTCTATCGGTAGAAGAGAAGAAACAACGGCACAATGCAAGGCCTCTAATGATCTGGGGGTCCCAGAATCTCAGTGCTAGGGAGGATGGGGAGGGCCATCTAGTCTGATTACCGGTCTAATCTCTCACAATTAAATATAACCTAACAAACTCTTACTGGAAGATTCACCATGTCCCAAATATTCTGAGTTTCTGTGCTCATTTGCCACATAACAATCTGCCCCAAAGCTAAGTGGTGACTTAAAACAGCAGTCCTGTGTTTATTTGCTCGTAGTTCTGCGATCCAGGCTGGGTTTCGCGGGGCCCGTTCCTAAGGCTGCAGTCACCTAGAGATTCAGCCGGGGCTAGAAATTGATGGTGGCTTTACACACACGTCTGACACCTCAGCTGGGATGGCAGGAAGAGCTGGAGGCCGGCCAGGCTTCTCTTTCTCTCTCTCCATATGGTCTCTCTCGGAGGAGGAGGCCTGGACCGCCCGTGGCCGCTCAAGGCAATGTGTCACCAACCACATTCTGGTGATGATTCCGCCTTGACTCGGTGTGAGGGCAAATACTCTCCACTTCTTGAAGGGAAAAGATCCTGACCTTGAGAGATTGAAACCAGAGGTGGACCAAGTCTAACTAAAGCCGCAACTCAGCTCAATTTCAGCTCAATTTCTAATAGAATTGACATGATTAGTCCCTTACCTTGTTTGCCCTAATAAGTATGTTTCATACCTGGGGTGAAATAATATTGACTTCAGTCTTTTTTTTTTTTTTTTTTTTTTTTTTGCACAACATCCAGCATACAGCGAAGAAAAGAAATGAGACATAACAAGAGGCAGGAAACATGTCTGACAATTAAGAAAAAAGTGTGCAATAGGAGCAGTCCCACAGATGAGCGAGGGTTGGAATTAGCAGCCAAGAACTTCGAAATAACTATTTTAACTGTGTTCAAGAAAGTAGAGTAAAAGGTAGAGAAAATAAATGAAAAGATGAGTAATTTCAGAAGAGAATCACAAAAGAAGAAGAAGAATCAAATGGACAATTGAGAACCACACTGCTCATGAAACTGAGGGGGTCAGGGAACATGCAGACACGCCGGCACTTTCAGCCTTTTGTGTAGTGCATTGTCACCACTGAGATAAAAGTTGGGTTTGCATCTCATTTGCATAATCAAACAACTTTCTTTGACTTATCGTTTGCTTTTCTGATGTTCTCGTTTAATAAAAAAAAAAAAAAAAAATCAGCCTGACCAGGTGGTGGTGCAGTGGATAGAGTGTTGGACTGGGATGCAGAAGACCCAGGTTTGAGACCCTGAGGTTGCCAGCTTGAGCGCGGGCTCATCTGGTTTGAGCAAAAGCTCACCAGCTTGAGCCCAAGGTCACTGGCTGGAGCAAGGGGTTACTCGGTCTGCTGAAGGCCCGCGGTCAAGGCACATATGAGAAAGCGATCAATGAACAACTAAGGCGTTGCAACGCGCAACAAAAAACTAATGATTGATGCTTCTCATCTCTCCATTCCTGTCTCTGTCCCTGTCTATCCCTCTCTCTGAATCTCTCTCTCTGTCTCTATAAAAAAAACAACAACAACCCACAAATGTTTCTTTTTTTATCGTTTCGTATTCATCTTGAAATATCCCTGGTCCTGGCCGGTTGGCTCAGCGGTAGAGCGTCGGCCCAGTGTGTGGAAGTCCCAAGTTCGATTCCCAGTCAGGGCACACAGGAGAAGTGCCCATCTGCTTCTCCACCCCTCCCCCTCTCCTTCTCTGTCTCTCTCTTCCACTTCCGCAGCCAAGGCTACATTAGAGCAAAGTTGGCCTGGGCGCTAAGGACGGCTCTATGGCCTCTGCTTCAGGCACTAGAATGGCTCCAATTGTAACAGAGCAACACCACAGATGGGCGGAGCATCGCCCCCTGGTGGGCATGCCAGGTGGATTCCGGTCAGGCGCATGCAGGAGTCTGTCTGCCTCTCCCCTGCTTCTAACTTCGGAAAATACAAAAACAAACAAAAAATAAAAATAATTTGTATTTGTGTTGAAAAAAAATATTCCAATATTTTGTGAGCAGTATATATATGCACCAAGATTCCCCCCCTTTTTTTTCTTAAAGAATTACCAGAACTTTTCTTTGCTTAGTCTTATTAAGAATTGTTTTTTATTACTGGTTTTAAGTAAATTGATTACAATGTACTTAGGTTTTGTTTTCATATTTCTTCTGCTTGGGGTTCATTGGGGTTTGGGGGTCTTGTGGTTTATTGTTTTCATCAAACTTGTAAAGGTTTTTGACCATTCTAGGCCCTGGCTGGTTGGCTCAGTGGTAGAGTATCAGCCAAGCATGTGGATGTCCTGGGTTCAATTCCTGGTCAGGGCACACAGGAGAAGCAACTATCTGCTTCTCCAACCCTCCCCCTCTCCCTCTCTGTCTCTCTCTTCGCCTTCCACAGCCATGGCTTGGTTGGAACAAGATGGCTCTGATCACTGAGGATGGCTCCATGGCCTCACTTCAGGTGCCAAAATAGCTTGGTTGTCGAGCAATGGAGCAATGGCCCCAGATGGGCAGAGCACTGCTTCCTAGGGGGCTTGCTGGGTGGATCCCCAGTCAGGGTGCATGCAGGAGTCTGTCCCTCTGCCTCCCTGCTTCTCACTTTAGAAAAATAAAATAAATAAAATAAAATAAAGTTTTTGGTCATTCTTTGTCAAATGCTTATCTCCAAAGTCATAGAACTTTTTTAAGCTTCAGCAAATTAGGGGGTGCTTTGATTAAATCCAAGAGAAAACAACACACCCTAACATGTGTATCTTGTTCAAAGAGATTAAAATAAACAACTTGGTGAGCCTGACGGGCTGCCCATACCCATTCCCCAGCCTTCTAGGCAGCTCCCAGGCCTCCAAGTTTGTTTCTAGCAACCTTTCTTCAGATTTAATAAACTTTAGGAACGGCCAGGGATTCCCTCACTGTCTCCAGTTTGTTTGGGAAGGCTTGGTTTATGGCTGTACTTCCAGTCTCAGGGCAGGTTTTTTCAGTTCAGGAACATTCAGGTGCTTGCCATGCACTGAGCCTTATGCTTGTGTGGGTTTTTACAGAATGACTCCCTGCACTGAGAAAATCTCAGGCTGGAGGGGGAAGAGCATGTAACCCAGGGAATGTAATGCTGAGTACACCCATCCCAACTTGTCTCAAGACCTTGTAGGACGTTGAGGGAGAGGAGTGAGGCAGAATTCTACCTCGCCCTCTGCTGGGGGCACCAGGAAAGGTTTTCGTTCTTTGTGTTTTGCTTGTTCCTTTGTTACAAGACCACCAAAGATACTTGATTAACAAGCAGCCACAACAAGACACAGCAAACAGAAACATACCTTAGCAGCCAGAGGGTTACAATATAGCTTTTCTCTTTTTTTGTAGCCTTGGCAATAACCATAGGGATATAAAGTAACATTTTGTAGCAGCAGAAACTAAGGAGCGCTTACCAGCTCAGAGCACACCAACACAAAGACCCAAGAATGAATTCAATTACTTTTGTGCAAAACCTAGGAAAGAACTGTAAATTCAGTTTAATACTAAGTGGCAAATACTAGCTAGAACTTGCTGTTACTTCCAAAATAGCTCACTCACTTAGTAGTATACTTTTCTAAGTGACAAAAAAGGTGCTAAGAAAAGTTTTATACAGACACAATTGCTGTACCGTTAAATCTGTATGATTTAAATCTGCAATTTAGGTTTCAGATTTTCTACTAAAAATAACTGCACTGATATTCTGTAATTGTGCTTACGCAATTGAACTATGAGTTTACAACAAAGATAAACACTGCCATCCAAATTATTAATTACAGTCTAACAATAACCTTTACACCAGAGCCTGGGCTGTGGCGGCACAGTGGATAAAGCATCGACCTGGAATGCTGAGGTTGCTGGTTCAAAACCCTGGGCTTGCCTGGTCAAGGCACATATGAGAAGCAATTACTACGAATTGATGTTTCCTGCTTTTCCCTCACCCCTCTCTCTCTAATAATAATAATAATAATAATAACAATAAATGAAAATATAATTTCAACATCAGCAACCACTGTAGTTACTAGTATCTGACTTGTTTAGGCATCTAGTTTTGTTTTCTTTATGGTTCATAAATCCATCATGGACAGAGGAAAAGATCCAACTATAATAAATCAACAATTAGACTGTACCTGTCAACTTTAAAATTCACACACAGGACTACATTGCAGCAGCTATTCTGAACACTTAAGTTAAAGCACTCAATTAAAAAAAAAATACCTTAAGACTTTTAGATATAATTCTACTACCAATTGTATAAATCTGAAGCTTTAAGAGCTACTATTTAGAAAACCTGGTTTACTTAGCAGTACCTTTCACAGAAAGACAAGGAGACTATGTATAAACTGTATCAATACTTAAGTGCACTGCAGTAAGTGGCTAGAAAGTTGCATTTTTTCCTCCTAAAAGGAAGGCAGTCTTTATTTTTCGGACTTCCAAATTTTGTTTTATAGTAACTACAAGCATTGCTACTTTGGGAAGTTTATAGAAAATTTCTAAGAAAAAATAATTTCAAACATTAGTCACACTGTTGAAATAATCATTTGGTATTGATAATTTGTTCTTAGGAAGAAATAGAATTCTTCATAGCAAATGCCCCAGAGTTGCTTCACCCAATTACTACTACAGCCATTAGAAACCAAAAAGCTAAGTAGGCAAAAGGTCGTCTCTAACTGTTGTCTCAATGGGCACCACATCTGTCTGACAGCACGTGGCGTCTGACGGATACTAACCCTAAACCTATGGACTGTACAGACAAACCTGACCTGGGTGCGTGTGCGCTTGCTACAGGTGTGCGGACCGACGCGCGGAGAGAGCGGGTCTCATGCATGCCCTTTGGGGACAGGAGAGTTGACTTTGCCTTTACTGGTTCCCATTCTAACCTACAAATGCTAACTTACTGTTTATAATGATACTCTTTTTCGCCTGACCAGGCGGTGGTGCAGTGGATAGAGCGTCAGACTGCGATGCGGAGGACCCAGGTTCGAGACCCCGAGGTCGCCAGCTTGAGCCAAGGTCGCTGGCTTGAGCAAGGGGTCACTTGGTCTGCTGTAGCCCCCCCCCCATCAAGGCACATATGAGAAAGCAATCAATGAACAACTAAGGTGTCGCAATGAAAAACTAGTGATTGATGCTTCCCATCTCTCTCTGTTCCTGTCTGTCTATCCCTCTCTCTGACTCTCTCTTTGCCTCTGAAAAAAAAGAAAAAAAAATGATACTTTTTTTTTTTTTTCCTGAAGTTGGAAACGGGGAGGCAGACAGACTCTCGCATGAGCCCGACCGGGATCCACCCGGCATGCCCACCAGGGGGCGATGCTCTGCCCATCTGGGCCGTTGCTCTGTTGCAACCAGAGCCATTCTAGCGCCTGAGGCAGAGGCCATAGAGCCATTCTCAGCGTCCCGGCCAGCTTTTCTCCAATGGAGCCTTGGCTGCGGGAGGGGAAGAGAGACAGAGAGGAGGGAGAGGGGGAGGGGTGGAGAAGCAGACGGGCGGCTCTCCTGTGTGCCCTGGCCAGGAATCGAACCCGGGACTCCTGCACGCCAGGCCAACACTCTACCACTGAGCCAACCGGCCAGGGCCGATACTCTTTTTTTAAAAAAAAAATCTTGGCTATAAAGGGAGCCCACCCATTCCATCCTAGTCAGTGCATCTGCGGATCACTGCACCGCAGGCGTCCCCGGCGGAGAGGGGAAGTCCCATTTAGTGATGGAGCAAGTAAAGGCTCAAAACCATGAACAACGGCTCTGTCTGTTTGGGAAGTCCTGTTACAGCGGAGGACTGAAATACACACAGGGTGACGAACGTCCACCCCAAAGCTGTGACTCTGCTGTCCGGTTCGGGTTGGCAGGGCCCTGTCGTAGGGCGGGAACGCGCAGAGAGGACTCGGCAACAGTCCCTGCGCAGAAACGCGCCCTCGGGCTTCTCTCCAAGAGCGGCTTCTGCTCCTTAACGGCGGTCGCCCTCCGGCAACACAGCTCACCTGTAATTTGAAGCGAATCCGCACGAGGCGGTGCGTGTAACCAATCTGTCTGGGACTTTCCACGCTCCCGTCTGCGGGCAGGAGCAGGCTCTCCCGGGGCGTGGACGTGCTCTGCCTGCGTGACTGCGAACACCGCGTGGCTGTGCCCTCCTCTGAGTCACCGTCCGCCGTGGGATTGCGGAATCGTCCCCACGGATTCCAGGCTTCCCGGGGCCACCCTGGGGCCCAGTTCCTATCACAGACGAACCGGTGCGGTGGCTTCCACCGCAGTCTCTGTGCGGGGGGAGGGGGCCAGCCAGCCCTCCTTCGGCGCCGAGCCGCCTTCCCACTCCGGGCGTGTCCTCCTCGCCGCTGTCGGCCGTGGAAGCCGAGAATGGATCAAATGGATCAAAACACGTTGACTGTGGGCTCACAGGGGCTGAGGCTGTTTCATCAGATGCCCTTTGGGACCTAAATCTGAGCCAGCAGGCAAAGGACCTTTCTCAAGCATGAATTCCGAAAGGTGTGCTTTTCTTCTGTGTTTTAGGGAAAAGGAGTTTTGAATTCCCGTGGGAAACCGTGGGTCTCAGAGCGACCTCCGGAGCAGGGGTGTGCGGAGCTCCCACCACACAGCCTCTCGCTTCGCCGTCCACTTCGCGTCCCACCAGCCTTCTCAGCAGCACCCAGTGAGCCCGCTGTCCTCTGCAGAACGGGGGTGTCCTTCGTTCCCGCCCCGCGGAGCTGTCAAGAGCAGCAGTCTCTCCCCCTGCAAGTCTGGCTCCTGGGTTGGCACACGGACCACCAGCCGTTCTGACGCTGATGTCAACAATCTGAACCATGTCCGCGGCGTCGTTCTGGTTCCTCCTTGAGGAATTCTCTGAAAGGTCTAGTCCCAGTTGGAAAGCGACCTCGCCTGTAATGGGACAGCTTTGTTGCTGAGGCTCCATGTCTCCTCTCCAGGTGTTTTTTTTTTTTTTTTATCTTTGACAAACATCTGTTAGAGTTCATATCCACGTTTCACTACCCCTCTCTCCAGCCTAAAGTCATTCTGACACCTGCCTTTGAACTTACTCCACACACCCCCCCTTATCCATTCATTATAAGACTATGACCAATAGCAGGCCGGGCTTTGGAGGAGTGGGATTCCTTTGAAGGGGTTTGGAAGGGATAGCAGCCTTGAAGGAAATGTGTGGTCCCTCCGTCCCCAGATGGTCATGGTGTCCTTTACCTGCTACAGCCACGGAAATTTCCCCTCTGGTGTCCAGTCCTCGGGTAGAAGCTGACCCCCTGCGGCATCTCAGCCCATCTCATACGTGGTGCACAGGAGACAGGGCACTGGGGAAGACCACCCCTCCCCACTCCACTGTGACCCTGGGGCACCCCTTCTCCTCCAGATAGCACCCGTGTTTTTATCAGCAGCCTACAAGCCGGCCAAAATACAAACACTCCCTTCACTGTGTGATAGGCTCTCTTCTACAGGCCCCAGAAGAAGTTAGCAGGTCCTTCTGCACCACCTCCCTGTGAGGCAGAGCTGTTACTACTCTCGTTCTCTAGATGAGGAAACTGTGGTTCAAGAAGTCTCCTCTGCAGCAGTGGGGTTTCAGGGTGAGTTTAACTTCTTTCTGGCCTAGCAACTGGGAAGGGTGGTGCCCCTGAAAGAAAAAGAAGCAGGGTTCAAATTAAGGGCAATTTATGTTTCCTGAGTGTATGTAATAATGCAGGTATACCGCTCACAAAAATCAGAGAATATTTCAAAATGAATACGAAGTGATAAAGTATTCCTTCATTTATGTAAACAGTATACTTTACAAGCTTTAGTATATTTCATTATCACTTCCTCCAATGCCTTTTTTAAAAGATTTTTTAAATTGATTTTAGAAAGAGGAGAGAGAGAAGAGGGGAGGACGAGAAGCATCAACTCATAATAGTTGCTTCTTCTCTGTGCCTTGACCTGGCAAGCCCAGGGTTTCAAACCAGTGACCTCAGCATTCCAGGTTGATGCTTCGTCCACTGCACCACTGGAAGTCAGGTCCTCCAATGCCTCTTTGTACCCTGAAATTATCCCTCTTATCCAGGGTAAGAATCTAAGACCATGAGTTTGCTCGAAGTCATGGCTATGCATTATCAATGTCAGAATTCAAACTCAGGTTGGATGCCAAAGGTTAGGACTTTCCTCTACTTAGTGCTGCTCTGATTTGGGGAACGGTGGCCTTTCGGTGCCTGTGACCTGGAAAACCCCAATCAGTGCGCTGGGTGCCTCGTGTCTCGGCCTCCTCTCCTTGACCCCTGTACACGCTCCCTGACACCCGTGGCTTGTACATGTTTTCATAACATCCCACAGATACTCAGCTGAGCAACTACAATGTATCTGACACTTTTCTAGGGCCTGGAGGTACAGCAGTGAAAAGTCACTATCGGTGCAAGGATTAGCAGGGCACACAAGACAAACAAAAGCAAAGGCCTCTCTCCCTCCCCAAAGAATCATTCTCAGAGGCACTGCCAAGGGATATGTAAACCTCATAGGTGTCCAAACAAAGGGACATACAGGGTGGGCAACATCAGATTTACAGCTGTGAGTACATGAAACACAGTGTTTATTCTCTCTCTCTCTCTTTTTTGTTGTTGTTGTTGCATTTTTCTGAAGTGAGAAGCAGGGAAGCAGAGAGACAGACTCCTGTATGCACCCGACTGGGATCCACCCGGCATGCCCACCAGGGGTGATGCTCTGGGGCATTGTTCCATTGCAACCAGAACCATTCTAGCGCCTGAGGTGGAGGCCATGGAGCCATCCTCAGCGCCCAGGCCAACTTTGCTCTAATGGAGCCTTGGCTGTGGGAGGGGAAGAGAGAGACAGAGAGAAAAAAGAGGGGGAAGGGTGTAGAAGCAGATGGGCAATTCTCCTGTGTGCCCTGGCCAGAAATCGAACCCGGAACTTCCACACGCCGGGCTGATGCTCTACCACTGAGCCAACCAGCCAGGGTCCACAGCATTTATTCTTGTAATATATACTAATTACTGTGTTATTCTTCCATATGAACAACTGTAAACCTACCTGTGCCCACCCCATACTGAAACACTGGTGTCTGCACTGGGCAAGAAGACATCTTTCATGACTAGCTGCTAGCACTTCCCTTTGCAAGTCAGACGTTTTCCAATCATTTGCTTTTAACAAAATTGGGTAAGTACCTCCTGGAGTTGTCAGCTCATGGGTCATTAAAATAAGCTTTGATGATGATTATTACATGGTTTGGGGCACATTATTTGGAAGGAATTCAAAAAACAAATAAACAAACAAACAAAAAAACCCCAAACTGAATGATAATGCTAAAGCTAAACCCTTTCCATTCCCATATATTTATTTTATGTGAACAAGTTTTCCAAAAAAAAAAAAAAAGGAATAGAATGATGGACTTGAGCAAAATCACCTACTACTGCACTGAAATACATCTGCAATAAAAATTCCCTTTATCAAAAAGTGATGCTATTCAATATTTTGATTAATCACGCAATGCTAATACTGGCAATGATAGGTTTAAAACGTTTTTTAGGGAGATCATGATTCCAGGAAATGTTCTTACCAATTAAATTTCAATGTGTGGAAGTGTGATAGATTTTCAAGCATAAAACTGCATTACCTGAGGATAAACTTCAGTGAGAGGAAAAGGGAATAGAAATACCAGTTCAAGGAGAACAGGGAGCAATATAAAATGTATCATTAACAAAGCGATATTACTTTTTTTTTCTTACATATGGAAATGGATGATGGTGGGTGTCGAATTGCTGTTATAGTTAAATTCCATTAAGTGGCATTCAAAACTATGATGTACCCATTTTATCTTCAAATGTCCATTTTCTTTCCAACTGGGGTGCATCTTATATAACTTCCTTGACTAATGACCCGGTCTAGAAACTCTAGTCCAATACCGAGTAGAAGTAGGGAAGAGTGGACATCCTGATCTTGTTCACGACCTTCAGAGGGAAGACATTCGGTCTTTCATCATTGAAGAGGATGCTCGCTGTGGGTTTTCCATAGAGGCTTTTTATGAGGTTGAGCAAGTTCCCTTCTGCTCCCAGGCGGCTGTGTCCTTTGCTGGGAGGTTGTTTCGAAAAGTCACATTAGTAAGGGAGCACGGTATTGGATAGCTCACGTTCAAGTTCCTTAGCGCCAAGCGCCATGCCTGCGCATTGAAGGGCTCCCCTAAGCGGCTGTGGAGCAAACTGTCTCCTACCTCCTCCCTGATTTTTATTCTCCGGGGATGCCAGGCTGTTTCTGGTTCCCCACACACACCAACCATGTGGTCCTCCCTGACTGGAGTTTCTTTCCTCCCTCTGTTCCCAGCTGATTCCTAGTCCTGCTTTCAAATGCTGCCCAGGTATCATCTCATACAGGCAATGCCTCTCTCCTCGCCCCTCCTCAAGTCCTGAGCTGAGTGGGTCCTTTTCTGTTTGTTTTCTTCGTTCCTGTGGTATTCTGTACACCTACCACTGTACATTGTATTTATTTACTTAGGCATCCTTCCCCCCACGAAACTAAGCAGGTGACACAGCTTAAGAGTACGAACTCGAGAGCCTGGCTGCCCAGAGGCGGAACCCTGCCTCTTACTGGTGTGTGTGGCTTTGGCTGTGCCTCCATTTCCTCGTCTTTCAAACAGATGATATCTCAGAGGGTTGTTTCAGGGTTGAGACACAACAGTAATCCTGACGTAAGAGTTAGCTAGTAAGTCCTACAGGGCAAGGCCTAGTTGTTTTTCTTCTCTGCTAGTCAGAGCCCTTAGTCCAGTGATTTTCAAAGTGTGTGCCGGGGTGCACTGGTGCGCCCTAGAAGATTTCCAGGTGTGCCCTATGGTATTCCAGAGAAATATGTGCCTGTTGGGGACCAAAAAACCAACAGGGTTTTTGGAGTTTAGATTTTTGGGGGACAGAGGTGTAGGAAATTGGCGGTAAGCTGACAGTCTGCCCAACCCCCCACCTCACTTGTCTGATTAGGTTGCAAAAGGCTGTTAAGCTGTGGTGCTGGATTGTTTACACTACCCCCCATTTTCCCTGGAAAGACTGGAGACAAGTTTCTTCTATCCTTTGTTTGGTGTAAAGTTAAGATGATCGGTATGGTGGGAGTTTTCTGCACTCAACATAATTAAGAGTAAAAAGAGAGGAATTCTTCAATGTATTCACAAGGAAATGAGAGTTTGCCTTTCAAATATATGCCCAAACATTGAAGAAATCGCTAAGACACATCAGGCTCATGTTTCTCATAAACACAAGTATGAAAAAACTTAACACATTTGTGCTGGGACCTGCCGAATTTACTAAATCTTACTA
Source organism: Saccopteryx bilineata (assembly GCF_036850765.1). NCBI lineage: Eukaryota > Metazoa > Chordata > Mammalia > Chiroptera > Emballonuridae > Saccopteryx > Saccopteryx bilineata. Next base: position 13,877,494 of record NC_089490.1, on the reverse strand, counting down.
AGAATGTATCTATATATATATAAAGATAACTTTTTTGTCATTTTTTAATTTTTTAACCCCTCTTTTTTACGAATTCTAAAAAGCATAACTCAAAAAATGTAACATAAAAATGTTTCTTTTAATGTCAGAATAAATTTAATTTTGTCATAATTGTTTTTGTTTAATTACCATAAGAGCACAGTTGGACTTTGTTTTTTCTTTAATATTTGACTTAATTATTATAACATATTTCTCAGAAATTTGTATATAGTGTGCCTACAATTATTCGTAGGATTTAAAATGTGCCCTGACTTCAAAAAGTTTGAGAACCACTGCCCTAGTCTAATGCCTGGCCTGCTGTTGGTCCTAAATGAATGTTTGCCGTGAGGGTGAGCATGGGACAAAGTATATGAGAAAAACAAATACATGGATGTTGCCCATTTCAATGTATTTCCTAATTTATCTTCACTCTGACCGTAAGATTGCCAAGCTGGAGAAAGGCAATCCCCAACCCGGTCCTATGGGCTCCTCTCTGAAGGGTCACCTCCGAGTCTGGGGGGAGGGGGTTATGCACTGCTCAGAAAACAGGGAAAGGACTTCTGATTTCCAGTCCATTATTTTTATTGTTCAAGTCTGCATGGCCTTTTGAACATGTTAAATATACTAGAGCATCTTTCCTGGTCTGGCGGCCTCCCAGGACACCGCATCTGGTGATGTTTGTAATTTACCTTAAAATACGTTGGCATTTATCCTTGGAATCAAGGCAGCAATAGCAGCCTATTTTGGGAGATGTTTAAGAAAGCTCTTCTGGGACTTCCAGACCTTAGATCGGCTCCGACATGTCCCTGTTTTGGCAACTCACATAGACATGGTGTAAAACTTTCTTAACCATTCCCCCCTAGTGTCAGACTCCCAGATTGCTTCTTCTTTTTTTTTTTTTTTTTTAATTGGCATTTGCAAAAAAAAAATAAAATCTCCTTTTTCAAAATACTTGGGCATATTACAACTTCTGGCAAAGGCAAGATGGCATCTGTAGCTGTCAATTACTTGAAGTCACACCCAGGTGCAGCTTGTGCTCTTGTATCAGCGACTCTGGCCAGGAGTGGCTAGCGACCATTCTAATCAGAAGGTGGCTTTGACTAAGTGCTTCGGAGTAACTGGGTACCACAAATTTTGCCAACAATCGCGCCTTTATAACACTCAGGACACAAATGAACAGGCACCTCACTTCGGCAGTAAAACCCTGTCTCAGAACCACCTCCGGCATTATGGATCAGGATTGGAACAGCCTAGCCGAGTATAAAGGCATCTCCCTCTCTGGCGGCCTGATGACAGCTTTGCAGGTGGCAGAGCCCTGCCCCTGGGATACTGTTGTCCCTCTGCCTTGAGTAAACCTCTCATTCATGCTGTGGCCAGAGCATCCAAAACGACAGAGATACCCAGAAGAACTTAGACATCACAGGAGCTCTTTGGTGTCTGCCTGATAATGAACGTTTAACGAATGTCATGTGCGAGACAGATTTTAGTCTGAAACTTGTTTTCCTTACATCCCAAGAGTGACGGTGTGGGGGAGGCAAATCCTCATCACTTCGACCTTCTCTGGCAGGTATCATTATCAGTGAGAAAGAACTAAGCGTTGGACATAGCTTAGGTCAGTTTGCAACACCTCACTGCCTCTCCAGAGCACGCACTTCCAGGGAGCAGAGCGAGGGCCCTACCTGCCTTGGGAACCACCGATCTCTGTAATCTCCTCACTGCTGGAGAACGTCCTCCCCTCCCTCAACCTTCATGCAACCAGAGCATCCAAGAGGACGGAGCCGAGCCGGACTGGTGGTGGCACAGTGGATAAAGCGTCGACATGGAGTGCTGAGGTCGCCTGTTCGAAACCCTGAGGTCTCTGGCTCTGAGAGCGGGCGCCTCGGCTTGAGCCCAAAGGTCGCTGGCTTGAAAAGCCCAAGGTCTCTGGCTTGAGCAAGGGGTGACACACATAAGAGAAGCAATCAATGCGCAACTGAAGTGAAAGCAACTACGAATTGATGCTTCTCACCCTCTCTCTCCCTTCCTCTCTCTCTCCTCAGACAGATACACAAAAGGGCAGAGACGAGACCTCAAAGAACTTCCACATTTCCCACCCCACCAAGCCAAAGCGTTCACTCTTTTATCTCCTCCATCTCCGCCCCCAACCCCTCACTCCAGCCGTCTCCTTGTGAAGCTTATGCTTTTACAGAACCAAGCCAGCAAGCCGGCTATCTCTAAGTAGCTCCTGTTCCGAAGCTTCTCCGGGGACCAGAGAGCTCAAGACGCTGGCTGGCTGGCTTGCTTGCTCGGAAAATGCGAGCTGCCCTGGGTGGATCCTACAGACTGCCCAGACAGGCTGTGCTGGATACTGTTTGCCCCTCCGCAGCCACCCTCCACCCTCCCCACGCCCTCAGAGGCTGGCTGCAAGGACTGCCCCACCCTTCCGAGTTCCAGCTGGCTTTGTCCCCGGGAGGCATCTGCCCGAGAGGCTGAGAGGAGAGAGAAGGTGGCTGTTCATTTCCCTGCTGCGCCATGGATGTATCCCTTCATCAAAGGGCACAGCTGTTGTCTGGCAGCCCTTTCTTACCACCACACCTCTTTTGGGTTGAATTGTGTGTCCCCAACCCTCAAAAAAGATACACTGGAGCCCGACACCCTGAATCTCAGAATGTGACCTTATTTGAAGATACGGTCTTAAAGAGGTAATCAGGTTCAAATGAGGTTATTGGGATGAACCCTAATCCAATATGACTGATGTCGTTATGAAAAGGAGAAATTAGGACACATTTTGGGACACACAGAGAAGGAAGACAACGTGAAGACACAGGGAGAAGATGGTCGTCTACTAGCCAAGGAAAGAGGACAGGTCCTTCCCTCATAGTCCTCGGAAGGAGCCAGCCCTGCTGACATCTTGCTTTCAGACTTCAAGTCTCCAGAACTGTGAGACAATACATTTCTGTCGTTTAAGCACCCGGGTTTGTGGGACGGCGTGATGACAGCCCTGGCAGACTCACACACACCCGTGTTCTGCTAAGACCTCTGCTCCTTGCCCCTGCAGGCCTAGAGGAGGTGGTAGAGACGCCTGCTGTCGGTCGCTGGAGGACTCTACACCCCTGCAGGTTTCCTCACCCTATCCACACCTCAACCCCTGCTTTCAAGTGTCTCTAATTATTCTACTGAATGTGCTATGCATTTCCTGATACTCAGGTCTAGAATAGAATTATTTCCCAATATACTTCACAAAACTATCACAAGGGCAAGATAGAGTTCTATTGGGGTTCTCCGATTATGTAGACATCTACGGTAAATCTTATATCATTCAAAATAAAATAAGTATCTGGCCCTGGCCAGGTAGCTCAGTTGACTAGTGCATCATCCCAACACAACAAGGTTATGGGTTCAATCCCCAGCCAGGGCACATACAAGAATCAACCAGTGAATGCATAAATAAATGGAACAACAAATCTTTCTCCCTCCCTCTCTAAAATCAATCAATAAAAAAGAATTTAAAAATAATAAAGTATCTGATGTATTTTCGCTTTCTTCTGTTGTCTATTTCATCTCACAGGACACTAGGGAAGCCATAAGGGAAAGCGACACTTTGGATTTAACGCAAATCAAAACTTTGGACCAAATGTAAGAGTCTGTAGTAACCAAGGCAGAGAATACTGGGTGTAATGAAGTATGTGTCCCATACTTTAAGGGGCTCAGATTTCTAAAATTTCAAAGAGGCATTAGGGAAGATCCCAGGACAGTCTTAAAAAGTAAGTTAGCTCAGGGAGAATGAGATCTTTCCAGTAACTACGTTCTCTGACCCTGCCCATGAACAGCAAAAGCACGATGCCCTGTGTTTTCTGAATGATTCTATTTTTAGAAGGACCTGCAGAAAATAGTTGTGGGAGAGGGGTATGCATGTAGCTGAGAATGAAGATCAAAAAATGGCTACTACTTTTAAAAATAAGTTCTGGACCCGGGCTGGATAGCTCGGTTGGTTAGAGCCTCGTCTGGAAGAGCAGAGGTCGCCGGTCCAGTCCCCAATCACGGGCACACAGGAACATATCTGTGGTCCTCTCTCTTTCTTACCCGTCCTCTCTCTCTAAAATAAATTAATTAGTTAATTTTAAAAAACTATCTTTAAAAAAAAAACCCAACTTCTGTAAGGGTAAAGTTCAGAATAGTAGAAGCCCTCTGAAGTTGGCAGAGGAGGAAGAGAAAGTGATTTTTAAAGTTACCTTTAGGCCTGACTGGCGGTGGCGCAGTGGACAGAACATCAACCTGAGACACTGAGGACCCAGGTTCGAAACCCCGAGGTTGCTGGCTTGAGTGCAGGGTTGACAGCTTGAGTGCAGGATCATCAACATGACTCCCAGGTCACTGGCTTGAAGCCCTAGGTCGCTGGCTTGAGCCCAAGGTCACTAGCTTGAGCAAGAGGTCATTGGCTCTGCTTGCACCTTCCCCCACCCCCCGTCAAAGCATATTTGAGAAGCCATCAGTGAACAACTAAAATGACGTAGCTATGAGTTGATACTTATCTCTCTCTCTCTCAAGAAAGAAAAGAGCAAAAAAGCACAAAACAAAGTATAGGCTTTTAATCTAGGGAAAATACAAACTAGCTTAAATAAACAATGATAGGGATTTTAGAACAGGTGTGGAGAACTGAAGCATGCTGGGAGAATGAGGGGGGAAATGGTTAAAAAAGAAAAGGAGAAATGGCCAATTCTAGGAATTTTGATCAGTGAACTTGACATTGACTCGGAAAAAAGTCTCATATGAGTTCTTAAGCAGACGGCTAGTAAGTTCTCAGAGAGAGAAGCAACAGTCACTCGGAGTCGGGACAGGTATGACTGGCCCAGGCCAGGATAAACTTATTTCCTTTTTGATGGAGCTGCACTAACCCATCTGGGTTGTAGTACAGCTCTCTGTTGTCCCTCTCAGTGTTGTCTCTCTTGTCCAGACTTCCTTATACACTGCACATCACTTACTCTAAGTGTCTGACACTGTGCTAGTCACAAAGATGACATCAGAGAAAACCAAAACATGGTCCCTGCCCTCCCGAGTTTGCTCCCGGTGGGGAATCATTTCCTGATTCTGGGATTTTTTTTTCTTAGCCACCAGCTTTCTCCTGTTTTTCCCAAACCACATGTGCTTGTCCTGAGCTAGCAGCATCCTCAGACTCCAGGGCTTCAGCCTACCCTGCCCCTCCTTTCACGCTCCAGTATAGAGCGGAGAGGAGACTGGGTGGCATTTTTCCTTGGCCAGTAGGTATTGTCCTCTTTTGCAACAGGCCCAGAAATGCTATCATTCAGGTTCCATGCAATAAATATTAATTACCTAAATTTCAAATCTGGCAGACCTACGTTTACACCTCGTCCCTTCGGTCTTGACCAGCCCTAACCCCTGCCCGTAAGTTTGCAAGGCTGTGTCTTTTTGCTCCCTTGATTTTTCTCGTTCAGGGATACCTGACATCTCCTTCTCCACCTATAGAAATCTTACACATTTCCCAAGGCTCAGCTCAAGAGCTGCCTCCCCTGGACTGCATTTATTTACTTTGCCCAATAAAATCCCGCCCAAGCCCCCACACCTGACTTGTGCCATACTATTTATTGCACTGTCTTCTTCCTTTCTTGGTCAGTTGATTACCTGTGTCGTTCCCACTAGAGTCTTAATTTCTTTTCGGGCAAGGGTCTTCAGCATTCCCATCCTGTCCAGATACAACTGGAGTTGGTAAACTAAGGCCTGAGCCAAAAAGTGTTAAAATTATTGAAAAAAAAGGTTTAACAGAAGAATAATGCTTTGTTAAAAATACATGAAATTAAAAGTACAGAGGCCATACATTTTTACTGAAATACACAGCCTCTACTTTCTTTCTTTCTTTTTTTTTTTTTTTTTTGTATTTTTCTGAAGCTGGAAACGGGGAGAGACAGACTCCCGCATGCGCCCGACCGGGATCCACCCGGCACGCCCACCAGGGGCGATGCTCTGCCCACCAGGGGGCGATGCTCTGCCCCTCCGGGGCGTCGCTCTGCCGCCACCAGAGCCACTCTAGCGCCTGAGGCAGAGGCCAAGGAGCCATCCCCAGCGCCCGGGCCATCTTTGCTCCAATGGAGCCTTGGCTGCCGAAGGGGAAGAGAGAGACAGAGAGGAAGGAGGGGGTGGGGGTGGAGAAGCAAATGGGCGCGTCTCCTGTGTGCCCTGGCCGGAATCGAACCCGGGTCCCCTGCACGCCAGGCCGACGCTCTACCGCTGAGCCAACCGGCCAGGGCCTACTTTCTATGACTGCTTTTGAGTTCCAGTAGCAGAACTGAGTAGAGTAATGCCTCGGTTTTCCTTGACCGGTTATCATCTGTTTCGGATTTCACCTATTGTTTTCGAATTGATTATCGACGAAAACCAAGGCATCACTGTAGTTGGGAAAGAGATCTTATGGCCCCCATGCCTTAATATTTACTATATGGCCCTTCACAGAAAAACTCTACTAACCTTGCTTTACAATAAGGGTTTGACGACTTAATCATTGGGTCCAGACATCAAGATTCTAAGTACATATTCCCTCCAAGTTTTCCTTTCTTTGTATAGTGGTAAGACTAACTATCTTGCCTTTAGTCGCCATAACATCAAATGAGAAACGCACTTAAAAAGTATAAAAGCATCCAATAAAAGCAACTGTGCTTATCACGTACTAAAAAGAGTATAACATGGTAAAATGAAAAGCACTATCTTCATTCTCCACCTGCCTTCCCTTTACAGCCTTCATTTAAACTTGAAATGTTAAGAAAAAAAATGCAGTTAAGAAAATTCTTTTTATATTCAATGTTATTTTGTGTTAATTTCAGGTTTAGTACTAGTGATAGCATAGGAGTTAGACAATCATGTACTTCACGAAGTGTTTCTGCGGTATTTCCAGTTCCCACGTGACACCGTACAGTCATCACCACACTATGGACTATATTCCCTAAGTGACAGCGGGGTTAAAGGTTCCTTCATTCCAGTCTTTCTTTCGTGTTGCTCGCACTTCCTTTTCTTTCTCACTTGTCTCTACTCCATTTCCATTCTATCATATATGGTATCTCAATTGGCCATCACACACAGCTCAAGGAAGGCACTGGGACACGCCTGATGAATCCATTTTACGGACCAGGAAACTGAGGCCAATTCCAGTTGGTTGCAGAACGATGAGTCAGCACGCAAGGAGCCCTCGAAGCCGCATTCTTCGCCTTCTCCTAAGAGGCAAGTGCCAGGTAAGCAGAACGAACCTCACTGCCAGGCTTCCACGCGACGTTCTCAAACACCTCTTTAGCATTCACGCTCTGCGTTCTCTCTTCCCCTCCCCCCTAGCCCCCATTCTTTTCTGCCTCTCCTCGGGAGCAGGTGGTAGGCTCCGCGCCGAACGCGCAGGCGCGCGCCGCCGCGGGCGGGGGCGGGGCGGGAACTTGGGGGCGGGGCGTGCGCGGGCTCGCTTTTGGGCCGCGGCGGGCGCGGGAGTCGCCGCCACTCGAGTGCGCAGGCGCCTGGCGGTTACCGGTCTCGCCATGGAGCGGAAAGGTGAGTGGTGGAGCGGCCTTCGCCACGAGGGGCAACGGCCACCGGGGCGAGGCCCGGGTCAGCGCCAGGAACATGGGCTAACCGCTGCGGTCTGGTCCCCGGGCGTGTGGCGCCCCTCCACGGAGGTGGCGCCACCCCGCAACCCCCGCTTCTGGGCTGCAGGTCCGCGCCCCTCGGTCCAGGCGCCCTTCGGCGCCGGCAGGCATCGTCCCTTGTTCCCAGCCAGGCGGGCGCGCGTCCCGGGGCCGCCGCGGAGCCCCGCTGTACGCGGGCGTGGCGACGGCCAGCCCGCCGACCCCCGGCCCGACCCGGCCCGCGCTCCCGCCGCCGCGCCCGCCTGGGCCGCCTGCCCCCCGGCCGGCCGGCTCGCCCCCCAGGTCGGCCCCGCGCCAGGCCCCCGCGCCACTGCCGGGTCCCCACCCTCACCTCGGCCTCCTCCCTCCCTCCGCCTTCGCCCTTCATCCATCCCTCTCTCCCGCAGTGCTTGCGCTCCAGGCCCGAAAGAAAAGGACCAAGGCCAAGAAGGACAAAGCCCAGAGGAAGTGAGTCTTGAACCCCAACATCCCAGTCTCTGCACCCCCTCCCGCACCTCCTCTCTCCTGTGTTCACGTCCAGAGCGGGCGCTGGGCGCGGGCCCCCCGCGACCCCAGCCACATGGCCTCGGGGCGGCCTGGGGGACTCGCTCCCAGGTACCCGGCGGAAGGCAGCGTCTGCTGCCGAAGGCCAGGCCCGGCTCTCCGCAGCCCCGGGCCTGCTGGAGAGGGCTGCTGGAGGAGGACCTCAGCCCGTGCGGTCATTGCCTTCCCGACCCCCGAGGGGGCACCGCGGGCTCCCCCGGTTTGGGCCTCCCGACGAAGCGGGTAGGGCATTACCCATCTGCCCGTGAGCTCGGGTCTTTTCTACCTGCTTCCCGGCGTCCTAACTGGCCTCCTGCGTCTGTCTGCACGCTAGGCCGTCAGGGAACTCCTGCATGAAGTGGCCGAACTGGGGTCTGCCAGCCACACGTCCCCTTTTATGGAGCAGGGCACGGCTCTCTACCTTGGGCTAGCCAACTTCCCGAGCCTGCAGGGCGCACGGCCCGGGGGACGCTGTGCGGGCAGACCGCGGTCACGGCCGGATTCCCTTCCCGCTTCCTCCTCCCGGAGCCGGAGTCCTCCCTTGGAGTTGCAGGTACCTTCCGGGTTGGGCATCCCAGAAACGACGGGGAAGTTTGTTAGCCAGTACTATTGGTAATTCTGCTTTGGTGTATTCAGTGGCACACATTCGGGTTTATCAGCAGGATGCATAACCTTAGCGCTATTGTGGGAAACACAAAAGTTGGACGCAGCTTGGTAGAAACGCCCAGTAGAGGGCTTCTGCAAGTGGGGTTCAGTCTAAGGAACTTTTCTCTCGCACTGCCATTTCATTGCAGAGGGTCTCAGAAACTGGCTTTCTCGTAAATGGTGCGCAGGAAAAAATGCATTATTTTCTTGACACTTCTCCGTGTGCGTGATGTTATGCGGAGATGAATAAATACCGTCTAATTCTTCCAGAGCTGATAAAACACATTGTTCAGAGGCTTCCTAGGTTGCTGTTCTGAATGACAATACCAGATAGGGGTGTATGTTGTTTGTGGAGGCCGCCTAATGTTTGAGGAGAGCACATAATGACTTCTTTCAATAGAGCTAAAGTGGTAGGTGACTGCACCTCTTGCTCCATTCCTGTCAGCTGTATTATGAAATTTTTTATTTTGTAAAGCGCCTGGTAACCAGTGCACTTAAATGTGAGTTTATGTATGTTTGTGTGTGTATTTGCCTCTTGATTAAACATGTGTGGATTATTGGAAAACCAGTTTTTAGTACCAGATTGGTTTAAAGGAAACGGCAAGGAGCTCACCTGGTTCTCCTATGCAGTGGAAATTTAAATGTTACTTTTTTTTTTTTTAGTGCCTTAGTTTTGTTACTCCCTGTAGAGCTGATATGAATGTGTTATAAAACGTAATTTTTGCCAATGTAAGAAGGTGGTGATTTTATTATTCACTGTTTTATTTAAAAGTCCTCTGTCCTGGTCTCTCCACATGGAAATTAATTTTGGTATTAGCCTGAATCAACCTATAATTTGGAAGGTATATATATTATAGATAGATAGCCGATTATATTTTTACCTTAATACATATATTTATTATTTTGGGTTATCTCTTTAGACCATATGCCTTATTTCTAAAGCTGAATTATGTGTACTTCAGATTATCTGTTACTCTTCCTATTTACTACTGTGAGTAACCCAGTTATTTTTGTTCTTAATTATTTCTACACTTGCACAAAAGCAAGTGAATAATACAGGTAATCTAGCAGTTATTTTGCTGAGTATTTAATCTGGTGCAACTTTAAGTCCTGAAATATTATATATGTGAATGAACTGACCCCATTTACTTGTAGTGTCAAAGATAGTTTTTTTTTTCTTTCATGAGCAAGACAGGAAGGGAGAAAGATAAGCAGCAACTCATGGTTGCGTCACTTTAGTTGTTCATTGATGCATCTCATATATGCCTTGACCACCGGGCTCCAGCTGAGTCAGTGACCCCTTGCTCAAGCCAGTGACCTTTGGGCTTAAGCCAGTAACAATGGGATCATGTTGATGATCCCCCACTCAAGGTGGTGACCCCATGCTTAAGCCGGTGAACCTGCGTTCATGCGACCTTGGGGTTTCAAACCAGGACCTTGGGGTCCCAGGTCAACACTATCCACTGCGCCACCACCGGTCAAGCAAAGGTGCTTAATTTACTTTTTCTTTTTTTTTTCCAGTTAATATCTTTTCTTGATAATTTTATGGAGTTTTATCCCCTCCAGCCTCCTATTAAGTAGCTGAAGTAATTATCTTGGCTAGAGTACTGTGTTAGGAGTTCAAGCCCCACCTGACTCAGGTAACTTGACTCTTCCGTGGCCACTCATTTCCAGTCATTTGCAAAGGCAGTCCGTGAGTTACCAGGAGATTAATTAGGGAGGCCTGAGGAAGAGGCATGCCAGAGAGTTTGGTCAGTCGGATCTGGTTTGAATTTTGACTTTGCCATTTTTTAGCAGTCTAACCTTGGGTAACTTTTAGTTAAGGAAACAGTCTTTCGTGTTCTTAAGTCTGGCAGCTGTCATAGTGAAAACTGATCAGGATCTGAAGTTATAAAAACCAAGCATTTACATGAAACATTTTAGAAACGTTTGAAAGTACAGTAAGAGCATCCTGGTGATTTAGTCACGGTGTGGTACAGGTGGGAAGGATTTTCGGTGCCCTGATTTTGTAGCACCTGCGTCCATGAAACAGTGTGCCCGTGGAGCTGGCGCTGGGTCAGACTGGGCTCCAGGCCCCTGCCTCCCAGGTCAGTCCTCCTTAGCCTTGGTTTCCTCTGGGTTCTTGCACTGTGTTGAAAGAGTTTACTTTGGGGATTTTTAGTTGTCTTATTTGAAGAATTTCTTCGTTCCACTTTTCAGACGGTGTACTCTCTCATATTAACTTGTTGGTGATTATCTGTATTTTACTTTACAGGTAAGGTAATTTGAGATTTGTAGATTACTCTTCTATAAAGTTATGAAATAAGGATTCCAGCACGAGTCTGAGGTACCCCAAAGTCATAGGTGCTAGGCACTGCTGTCACCAGGTGACAGTTCCTTTCGGTGTGTCTGAGGACAAATAAGGTGGAGGCTGAGTGAACAGAGGCTTCCGAATTAGGCACCTCACCTCTGGAAGCCTTAGGTGCCCGGTCGTGGCCCACTGGTGATGTCTCTAAGTGGGCAGCGTGCCCTCCTCCCTGTGTGCATTCAGTTGGCGGTGAGGCATACCAACAGCTGGGCCTGGACCTGTTTGTCATAAGGTCTTTTATCATTTAAAATAGTACATGGCTTTTGAAATTGTTTCATAGCTGATAATTTTATTAGGAAGTTAATCTGGACAGTAACTTTCATTTTATTTGCAGTTAAAGAACTTTCTGGAGTTAGTATAAACTTGGCAGTAAAATTATTTGAGTTTGGAAGTGCTTTTGGTTTTATTTCTTAAATTTCCAAAAATGTAGTTTTTATGTAAGGGAAGATACTTTAAAATTTCCAACGTATATGTTGAGGGGAATACGGGGGAGGGGGGATGCAATCGGGGCAACACTAGAATGAATCTATGTGAACACAATAAATTAAAAAAAAATTCCAACTTTTGGCCCTGGCTGGTTGGCTCAGTGGTAGAGCGTCGGCCTGGCGTGTAGGAGTCCTGGATTCGATTCCCAGCCAGGGCACACAGGAGAAGTGCCCATCTGCTTCTCCAACCCTTCCCCCTCTCCTTCCTCTCTGTCTCTCTCTTCCCCTCCTGCAGCCGAGGCTCCATTGGAGCAAAGTTTGCCCGGGCGCTGAGGATGGCTCTGTGGCCTCTGCCTCAGGCACTAGAATGGCTCTGATTGCGGCAGAGCGACACCCCAAGATGGGCAGAGCATTGCCCCCTGGTGGGCATGCTGGGTGGATCCCAGTGGGGCGCATGTGGGAGTCTGTCTGACTGCCTCCCCGTTTCCAACTTTTATCCAGTAGTGAGTAGAGTATGTAAACTTGAACCAACTTTTAAAAATTAAATGATATTAGTTACTTTTTACACTTAACAGTGTACCATGAAAATTAGTTCTATATCAGATCTATTATTTTAAGGTCTATGGGATTTTTTTCCCCTTACCCAGTAAGTTTTAGAATTGGTTCCATATTAGGACACAGAGAGTAGCTCTATCTGATATTCCACTGAATGAATCTACTATAATCTAATTAGTTCCTATTAATAAACATGTGTATGCTCGTCAGACAAAAATCGCACCATTGCGTATACATTTCCCAGTTAACATTACCATGGACATTTTTTGTAGCATTGAGCACTCCACATCCTTTCACATTTCTACTGCAGGCTGTCTCCAGTTTTCACACCCAAGGTGGGTGATCTTTTAGATAAACACTGGTCACCCAACATCAGTGGTAATTTCCTTAGGAGAAATTATTAGTCTACGTGAAAATAACTCTTCAGCAGAGTTAACCAGTTTTACTCCTATTCATTAGTTTTTGCACACCTACCATGTCCTGAGCAGTTTTCCATCCTTGTGGTACATTAGTGAAAGAAACACATCTGTACCCTCGTGAGCTGTGTTTAAATGGAGGGAGACAGAAAATTAGCAGTGGACATGTTAGTTATATCACGTGTTAGCTAATAAGGTGGAAAAAAGTAGGGATTGAGAAGTGAGGGTAGGGGTGCAGTTTTAAATAGAGTGAGCGAGGCCACACTGAGAAGGGGACACTTGAAGGAGGACGGTGCCAGGCAGTGTTGGAGGTGGGGATATCCTGTATGTCCTGTATGTCCTGGGCACTGTAGAAAAAGCTTCCCACATCTGGTCATCTATAAATTAATTTTGTTCTCATTTCTTTTGTTACCAAGAAGATAACCATTTGGGGATGTATTTATTGTTCTGCTCTTATCTTTTGCCCATTTTTTATATTAGATTGTTGGTCATTTTCTTGATATTAAAATCTATTTAGAATATACCTTTTGTCATGTGGTGGATTGGTATTTCTCAACTGTTGTTAGTTTTTAAATTTCATTAATAGTGTTTTTGATATAAAATTTTTTTAATGTAGCAAATCTTGTACTTTTTAAAATTTTCCTTTACCTTTGAAATTTTCAATGTCAACTGTCATCTTTTAAAAACTTACATTTTTAATTGTGAGGTTACAGGTACATGATCCACTTGGCAGAATTACATTTTTAGATTTGCCCTTGCCAGAAATAACTTTCTTGTCCTCTTTCCTTCCTCAGTAAGTTTATACATGTTAGTAAACTTGTTTACATTAGTGCTTCTACTACACAGAGGCCCAGGAGGCTGCCAGGTGACCGCAGTCCTTCAGATCACTTGAACTGAGCGACTTGCTGAAGTGCTCAAGTGGTGGGTACTCAGGACTCTTTTATTAAAAAGGAAGACAGGTGGGTCAGCTAGACAGTAAGAGAGGGATTCTTAGCTTTTAAAAACATAACTGTGTTATTATTACCACACCTAAAACTTTTTGAAACAAGTCCCTAATAGCAAATATCTAAGCCGTGTTCAAATTTTCTGCTAATTTTAAGTTTGAATCAGGATTCATAAGGTCCTTACAGTGCCACTGTTAGAAAAGTCTCTCTAGTCTTTTAATTTATAGGTTCTCCGTGGTTTTTGTTTTTGCTAGATTGCTTCATACGTGGTCGTGTATACTGCTATCAGAGGGCACCAGCTATTTGGTTGACTGTTTTTAAGATATTATTGACCATTGATCGTTTCCTAGATCCATTACTTTAGTAAGAGTTGCAAAATGGTGATCTGTTATTCTTGAATTCATTAACTGGAATACTTCTATAAAGACAAACTTCACCTTATCTCTTTGGTTACCTGGAGAGATGCTTCATATGTATGAGAGACTGGAGAAATACTTGGTCCATTCTCAGTTTTCAAAATCAGTTGGATTCCTAGTGTCCTCCAAAATGACCAAGAAAGCTTTACTTTTTTATAAACTCATATTTGTGATTCAGTCCATTGTAGTTGGTTTTGTGTGCGTGTGTACAGCTTTATTGAGCTATAATTTACATACATAAAATTCACTTGTTTAAAGTGTACAGTTCATTGATTCTTAGTGTGTTCATCAAGATCTAACAGGTGTCAGCCGTTTCGGTCACCCCAGACAGAAACCCTGTACCCATTAGTAGTCACTCCTCATTACCTCCAATGCTATACCCTGTCACTAACCTAGGCAATTGCTGATCTACTTACTTCATGTCTCAATGGCTTTTCCTAGTCTGGGCATTTCATACAAGTGGGATCTCTTTCACTTCACATAATGTTTTCATGCATTTTGTAGCATGTGCAGTTATTTTTATTGATTGTCCTGTCTGTCCAGTGGAGTCCCTTCACGATGGCCGATTCCATTTGAGGCATCTCTGAAAGCCTTTTGCATCTGGTGTGACAGTTTTTCCAGACTTATCCCCCTCCTCCCCCCAGACCAGGAAATAGTCTAAGAAGCCTTTTAATGGGAAATAGCATGTAGAAGTCACAATCTGGGCACTTGAGATGCCTATTCCTACTGCGTTCATCATCGTGTCTAGGCCTTTTCTGTGATTAGAGCGAGGAAGTAAGTTGTGTTGTTTTTTCTTTTTAATAAAACAATCGTGAATTCCTGTTACACTTGAAAATCAAGTGACCTGGGGACTGACCTTACCTTTGATTTTACATTTCTGTCTCCTGCTTCAACTGAAAAGCCCAGTTCTCAACAGCATGGACACAGTCACTCATTTTCCTTCTCCCACAATGTAAATACCACAGTCTTAGATGCCAACACCACCACCAGCAGTATGTTTATTGGGAGAATTAATGACTTTGTTGTTGCTGCTGGTCTGAGGGCATATTTCACTATGGTTGTGGAGGCAGATTGCTGAGTTGTAAAGTTACATCGGCCGAGTCCTCGCTGAGTGGCTCTGGTGGCACCTGGTTGCATGGATTCATTTGTTTCACTTTTTTTATCTTTGACCTTCCAAAGGATTCCTAACCTTGCAGGATTGGGGTCATCTGTGTTTTTATTCTAAAATGAATAATGTATGTAATTTGTGATTGTGTGGATTTTTTTTAGAGCCTGGCTCATGAGGCATGCTGTGAGTAAACCAGCAGGGAATGGTCATTATCAGAACGGGTTGGGTGGGGGCTCCTCCTCTCTATTTGGTTGTCCAGTGGGAAGATGCTCTGGATCGTTTAGTGTTCACAACTGTTTTAACTTTTCTTAAAATTCATTGCAAACAAAAGCTTAGGAGCAAGATTTGGCTTCCAGCCTGCGCTCTGTAATTTCTGCCCTCATGTCTTCCGGGGAAGGGTAGCCGTTAATAGGCTTACTGCTCTCTCGAGCACCCTCTCTTAAAGTGACAGCAAGCGCACTTGTGGAGGAGCCCTTGCCCCCTTGTGCCTCTTATGGAAGCATTAATGTTGGGAATCTGAAAAGACACAAGGGATCAGTCAGCTCTGAAGACTATAGTATCCAGTGTTTCAGCTACTTGAACAAGAAATGATTTCAGAATGTTGTCAGAAACCACAAAGTAAGTTCAGTATACCTTGTTCATTTTCAGAGAAGTGTAGTTGGCAAGAGCTAGATAATGATCATGTCAATCTATGCCGTGACATGGCTGTAGGTGGACAGATGCAGTCTGAGGCCTGGTGTCGATCGTTGCTGTTGGACATTAGTATTTTCGGTGGCCTTGGATATTTGATGGAATATTGATGGATATTTTAGGATAGCTTATCAAGGAATTTAATACATATTTTAACTAAGAATTGTTACTGCTAGTGGTGAACAAACACCAATGACAAAGTTTGGAGCTGCTACCAGGAGTCATGTTGGTAATCATTATATAGTACTTAATTTACTCAAATGCTAAATTCTGTGTTCTGCGTGATTAGGCATTTTAAAAAAGATTCCCAGTCCTTGGGAACTTATGTTTCCTGAAATAGGCTAATTTTGTGACTAATTATTAATATAATCTATGGACAACTGTATCTTCTCATTCACGTTGCTCTTACTCCTGTTGCTGCTTTTCATCCTATGAATGTTCTTGAATGTCCTTTCAGTAGCTGTTTGACCGAAGGTCTCAGGCTCTGTCTATACATGAGCTTGCTCCCTTGATACTCTTACACTCCTTTTGTATAGCTCCCTGTGCCTTTGAGAATAGATTCAACAGGAATTGTATGTTGCATTTTTCTTTGCTGTATTGAGAATGTAATGGATAAATTAGGTAATTCATATTTCTAAGTGGAATAATATACTGTAGGTAGATGCTAATGTGCTGTTTACCAGAGAGTTTGTTGTTTGAATCACACAGTCCCAGGTTCCAGTTTGTGTCCAACACTATTGTTGGTTGAACTTGGACAATGTCATTTGACTTCTTGAGTCAGAGTTTCCTTATCTGTAGATAGTGTGGTTCTTAGGATGATCTTGCGTGTCGGAATGCCTAGCCCAGAGCTGAGCTGGAGTCAGGTGCTGGTGACCACTCCCTTCCTCATGCTTTCTGCCTTTGGTAAGTTTACCTGTGAATTTTATGTGGCCTTTTTTTACTGCTATTCATGTGTCAGAATGATGGTTTTAATTCACATCTGTTGGTATTCCCTATTCCATATCTGTTCGGTCTAGTTGGGAGTAGAGTCATCTAAAGATCAGGGATAGTTTCTATTTAATTGTGTATAACACCTGATAAATTTAGGCATTCAGATTTTAATTTTGATCTTGCCAAACCCTCGCTCCAGTTTAGGATTACTGAGTTGAGATTACTACTTGAGTGTGTCTCAGAAGTTAAGTTCAGTTTCTCATTTTGTAAAAGAAAGATATTATCTGTCAGGAAAAAACTACGTATATGGAAAGGTAGTAGGAGAAGTTTAGCATTTACTGAACTCCACTGTCTCTAGGGCTAGAACTTAAAATAATATCTTACTGAATTTTTGCATGAGATTGGGTATTCCAGAAGGGACACAAAAGATGACTGACCACAGTCCTTCGCCTCCAGGGGCTGTGCTCACTTAAGGCAGAGAGCTCTACAGGTCTGCTTTGTTTCCAGTCTGGATGCAACTGCTCAGTTTACTGTAACCGAAGACCACACACACTGGGTAGCTTAAACCACAGAAATGTACTGCCTCACAGTTCGGGCGGCCAGGAGTCTGAGCCCAGGTGCCAGCAGGGCTGGTCCGTTCTGCGGACTGGGAGGGAAGGACCCGTTTCTCTCCTTCTCTTGGAGACGGCTGTCTGCCCCTCTTATCTACCTCTGTGTGCATCTCAGTCTGTCCAGATTCCCCCTTTTCATTAGGACACGAGTCATACTGAGTTAGGGCTCATTCTAATGACTCGTCTTAACTTGATAACCTGTATAAAGATCCAGTCCCCTTCTGAGTTATTGGAGATTAGGGCTCCAATATATCTTCATTCATTTATTCATTTATTTATTTATTTATCTATTCATTCATTCATTCATTCATTTCTTTTTTTTTTTTCTTTTTTTTTCCATTTTTCTGAAGCTGGAAACAGGGAGAGACAGTCAGACAGACTCCCGCATGCGCCCGACCAGGATCCACCCGGCACGCCCACCAGGGGCGACGCTCTGCCCACCAGGGGGCGATGCTCTGCCCATCCTGGGCGTCGCCATGTTGCGACCAGAGCCACTCTAGCGCCTGGGGCAGAGGCCACAGAACCATCCCCAGCGCCCGGGCCATCTTTGCTCCAATGGAGCCTTGGCTGCGGGAGGGGACGAGAGAGACAGAGAGGAAAGCGTGGCGGAGGGGTGGAGAAGCAAATGGGCGCTTCTCCTGTGTGCCCTGGCCGGGAATCGAACCCGGGTCCTCCGCACGCTAGGCCGACGCTCTACCGCTGAGCCAACCGGCCAGGGCCATTCATTTCTTTAGTGGAACACACTATTCAGCATATCACACCGTCCCTAGAAGACAGTTCTCTGAATTAGGAGTGCCTACAATTCTTCACTCCTCAGGCAGAGAGAAATACAAACCTAAGTTCACATGTAAATAAGCTAGTTTCTAAAAACAGCTGAATCAATGAAGAAATATTTGTTTGTTCCTTGTCCCTTGTGTCCTTCCTACATGCAGTGCTAAAATTTATATATCAGGCACCATACTAAAGCATAGGATAAACGTAACCTGTCTAGTCCCTATAAAGGCGTCCCCAAACTACGGCCCGCAATGCGGCCCCCTGAGGCCATTTATCCAGCCCCCACTGCACTTCTGGAAGGGGCACCTCTTTCATTGGTGGTCAGTGAGAGGACCACTGTATTTGGCAGCCCTCCAATGGTCTGAGGAACAGTGAACTGGCCCCCTGTGTAAAAAGTTTGGAGACCCCTGCTAGGTGTTCTTCCTGCCTCACTTTACACACTGGGCTACTGAGGCACAAGGAGCATTTTTTTTTTTTTTTTTTGTATTTTTTTGAAGCTAGAAACGAGGAGAGACAGACTCCCGCATGTGCGCGACTGGGATCCACCCAGCATGCCCACCAGGGGGCGACGCTCTGCCCCTCCGGGGCGTGGCTCTGTCGCGACCAGAGCCACTCTAGCACCTGGGCAGAGGCCAAGTAGCCATACCCAGCGCCCGGGTCATCTTTGCTCCAATGGAGCCTCAGCTGCGGGAGGGGAAGAGAGAGACAGAGAGGAAGGAGAGGGGGAGGGGTGGAGAAGCAGATGGGCACTTCTCCTGTGTGCCCTGGCTGGGAATCGAACCCAGGACTTCTGCACGCCAGGCCGACGCTCTACCACTGAGCCAACCGGCCAGGGCCAAGGAGCATCTTGAAGCAGCAGTTTTTGTAAAGTCGTGGAGTTCTGGTGAACTAGGGAGCCATGATCAAGCCTGAGCCTCCGGACACCAGAGACCTTGTCTGTAACTGTCTGTGCAGTGTCCCCTGCGTCTGCCTTCCAGCCCTGCTGCACTTTACTACCTCCTTGCCAAGGGAGTTTCTCTAAAGCACTCCTTTTGTAGGGTCACTCGGCTGCTTAAATCTCTTGATGTCTATCTATATAAAATATTTTACTGCTTAACTTTTAAATCTCTTCATAGTCTAGTTCTATTGGGTGGTGGTGTGGGGGGGGGGTTAATGGACCTCAAATGAAGAATGATGAGTAATAGTGAAAGATGAAAGAGAAGCAGCATGCCTGGTATGCATCCCTTTTCCAAGCATCTGGGGTAGCACAGTGAGCAAAGTATACTCTGTCCTGTGAAACTTATTGTACATTCGGGGAGTGTGGCGAGGGAGACAACAAAATGTCAAGTGCTGAAGAAAAGTGAAGCGGGGTGAAGGGACAAGGGGTGGTACACAGCCTACTACCCTTATATAGCAGGTCCGGAGGTCTCTGCAAGTTAACACTGACACAGACCTGAAGAGATAGGTCAGAGTTGGGTGTAAAGGCAGTGAAAAGTCAGATCATGTAAGGCATTGTAGGCCACTGTAAAAATGTCAGTTTTGAATGCAGTGGTTGCTTAATTTTGGTGCTTTATTAAAGGTCACCAGTTTTTGTTTCTTTCTTTTTAAATATAATTGAGTCTGAAGTGCTGCCTGTGGAAGCCAAGGCTGCCAGGATTAGGCGATCACAGAGTGCCATCTAGTGGCTGTTTATCATAAATGTGGGTGAGCCCTCCGGGAAAGAAGTGGGCTCTACAGCTCAGGCATATAAATGAAAAATGTGGGTGCCTGAAAAAAACCTTCCTTTATGAATTATTTGAGAGTGAGTTATAGGCATTGTGCCTCTTTACCTCTAACTACTTTGCATAGTCCCTTAGAGCCACAATATAATTATCAAAATTAGGAAATAGATTTTCTCCCGAGCTGCGGCTGTGGTTGCGGTTCCATTCCATGACCTTTCATTATGAAGAGCTGTTAGTTTGCTGCGGGCCAGGTGTCAGGAACTGTCAATAAGCAAGGAGAGTTAGGGCTCATTCTAATGACTCGTCTTAACTTGATAACCTGTATAAAGATCCAGTCTTCAAATAAAGTCCCTTTCTGTTATTGGAGGTGAATCAAATACTTAAATTAAGATTATTGGAGGTGAATCAAATACTTAAATTAAGATTCGGCCCTGGCCGGTTGGCTCAGTGGTAGAGCGTCAGCCTGGCGTGCAGAAGTCCCGGGTTCAATTTCCGGCCAGGGCACACAGGAGAGGCGCCCATCTGCTTCTCCACCCCTCCCCCTCTCCTTCCTCTCTGTCTCTCTCTTCCCCTCCCGCAGCCGAGGCTACATTGGAGCAAAGATGGCCCAGGTGCTGGGTATGGCTCCTTGGCCTCTGCCCCAGGCGCTAGAGTGGCTCTGGTCACAACAGAGTGACGCCCCGGAGGGGCAGAGCATCGCCCCCTGGTGAGCAGAGCGTCGCCCCCTGGTGGGCGTGCCGGGTGGATCCCGGTCAGGCGCATGCGGGAGTCTGTCTGACTGTCTCCCTGTTTCCAGCTTCAGAAAAATACAAAAAAAAAAAAAATTAAGATTCAAGGAGAGTCTTAATTCTTTGGCTTTGGATTAATGTAGGTATAACTTTAATTATTAAAAAATAGAAGGAAAGGAATATAATAGTCCTCTTCTTATTTGAAGTTTTATTTTCTGCAATTTTACTTACCTTCAGTCAACCATGGTCTAAAAATACTAAATGAGAAATTCCAGAAATAAACAGTTCATACGTTTTAAATTGGGTGCTGTTCTGAGTAGCATGGTCTAATCTCACACCACCCGGCTCGATGCAGCCCAGGACGTGAAGTCGTTCCTTTGTCGAGTGCCCGCTACCTACCCGATTAGTAGCCATCTCGGCTGTCAGGTCAGCAGTTGTGGAATTGCAGCGCCTGTGTTCAGGTCACCTTTATTTTAGGTAATAGTGACCCCAAAACCATTCACATAACTTTTATTACACTATATTGTTATAATCGTTCTACTATTAATCTCACTGTGCCTTATTTATAAATTAAACTTTGTCATAAGTATGTATGTATAGGGAAAAACGTAGTAAGGTTATACATAGGTTTCAATACTATCCACGGTTTCAGGCATCCCTGGGGTTCTTGGAATGTTTCCCCACGGATAAAGGGAACTGCTGTACCTTATTTTTAAATCAACTCTATTGAGGTGTAATTTGCAAACTATATAATGATTTTTTTTTGATTTTTTTTTTTACAGAGACAAAGTAAGAGTCAGAGAGAGGGATAGACAGGGACAGAAAGACAGGAATGGAGAGAGATGAGAAGCATCAATCATCAGTTTTTCGTTGTGACACCTTAGTTGCTCGTTGATTGCTTTCTCATATGTGCCTTGACCGCGGGCCTTCAGCAGACCGAGTGACCCCTTGCTCAAGCCAGTGACCTTGGGTCCAAGCTGGTGAGCTTTGCTCAAACCAGATGAGCCCGCACTCAAGCTGGCCACCTTGGGGTCTTGAACCTGGGTCCTCCGCATCCCAGTCCGACGCTCTATCCACTGCGCCACCACCTGGTCAGGCTAATGAATTCATTTTTATGAGAGTGCAGTTCAGAGTAGTTGGGCAAATGTATGCACCCGTGTGACCAGCGCCCCAGTCCCGGCTAGAACTTTTTCATCAGGACAGGAGCTTCCATGTTAGTGTCGTTGCATTCTGTCTCCCCCTGCGCATCCTGCCCGGGGGCCACACCGGCCATCTGCCCGTGGCGGGGTAGTTTCCCACAGATGGAGTGACACTGTATGGACTCTTCAGTGTCTAGCTTCTTCTGCTTAACATAGTGATTTTGAGATTCGTTTGTGTTGGCCACATGATTAGTAGTTTATTCCTTTTTCTTTCTGGCTACTAATCTATTGCAAGAATAAACCTGTTTGTTGTTCTTTTCCATTGGTAGACATCTTTGGGGGTTTGTGTTTTTTTTTCTCTTCAGGGCCATTATGAACAAAGTTTCTGTAAATTTTTATACAAATATATGAGTGGATATCTCTTTTCTCTTAGGATCAGAATTTCTGGAATGTGATTGAGGTCTGTTCAATTTTTTATGAGAAACTGCCACTTTCCCCAAATGACTGTGTCATTTAACATTACCACCAACAGTGTATGAGAATTTTAGTTATTGCACTTTTGATTTTAGTTTTTAGTTAAATTATTTTTCCTTGAAGACTACTGGAAGTACTTACTGGCTATTTTTATGTCTTCACTGAAGTATCTGATTTTTTTTGCCCATTTATTTTTGGGTTGTTAGTCTTTATAAGAGTTTTTTGGCCCTGGCCGGTTTGCTCAGTGGTAGAGCGTCGGCCTGGCGTGCAGGAGTCCTGGGTTCAATTCCTGGCCAGGGTACACAGGAGAAGCGCCCATCTGCTTCTCCACCCCTTCCCCTCTCCTTCCTCTCTGTCTCTCTCTTCCCCTCCTGCAGCCAAGGCTCCGTTGGAGCCAAAGTTGGCCTGGGCGCTGAGGATGGCTCTTTGGCCTCTGCCTCAGGTGCTAGAATGGTCCTGGTTGCAGCAGAGCAATGCCCCAGATGGGCAGAGCATCGCCCCCAGGTGGGCATGCCGGGTGGATCCTGGTCGGGCACATATGTGGGAGTCTGTCTGACTGCCTCCCCGTTTCCAACTTCAGAAAAATACAAAAAAAAAAAGAGTTTTTTATATTCTGGCTATATGCCCTTTGTCAGATATATGTATTTTATTTTCTATATCCTAAGGGTATGAAGGTCAAACACCATCTTCACCCCCATGCGCACACTCTTGAGAAACCACAGCACTGTGTACTAGACAGTGTGGGCTGTCCCTCACTCACAGGAGTCATGAGCTCTGTTTCCACGTATTTGTTATGGGTTCTCCTGCATTCATATGTCAATGTTTCCCATCCTCTTACTTTTATTTTGTATTAATTTATTTAAATATTGACATTTAGACTGTGGTGGTGCAGTGGATAAAGCGTCGACCTGGAAATGCTGAGGTCGCCGGTTCAAAACCCTGGGCTTGCCTGGTCAAGGCACATATGGGAGTTGATGCTTCCAGCTCCTCCCTCCTTCTCTCTCTGTCTCTCTCCCTTTCTCTCTCTTCTCTCAAAAAATGAATGAAAAAAATTTATTGACATTTAAATTATCTCCAATTTTATAGTGTTACAACTAGAGCTAAAAAATATTATTGAGCATGCTTTTATTCATATTTTGCTTTTATCCAAATATTTCTATGGGATAGATTTTTAGTAATAGAATTTCTGGTCAGTATTTACACCTATTTAATATCTTACCTTTTTATCCAAATTGCAAACTGTCCTCAAAATATTAAACTGTTTTAGTCATACTGTGGTTATAAGTACTTACTAATAGTGTTAGCATTTTCTATATTGTTTTTAATTTTGGTCAAATGTTAGGAGGGAAATGGCCTCAATTTCTCATTTCCTTTATTATAGAGCTTTTTAATCTCTTTATTGGCCCTTCTTTTTTTTTTCCTTTTTTCCTTAAGTGAGAAGCGGGGAGTCGGAGAAACAGACTCCCACTTGGGATCCACTGACTGGGATCCACTTGGCAAGCCCCCTTTGGAGTGATGCTCTGCTTACCTGGGGCTGTTGCTCTGTTGCTCAGCAACTGAGCTACTTTAACGCAAGAAGGGAGGCCATGGAGCCATCCTCAGTACCTTGGGTCAAATTGCTCCAATTGAGCCATGGCTGCAGGAGGGGAAGAGGAAGAGGGATGGAAGAGGGGGAGGGGTGGAGAAGCAGATGGTCTCTTCTCCTGTGTGCCCTGACTGGGAATCGAACCTGGGACCTCCATATGCTAGGTGGATACTCTACCACTGAACAACTGGCCAGGGCCTCCTCTAGGGCATTTTAATACAGTTAAAATAACCACCTCTAAGGTGAGGACTTTAACTTTGACCAGAAGTTTTAAAAGTTTTTAGATCTGAATTCTGAGCACTAACGCAGACTGAGGAATTTTTTAAAGGCCTCTGATGCCATGCCTCATGCTGTTAATATGTTAGTGCTGTTCCTCTGGCCGGGGAAACTGGCCCAAGTGATGGGAGGTCGCTGCAGGAGCGACCTGCTGCAGCAGTGGCGGCCAGCAGGGGGCGCGTCTCCAAGGCTGAAGCCCGGGCCATCAGCACGGGGCCCGTCTCCAAGGCTGAAGCCCGGGCCATCAGCAAGGGGCGCTGTCTCCAAGGCTGAAGCCCCGGGCCATCAGCACAGGCACGTCTCCAAGGCTGAAGCCCCGGGCCATCAGCACGGGCACGTCTCCAAGGCTGAAGCCCTGGGCCACCAGCACGGGCACGTCTCCAAGGCTGAAGCCCCGGGCCATCAGCACGGGGCACGTCTCCAAGGCTGAAGCCCCGGGCCATCAGCACGGGCACATCTCCAAGGCTGAAGCCCCGGGCCATCAGCACGGGCACGTCTCCAAGGCTGAAGCCCCGGGCCATTTGGTGGAGCCAGAACGATGAGATGGAGAGTAGATGGCAGGCCCTAGGAGAAACATAAAAGTGAAGTCAAGAAAGCATTTCTTTTCATCAAATCAGTAGATAAAATGAAACCTTGATGTAAGTAAACATTTGAATGCCTGCAAGATGTTAGTCGGTATGTAAAACTAAAATAATACAATGTAGTTCATGTCCTCATGGAAATTATAGCACAGTTTTAGGTTGGTGATGGCAAATAAAATTTAATGTTAAGTTGTATTCTGCCTAATGACTAAATCTGACTGATCAGAGATGTCAAAGAAACACTCCATTCTTGAGCAAATATTTACTTTATAGTAAATCTCTGTTTTGGTGGTTTACATAAGTGGAAATCATAATTATACCTTTACTAGATTTTCAAAAGCCACAGGAAAATCATTAATCATTTATTTCCATGTCAAGAAAGTGAGTTTAATGTTTTTTTTAATGTTTGTTTGGGTATCTCATTTTTTTAGTGTTTGAAGTTGTAGATATAAAGTGGCTTAGTGGATAGAGTGTCTGCTCAGCATATGGCCGTCCAGAGTTCGATTCCCAGTTAGTGCACAAAAGAGAAGCAATCATTTACTTCACTTCCCCTCCCTCTCCGCCCTTCTCTCCCTCCTTCCCTCCCACAGTTAGTGGCTCTGTTGGTTCGAGCCTCCCGGTGCTGAGGGTGCTGAGGAGAGTTTGTTGGTCTGAGTGGAGCAGGGTCAGGCACTAAAAATAGCTCCGTTGAGCATCTGCCCCAGATAGGGTAGATCCTGGTTGGGTACATGAGGAGTCTGTCTCACTATCTCCCCTCCTCTTGCTTAAAAAAAAAAAAATGTCCAAGGCATTCCTTTGTTCACAGTAGTTTCATTATAAAACAAAATAATTTCTTTCTAAATTTTCTATGTTTAGCATGTTATTTTTATAAATAGGGAGAATATTTCTGTTATCTGGTAGTCTGACTTCAGGGAAATAATCCTGAATACAGAATAAACACTGTCCAAAAATGTGTAATGCTTTATTTTTAGTAGTGAAAAAGTAGAAACAGGTTAAATGTCCAGCTGAACAGAATGTGCCAAATAAATGATGATACTTCTGAGGGAAATACATAAGTTAAGAGATTGCATAGAAATGAGGGTAAAGTTTACAAGGTAGTAGGAAAGCAGAATACAAAATCTTATATAGCATGTAATTACAAATATTTTTTTAATAAAAACAGCAAAATAACGAAAATCTAATATTTTATTAGCAGTTATGTTTGGATATTATTCAAGTACTTTTTCTTTTTGTGCTTTTATATACAGGATGGGGCAAAAGTAGGTTTATAGTTGTTTGTATGGAAAATAATACAATAATTAATAATAATATAAGAATAAACTATTTTGCATACTCACAACTGCAAGCCTACTTTTGCCCCACCCTGTATTTTTCCAGGTTTATTTAATCATGTACTTTTTTAAAGTGGTAATAGCTAATATGAGATAGAGTGATAGCTAATGTTTTTCTAGACTGCCATTAGATAATATTCGGTTGATATTATCTGTTAATTGAGGGGGACATGTTGACAATAATAAAGTCCTCTTTGGATTGAATGTGTTTGTATTATTTCTTAGGTCTGAAACTCAGCACCGAGGCTCTGCGCCCCACTCTGAGAGTGACCCCCCGGAACAGGAAGAGGAGATTCTGGGGTCTGATGACGATGAGCAGGAGGACCCCAATGATTACTGTAAAGGTAGGGCTTTCTGTCAGGAGAGACGAAGGCAGGCGTGACCCGTGTATTTGCAGTTTCTCATGTAACTGTTGCCATTTGTGTTTACATATTTATCTTAGAAAATTTCAGAAATATATTAAACAAAAAGAAAATAAAAGCCATCTTTAATGCTATCATCCAGAAGTAACTAGTGGTAAGATTTGGTATGTAGACTTTGGCACAATACCTTTTTACTGTTTCTCATAGTGACAATTGCTGAGAAAAGTTAGACTGGAGTTATAGATACTTAGACTGTCCTAAGATTGTCTGATAGCTTTTGTGTTTCTTTATAGACTTGCTAGTATTCTTCCGTAGGAACTTAGAACAGAATGTATCTTAGTATCTGGGAGGGCCTAGTTCTTATTCTCAGCAGGCAAAGATAGAGAATAGCTTGATTCCTGCCACTGTTGGAAGCCTTTTCACGCCTTCTTGGGTTTTGTTGTGTTGTGTTTTAGAGAAGCAGATCCTGTTTGTTTGGTTTTTAAGTAGCTATTGGTTGTTCTACAAAGCACCACTTGCTCCCTTTATATCATTAATCTTATTTTCTAAGCCTTTTTTTTGTAACATGAGCTCGGTACTGTATGACTGACTTGACTTAAGTTTTTTCTCTGTTGAATTGATACTATAGAAGAAACCATTTTTATTTGTTGAATTGAAACATACATAGGTGTTGAAAAGTGGGGTGTGAGATACCTTTTCATACTACTTACGTGACTGTTTTCCTCCTGTTATCTCTTCCAGGAGGTTATCATCTTGTAAAAATCGGGGATCTATTCAATGGGAGATACCATGTGATCCGAAAGTTGGGCTGGGGACACTTCTCAACAGTGTGGTTATCCTGGGACATTCAGTAAGTTTGTGGTCCTGCCAAAAAAATAAATAAAAAATTAAGTGATGGCTAAATGTTTTTTGTCTGATTTTTCCAGAGCTGATTGGCTTCAGTCTGACTATAAACTGATTTCTTGATCAGAATTTTGTTGTTGATAAGTTCTGTGTTCTTGGGCAAATGACTTTCCTCTAGTGAAGATGACTTTGGAGACAAAAGATTAATTAATTTAGTATCAGTAAGGCCCTATCAACTCCCAAATTCAAAACATTAACATTATTTAGTGAAGAAAATAGAGAAAAAAAATATTCAATGGAAATAATAGAAATATATATAAATGCTTAGTTTTTCTCACCAGAGTACACAGTTAAATTTTTAGATGATGTCCTAGACCAGAGAGTTTCAACCTTGTTCATCTCATGGCCCGCGTAAACTAATTACTAAAATTCTGCAGCACACCAAAAAAAAAAAATCTATATTTTGCCAATCTGACAAAAAAAAAAGTATAATTTTGATTGGTTTACAAAAAGAAAATAATAATAGTAATAGTAATTACCAACCCTTTTTCTCCAAAGTCATATTTTTAAAAATCAGGTGTGCCTGTGTTTTTATATAAAAATCTCTGGTACCAAGAATTAACCAATCAGAAAACCTTATGTGGTGTGACCAATAAGATACAGTTCTATTATATGACATGTATATTTATGGTTCAAGACAGCTAAAGTAAGGGAAGGCATTTAGTCTTCACTGTCTGCATTTGTTTCTTAGGGGGAAGAAGTTTGTAGCCATGAAAGTAGTAAAAAGTGCTGAACATTATACTGAAACAGCACTAGATGAAATCCGGCTGCTGAAATCAGTGAGTATTACTAGATCATTTGTGTGAACTGCAAAGCATTAAATAAATAAGTTTTTATGAAGTCTGAATTCTTTAGCATGGCTGATATTTACTATAAAATTCCAATATTTTTTTTTCCCCCAGCAAATAAAGGAAGAATTTATTGTCCACGCAGAAAGAAAGTTATAGGAAAGGGGGACCTTGGAGACAGGTCAAGGGGTTAGCTCAGGACGAACTGTCACTGCCCACTCCTCCCCTGGTTGCATGTGTGGTGGAGTCCCCTAGAGCTTAGGAGAAAGAGGGGCAAGGAGAACGTGCCTGGGGGAAGGAGAGGAGGAGAGGGGACGAAAAGGCACAGGCTACTCCCAGAACGGAGAGCCCTGCCCAGTATCTTTAAGGAAGTATTTAAGGAAGTAGAGGAAAACAACATTGATGCATTCTGTGCATGTGGTAGGCTAGGCATCCGATGGACTGTGCCCTCCTGGGAATTTCTCCTACATACACATCGGGAAGGCTTTCAAATAAAAATGTTAATTGAGCATGCTTTATATGTCAGATAGCACAAAGAATGTTTTTCTTTCCTGCTGTGGTTTAAAGGAAAGTTGTGCTAATAAATATGTAATATTTATTTTATGTTTTAAAATGTTATAAAAAACATTGTATTTATTAATTTCTTTATACCTGAAACTTAAGTACATTTATCGGAAAGTTATTTACAGGTTTACTATAAATTAGGAAGATTCCAGTGGAGTAAAAGAAGCTTCAAGTCAGAGTTAGAAAACCTGGGTTTTAATATCAGCTCTATCCCAATATATCTTCCAACTCATCATTTTTTTTTTTAAGTGAGAGGAGGGGAGACAAGACTCCTGCATGCACCCCAATAGGGATCCATTCAGCAAGCCCCAGTGGGCAGTGTTGTGCCCATCTAGGAATGTTGCTTGGCAACCAAGCTACTTTTAGTGCCTAACGCAGAGGCTTCATGGAGCCATCCTCAGCACCTGGGGCCAACTTGCTTGAATCAGTTGAGCCATGGCCGTAGAAGGGGAAATAGGGGGAGGGTGGAGAAGCAGATGGTCACTTCTCCTGTGTGCCCTGACAGCAAATGGGAATCATACCCCTGGACAGACACACATTGGGCTGATGCTCTATGACTGAGCCAACTGGCCAGGGCCATCGTTTTATTTCTTCTGAGCCTTAGCTTTTTCATTTGTAAGGTGACAGTGTTAGACCAGAAAAGCTATAAGGAAGTACTTTTCAAAGTGCCAGTCTGGATGTGAGGGCGATCTGGCTGTGACATCTGTCACCCCATTGATCGCCAGGGTTGATTCGGCTGATCTGGCTGGCTAGGCGGGTGTCCCCTTCTTCACCACTCCATGTGCGTCCCTCCCGAAGCTGTGTGCTCGGTTGAAGAGAACGACCTTCCCGCTAGAGGAGAGGACCGTTCTTCGGTCAAGGGTATACGAGTAGCTGCGCTCCCCTGCTAGAACCTCCAAACAAGTCTCAAAGTGCCAGTCTGTGAAGAAGTAGCTTGTGCCAAAAAGTATATTCATATACTGCTTCCTTCATTAGAAAGTTTTCCTATAAAAAAAAACAACAGCTGAAAAAACTTAAGTGGTTAGTGCTGTGGTTGGTTTGCATCCTGCAGAAGCTCTTTAATTTCTCATGACCTGGTTACCAACAGTTAACTTGGGAACCATAGTTCGAGTGGCTGAATGGTTGATATAGAACAGTAATCTTTGTCGGATGCATGTCCTTGAACTGTTTTAAGTTCTTTGCCTATTTGAGCTATTACATTTTTAATGTTTTTCTCATAGATTTGTAGGAGCTTTTCCTTGAGTTTTCTTTTGTTAGGTTTGCTGCAGGTATCCATTTGGTTTTACATCAGTGCTTTCTCTTTTACTAAATACTGTGTCCTCCACTACAGGTTCGCAATTCAGACCCCAACGATCCAAACAGAGAAATGGTGGTTCAACTGCTAGACGACTTTAAAATATCAGGAGTGAATGGAACACGTATCCTTTTAAGAACATATTTGAAAATAAATCATGAATTAATGTTTTCTCCCCAAAAAGGAACCAGATTTGTATAAACAGCATTGCTCTCTTTTCTTCAAGACAAACTATAATCAGATTACTTTCCTCTGTCAAGTAATTTGGCTTGTCTAAATGTCAAGGGGCTGTCACCTGTGTTTTCGTCTAGAGTTTTACGCTTCCAGGTCTTTCGTTAAGTCTTTAATTCATTTGAGTTGATTTGGGGGTATAGTGTAACATAGTAGGCCAGATAGTGGGGCTTTTGTTTTATGTTGTTGTTGTTGTTTGTATTTTTCTGAAGTGAGAAGCGGGGAGGCAGAGAGACAGACTCCCACATGCTGGACTGGGATCTACCCGGCAAGCCCACTGGGGTCGATGCTCTGCCCATCTGGGGCAGTGGTTGGTAAACTGCGGCTCGCGAGCCACATGCGACTCTTTGGCCCCTTGAGTGTGACTCTTCCACAAAATACCACGTGCGGGCACTACCTCAATAAGGACTGTACCTACCTATATATTTATAGTTTAAGTTTAAAATTTGGCTCTCAAAAGAAATTTCAATTGCTGTGCTGTTGATATCTGGCTCTGTTGACTAATGAGTTTGCCGACCTCTGATCTGGGGCATTGCTCCTATGCAACCAGAGCCATTCTAGCACCTGAGGCAGAGGCCATGGAGCCATCCTCAGTGCCCAGGCCAACTTTGACCCAGTGGAGCCTTGGCTGTGGGAGGGGAAGAGAGAGATAGAGAGAGAGGAGGGTGGAGGGGTGGAGAAGCAGATGGGCGCTTCTGTGTGCCCTGGCCAGAAATCAAACCCGGGACTTCCACACACCAGGCCAATGCTCTACCGCTGAGCCAACCAGCCAGAGCCAAGAGTGGGTCCTTTGTACATGGCTGTCCAGGTTTCTCAACGCCATACATTGAAGATACTGCCCTCTCCCCACTGTACAATCTTGGCTCTTCTTTCGTAGATTAATTGACCATATATGTATAGGCTGGATTTGGCCTCTGAGTATGACGTGAATTTTTCCAGTCTTGGAGAACACACACTGTCGGTGCCCCGTGGGAATGCTGGGGACTGTTCAAGCCTTGCAGGCAGCGTTCGTCTGCCTTGGGTAGTTCCCTCATGTTCCTGTGTTGATTACTACACCGCTAAGTACATGAGGGGCCCTCTGTGGGTTTCCCGCGTTGTTTCTGCAGCTCTCCTCGGGCCTTGTTCTGTGACCTGCACTGCCTTAGTCTCTCAAGACTTTCAACTCCATGTTTAACATAGTCTGTCTGGACTGGAAAGTCTCGGGTTGTAAGATGGGACAGTCTAGGCTTCAGCTCATTTATTTCCCTTCTCTCAGGGATCACTACTTCATTGCTTCATGTCCAGGGTCTTAAAATCTGTTGTTCTCTATGTTATCTGCTCTTGTAGTTATTTCAAGCAAGAGGGTAAATCCAGTTTCCATACCTCCACCTTGGCTGAAGCAGAAGTTCCTAGTTTTTGTTTGTTTGTTTTTGATTTTTTTTTTATTAAATATAATGCAGTGACATTGATAAATCAGGGTACATATGTTGAGAGAAAACATCTGCAGATTATTTTGACATTTGATTGTGCTGTATACTCCTCACCCAAAGTCAAATTATCTTCTGTCACCTTCTATCTGGTTTTCTTTGTGCCCCTCCCCTCCCCCACCCCTCTCCCACCCCTCTCCTTCCTCGACCCCTCCACCCTCCCCCACCCCTCCACCCTCCGTTGCCATCACATTCTTGTTCATGTCTGAGTCTCATTTTTATGTCCCATCTATGTATGGATTCATATAGTTCTTAGTTTTTTCTGATTTACTTATTTCACTCCGTATAATGTTATCAAGGTCTATCCATGTTATTGTAAATGCTCCTATGTCATCATTTCTTATGGCTGAGTAGTATTCCATAGTATATATGTACCAAAGCTTTTAATCCACTCGTCCTCTGATGGACACTTGTGCTGTTTCCAGATCTTCGCTATTGTGAACAATGCTGCCATAAACATGGGGGTGCATTTCTCCTTTTGGAGTCGTTCTATGGTGTCCTTGGGGTATATTCCTAAAAGTGGGATAGCTGGGCCAAAAGGCAGTTCGATTTTCAGTTTTTTGAGGAATCTCCATACTGTTTTCCACAGAGGCTGCACCAGTCTGCATTCCCACCAGCAGTGCAGGAGGGTTCCCTTTTCTCCCCATCCTCGCCAGCACTTATTTTGTGTTTTGTTGATGAGCGCCATTCTGGCTGGTGTGAGGTGATATCTCATTGTAGTTTTAATTTGCATTTCTCTAATGATTAGTGATGTTGAGCATTTTTTCATATGCCTATTGGCCATCTGTATGTCCTCTTTGGAGAAGTGTCTATTCATTTCTTTTTCCCATTTTTTGATTGGATTGTTTGTCTTCCTGGTGTTGAGATTTACAAGTTCTTTATAAATTTTGGTTATTAACCCCTTATCAGACATATTGTCAAATATGTTCTCCCATTGTGTAGTTTGTCTCTTTATTGTATTCTTATTGTCTTTAGCTGTGCAAAAGCTTTTTAGTTTGATATAGTCCCATTTGTTTATCCTGTCTTGTATTTCACTTCCCGGTTGAGATAAATCGGCAAATATATTGCTCCAAGAGATGTCGGAGAGCTTACTGCCTATGTTTTCTTCTAAGATGCTTATGGTTTCACGGCTTACATTTAAGTCTTTTATCCATTTTGAGTTTATTTTTGTGAGTGTGTAAGCTGGTCATCTAGTTTCATTTTTTTGCAGGTAGCTGACCAGTTTTCCCAACACCATTTGTTAAAGAGGCTGTCTTGACTCCATTGTATTTCCTTACCTCCTTTGTCAAATATCAGTTGTCCATAGAGCTGTGGGTTTATTTCTGGGTTCTCTGTTCTGTTCCATTGTTCTATATGCCTGTTCTTATGCCAATACCAGGCTGTTTTGAATACAATGGCCTTGTAGTATAACTTGATATAGGAAGTGTGATACCTCCCACTTTATTCTTTTTTAAGATTGCTGAGGCTATTCGTGTTCTTTTTAGGTTCCATATAAATTTTTGTAATATGTGATCTATATCTTTGAAGTATGTCATTGGTATTTTAATTGGTATTGCATTGAATTTATAGATTGCTTTGGGTAATATAGACATTTTAATGATGTTTATTCTTCCTAACCATGAGCACAGTATATGCTTCCACTTGTTTGTATCTTCCTTGATTTCTTTTATCAATGCTTTGTAATTTGCCGAGTACAAGTCTTTATTCTCCTTGGTTATGCTTACTCCTAAGTACTTTATTTTTTTGGTTGTAATAGTGAAGGGGATTGTTTCCTTAATTTCTCTTTCTGACTGTTCATTGTTGGCGTATAAAAATGCCTCTGATTTCTGAGTATTGATTTTATATCCTGCCACTTTGCTGAATTCATTTATCAGGTCCAGTAGTTTTTTGACTGAGACTTTAGGGTTTTCTATATACAATATCTTATCATCTGCAAATAATGATAGTTTTACTTCTTTTTTTCCAACTTGAATGCCTTTATTTCTTCTTGTCTGATTGCTGTGGCTAGGATTTCCAGGACTATGTTAAATAAGAGTGGCGAAAGGGGGCACCCCTGCCTTGTTCCTGATCTTAAGGGGATTGCTTTTAATTTTTGCCCATTGAGTATGATGTTGGCTGTGGGTTTCTCATAGATGGCTTTTATCATGTTAAGGTATGTTCCCTGTATTCCCACTTTGCTGAGAGTTTTGATCATGAATGGGTGCTGGATTTTATCAAATGCTTTTTCTGCATCTATTGAAATTATCATATGGTTTTTCTCCTTTTTGTTTGTATGATGAATCACATTGATTGATTTACGAATATTGTACCAGCCTTGCCTCCACAGAATAAATCCCACTTGATCATGGTGTATGATTTTTTTCCATATATTGTTGGATCCGGTTTGCTAATATTTTGTTGAGGATTTTAGCATCTATATTCATCGGAGATATTGGCCTATAATTTTCTTTCTTTGTGTTGTCTTTGCCTGGTTTTGGAATCAGAATTATGCTCGCCTCATAAAAGGAGCTTGGAAGTCTTCCTTCCTCTTGAATTTTTTGAAATAGTTTGAGAAGGATAGGAGTTAGTTCTACTTTGAATATTTGGTAGAATTCAGTTGTGAAGCCATCAGGCCCCGGACTTTTCTTTGTTGGGAGTTTTTTATAACTGTTTCGATCTCATTTGGTGTAATCTCTCTGTTTAGGTTTTCTGATTCTTCCAGATTGATTTTTGGAAGATTGTATGTTTCAAGGAATTTGTCCATTTCATCTAGGTTGTCTAGTTTTTTGGCATACAGTTCTCCATAGTATTTTCTCACAATATTTTGTATTTCTGTTGTGTCAGTTGTTATTTCTCCACTCTCATTTCTAATTTTATTTGAGTCCTCTCTCTCTTTTTCTTGGTGATTCTAGTTAAAGGTTCATCAATCTTGATTACCTTTTCAAAGAACCAGCTCCTAGTTTCATTGATCCTCTGTATTGTTTCTTTAGCCTCTATGTCATTTATTTCTGCTCTGATCTTTATTATTTCCTTCCTTCTACTACATTTGGGCTTTACTTGCTGTTCTTTTTCTAGTTCTTTTAGATGCAGGGTTAGGTTGTTTATTTGAGCTTTTTCTAACTTCTTAAAGTGTGCCTGTAGTGCTATGAACTTCCCTCTCAGTACTGCTTTTGCTGTGTCCCATAAATTTTGAGTTGTTATATGCTCATTGTCATTTGTTTCTAGGAATTTTTTTATTTCTTCTTTGATCTCATTCTTAATCTATTCATTATTTAATAACCTGCTATTTAGTTTCCATGTGTTTGAGAATTTTTTAGCTTTTCTGTTGTGGTTCATTTCTAGTTTCATGCTGTTGTAATCGGAGAAAATGCTTGATATGATTTCAATCTTCTTAAATTTGTTGAGACCACTTTTGTGCCCTAACATGTGGTCTATCCTAGAGAATGTACTATGAGCACTTGAAAAGAATGTATATTCTGCTGCTTTAGGGTGAAAGGTTCTGAAGATATCTATTAAATAGAGTTCATCTAGTGTGTCCAATAAGTCTGCTGTTTCTTTGTTAATTTTCTTTCTTGAGGATCTATCTAGTGATGTTAGTGGGGTATTGAAATCTCCTACTATTATAGTATTGCTGTTGATCTCGCACTTTAAATCCATCAAAGTCTGCTTTATATATTTAGGTGCTTCTATATTAGGTGCATAGATATTTATAATAGTTATATCTTCCTGTTGGATTACTCCCTTTATCATTATGTAGTGGCCTTCTTTATCTCTTACTATATCCTTTGTTTTAAAGTCCAATTTGTCTGATACAAGTATTGCTACCCCAGCTTTTTTTTCTTTTCTTTTCCTTTTTTTTTTATATTTTTCTGAAGCTGGAAACGGGGTGAGACAGTCAGACAGACTCCCGCATGTGCCCGACCGGGATCCACCCGGCACGCCCACCAGGGGGCGATGCTCTGCCCCTCCGGGGCATCGCTCTGTTGCGACCAGAGCCACTCCAGCTCCTGGGCAGAGGCCAAGGAGCCATTCCCAGCGCCCGGGCCATCTTCGCTCCAATGGAGCCTCGGCTGTGGGAGGGGAAGAGAGGACAGAGAGGAAGGAGAGGGGGAGGGGTGGAGAAGCAGATGGGCGCTTCTCCTGTGTGCCCTGGCTGGGAATCGAACCTGAGACTTCTGCACGCCAGGCCAACACTCTACCACTGAGCCAACCGGTCAGGGCCCCAGCTTTTTTTTCATTTCCATTTGCATGAAATGTTTTTTTTGCATCCTTTTACCTTCAATCTATGTGTATCCTTTGTTCTAAGGTGTGTCTCTTGTAGACAGCATATGTACGGGTCCTGTTTTCTTATTCACACAGCTACCCTGTGTCTTTTGATTGGATCATTTAATCCATTTACATTTAAGGTTATTATTGATATGTAGTTGTTTATTGCCATTTTCTTCTTTAAAGCTGTATTCCTTTTTTGCTATATTCTTTTCCCACTTTGATCTGTTTACAACAGGCCCCTTAACATTTCCTGCAGCATTGTTTTGGTTGTAATGAATTCCTTGAGTTGTTTTTTGTCTGGGAAGCTTTTAGTTCTCCTTCGATTTTAAATGATAGCCTTGCTGGATAAAGTAGTCTTGGTTGTAGGTTCTTGTTCTGCATTTGAATATTTCTTGCCATTCCCTTCTGGCCTCAAGTGTTTCTGTTGAGAAGTCGAATATCATCCTTATGGGGGCTCCTTTGTAGGTGATAGCTTTTTTTTCTCTTGCAGCTTTTAATATTTTCTCTTTATCGCTTAGCTTTGGTATTTTAATTATGATGCATCTTGGTGTAGGTTTCTTTGGGTTTCTCTTTAATGGAGTCCTCTGTGCTTCTTGAACTGGTGAGAGTTTCTCCTGTATTAATTTAGGGAAGTTTTTAGCTATGATATGATTGAACAAAGTCTCTATCCCTTGTTCTTTTTCTTCTTCTTCAGGAACCCCTATGATGCGGATGTTATTTCTCTTCATGTTGTCACAGAGCTCTCCAAGAGTTTCCTCAGACTTTTTGAGTCTTTTCTTTTTTCTTCTCTGCTTTCATGCCTTCATTCCAGTTGTCCTCCAACTCTCTGATTCGATCCTCAGCTCTATCTATCCTGTTTTTAATTCCTTTCATTGTGGTCTTTATTTCTGATATTGTATTTGTCATCTCCAACTGATTCTTTTTTATACTTGCTATTTCTTTATTTAGGTGTTCATAATGACCATCCATTGTTGTTCTAAGATCCCTAAGCATCCTTACAATCATTATTTTGAACTCCGCATCTAGAAGTTTATTTCCATATCACTCAGTTCATCTCCTGAAAGTTTCTCTTGTGGTTTCATTTGGATTGCACTTTTTTTTCTTCTCTTGTCTGTGTTTTGTTTGTAGAGTTGGTTGAGTCTAGGCTTGGTGTTGTCTGCCTCCAGTTTTCAGTTGTGTTATTTCTAGGTCTTCTTGGGTTGGTATCAGCTATTATTTGTAATCCACTTTCGGATTTGGGCAGCTTTGAAGTCTTGATTTGTTTGTTTTCTTAACAGGTGATAGTCTTGTTTACTGATCTCAGCAGGGAGTTCCTTGAAACTGTATCCAGGAATGCTGTGGGTGTAACCTGAGACTCTGAGGGCCTCTTCCACCAACTAATCTCTCTGGGGGCAAGGTGTTTTTTCTGCTTCAGTAGGGGGAAGTGTATCTCAGATCTCCATGGAGACCTGAGTTACTGCCCCTCCTCCCCACTTCTTGTTTTCAGCTGTGTCTTGTTGCGCTGATTGGAGCTGGAGAGATGTCTGGAGATTTCTGATCTGGAAGCAATTCAGTACTATTTTGTGGGGAAGGATCAGTCCCTCCCCTAGCTATGGCCGCCTCCAGCATGGATGAGTCAGCTTTTTTTAGGTTGTCTCCTGCATTCCTTAGCCCCTCACAGTCTGTCCCTCTTCTCTTTCCTTTCCACTTGGGAGATAAGCTGGTCTTTTCAACATACCTTGCTCCTTGGTCGCCAGGCAAGTGGCTGTGAGCAGTATTTTCTGCTCTTTTCCCTGGAGTGAGATCCCCTCTGGGCTCCCAGCCTCACCCCCCCCCCCCCCGTTCCTATAAGCAGAGGAGATTCAGGCGCTCCCTACCAGGTTTGTTGTGGCTTCTTCTTTGCTCCTTGGTTTTTGAGAAATGTTCTTATAGTCCAGAGTTGGTTTTTCACGCTGATTTTTCCTAAATTGATTTGTATTACAGTTTGGTGGTGATAGCTGGGTGTCTGTACATCTGCTTACTCCGCTACCATCTTCAGGTCTCAGAATTTCCTAGTTTTATGTTTCACTCCAGCCAGAGTTCCAGAGTGGGGATACCATTTTGCACTCGTTAGTGTGAATTTTTAATTGCTCCACATTCTCACCTACATGTGTTCATGTTAGTGTTCTTATTTTAGTCATTCTAGGGAGTTTTAATGGTATCTTACTATAATTTTGACTTTGTTTCTCTGAGGTAGTCATGTCCCTTTAATCTCTAATTTCAAAGTTCTCATGGCATTAACTTTTTATTTTTTTAAGAATCCAGGCCTGTTGTTTTGTCCCTTAATTTGGATTTGTCTGTTTTCTCATAGTTAAATTGAAGTGAATCATTTTTGTCAAGTATATGACATGGATGATGTTTCATTCTTAGAGGCCACATGTGTGATTTCATGCTTATTGTTGGTGATAAATATGATCAGTAGGTTAAAGCATTGTTTTCCAGCTTTTGCTATTTAAAAGTATCTTTTTCTTTTCTTTCTTTTTTTTTTTTTGAGAATTGGGAAGGGAGAGAGATGAGAAGCATCAACTCATAGTTGCGACACATTAGTTGTTCATTGATTGCTTTCTCATATGTGCCTTTACCAGTGAGCTCCAGCCAAGCCAGTGATCCCTTGCTCAAGCAGGTGATCTCAGGGTTTCAAACCTTGGACCTCAGCGTCCCAGGTTGGCGCTCTATTCACTGTGCCACTAACAGGTGCTTTTTTCCTTTAATAATTAATAATCAGCCTATGGGGTGATGCCGTGTCAATTTTGTGCAACAATCTTATTCAGTTGTTTTAGTATTCATTGATTCTTGCCTGATTTAGTCATTACTATTAGTCATTGTAAAATGGTGGTGTCTCTAATTATGTCATTATTTTGTGTATTTATTACTTGACTTTTTCTTTAAAGAAGGTATTTCCCTCCTCTCAATACACACTTATTTTAGTGTCCATGTGGACTCATTCTATTGTGTTTTTAATTTCTGAGTTAATTCATAACTCCACTCTTTACAGTGCTCTTGGCTCTAGCTGATGGCCCTCTTCAAGCTGGTTGCTCTTGCTTCTTGCTGGTTCCCTGTCGACGCAGCACGGAGCTCCAGGGCCACACTGAATTTGGCCATTTCCTCAGGGAGCCCAGTTTTTCTTTAGTGGAGAATCTTATTTAAAACAAAAGTCCGGGCACCAGGCTATTATTATATGGGCATGTTTTGATTTTCCCACTTAGGTAGAAGCTTCTAGAGATGGCAGATACCAGTATCTTGCTACTAAAACCCTTGCAGGGCTCCATGTACTATTAGGCTATTTTCTCTCTCTCGCTTTTTTTTTTTTAAGTGAAAGGAGGAGAGATAGGCAGGCTCCCACATGCATCCCGACCAGGTTCCACCTGGTGACCCCCATCTGGGGCCAATGCTTGAAGGAACAGAGTTATCCTCAGCGCCCGGGGACATCGCTCAAACCAGTCAAGCCACTGACTGCAAGGGGAAGAGAAGCAGATGGTCGCTTCTCCTGTGTGCCCTAACTGGGAATTGAAGCCTGGACGTCCGCACAGCGGGCTGATGCTCTACCACTGAGCCAGCAGGCCACTGCTAGGCTTAAAGTGTTCCTGCTCTGTGTCAGTGATGGGGGTGCTCACCCAGGGAGCAGCGGCAGTACTGGAATCAAGACCAGTTTTGTGAACTACAGAGCGTTACAAAGCAAGTCAATTTCCCATGTTATTTAAAATGTTAGTATTTGCCTTTTTTTTTTCTTTTTCTTTTTTTTTTTTTTTTTTGCATTTTTCTGAAGCTGGAAACGGA
Source organism: Saccopteryx bilineata (assembly GCF_036850765.1). Classification (NCBI taxonomy): domain Eukaryota; kingdom Metazoa; phylum Chordata; class Mammalia; order Chiroptera; family Emballonuridae; genus Saccopteryx; species Saccopteryx bilineata. Next base: position 13,838,012 of record NC_089490.1, on the reverse strand, counting down.
GAGACAGTCAGACAGACTCCCGCATGCGCCCAACCGGGATCCACCACGGGGCGATGTTCTGCCCACCAGGGGGCGATGCTCTGCCCATCCTGGGCGTCGCCATGTTGCGACCAGAGCCACTCTAGCGCCTGGGGCAGAGGCCACAGAGCCATCCCCAGCGCCCAGGCCATCTTTGCTCCAATGGAGCCCTGGCTGCGGGAGGGGAAGAGAGAGACAGAGAGGAAGGCGTGGCGGAGGGGTGGAGAAGCAAATGGGCGCTTCTCCTATGTGCCCTGGCTGGGAATCGAACCCGGGTCCTCCGCACGCTAGGCTGACGCTCTACCGCTGAGAGTATTTGCCTTTTGAGGGTTAAGTTTTGGTACATTATCTTCTAGGGTTTAAGCAGAATGTTTTTTTCCTTATATAGTTTTACTGATAAACCTACCAGAATTTTCCATTTTTTTGTATTTTTCAGTGAGTAAAGCATTAACTAACTTTGTTTTTGTTTTTTGTTTTCTTTTGGGTCGAGCTGTGTGATTTAAAGAGTACTACAATAACAGTTTGATTGGGGCGGGCCACATTTTGCCTCCCCTTTCCTCCTTAACGAGCTTGCAGACATCTGCATGGTGTTCGAAGTTCTGGGGCATCACCTGTTGAAGTGGATCATCAAGTCCAACTACCAGGGGCTTCCACTGCCTTGTGTCAAAAAAATTATTCAGCAAGTATGGGTCTTAGTATTTTCTCTGTGGTGATGTTTTTAAGTAGTCTTCAAGTGTCAGGAATTTCCTGTTCCCAACAGAGGTTTTATTTTTAAAACTAGGGTTTTTTTAATTGCTAAAATTGTCTTTTCAACCCCTAGGGTTTACTGTATTTATTCTGTTTTTACACATTTTACCATGATCACTCCTGCTTCCACCCGCTCACCTTCTGTAATAATCACTAAGGAGAAGCTGTGGGCAGTTCCTGAATACTGGAAACGCGGAGCCCTGACTCAGTCCGGTTGCAAATATTGATTTTATGTTTAATCAAGAATTGCTATATCAAATCATTACAAACTTTTTATATAATTTATTCGTGGGCATTTTCTAATATTCTGAGTACCTTTCAGTGTTCAGTAAAGAAGTTTCTATCAGAAAAATATTCTCCAAAAGGCAAATAATTTGGGTAATGTGTGTTGGTGGAAAGAGCTTCCAGCTGGGAAGCAAGAGACCTCAATTCCTCATCAACAAAGAAATTTGAATTAAAGATCATCTAAATCTCTTTCATTCCCCACATTTCAACAACTACCCCATCATTTTTACATCTTTATTTTTTTCTTAATGTTACGTTGTGATTTCTTCTCCGGAAAGAACTGTGTTTTGTGTTTGCAAGTCTCCTGCTCTGTTCCCGTTCAGGTGTTGCAGGGCCTGGACTATTTACACAGCAAGTGCCGAATCATCCACACTGACATTAAACCGGAGAACATCCTGCTGTCGGTGAACGAGCAGTACATCCGTAGGCTGGCCGCAGAAGCCACAGAGTGGCAGCGGTCCGGAGCACCCCCACCTTCCGGGTCTGCAGGTGCGTCCGCGCGGGCGGCTCGGCTCTCGTTGGCAGTCAGGGTTCTATTCCTACTCTGTTACCGAGCAGCTAAGTAAAGCACCACTCACTCATTTAACAAGGCAGGGTAAGAGCTTGCGTAAGATGTGGGCCCAGCCCTCCGAAGACTTCTTTCATTCTCTTCTTTCATTGCTTCCGGAGGGGGAGACTAGAGACTTCTAGTTATAGATGTGTTGTACAGTTGACCCTTGAACAACTGGGGGGTTAAGCACGCGATCCCCTGTACATTCAGAACTTAGCTTTCTTAAACCATGGGGAAACACTTTTCCAAAAGAAAAGATTTATTGAGCCACGTGCAAGCCAGCAAAAAGCCTGGTGCTGGGGCATCCTGGCTAACCCACAGCGGCGGGGCTGGGTAGAGGGGCAGGCAGTATGTCCACTGGACTGGGGCTGACGGGGCTCCTTTATGCAGGCAGCTTAGGGAAGAAAGATGCTAAGTTGTTCTGAAAGAATAGAGCTGTGGATGAAGGGCTAGTTCGGCGATAGGTGCATACTCCAGGAGGAAAAAGCTTTGCTCTTTAAGATTTGTTGTGTGCAGCAGTCTAGAACATCCGTGTGTAAGCAGGCTGCAGTAGCACCTCGTGGCCACTGTGAGGCTCCTCTCTCAGACGGCCCCCGGAGGGTAATGGGACGGTTCCGCATACATTGAGGAAGGTTACCAGTCTGTGCTGGTTTTGGCCGGCAGTCGTTAACTGATTAATCTCTTATCTCTCTCTCCACCCTCTGGCCTACTGTAATTTAATATAGGACATCTCATCATCTTTTTTTCTTTTTTATTTTTTGAGAGATAGAGGAGGAAGGGAGAGAGATGAGAAGCATCAACTCGTAGTTGCAGCTCCTTAGTTGTTCATTGACTGCTTCTCGTACATGCTTTGACAGGAGTTGGGGCACTCCAGCCAAGCCTGTGATCTGTTGCTCAAGCTGTTTGTATGTTATGTGTTATATACTATATTTTTACAGAAGAGGAAGCCTCTAGAGCAAGGCAGATGTTATTAAGAAAATCATAGGGAAGAGAAAATACATTTACAGTATTTATTGAAAAAAATCCTCAAGTAAGTAGACCTGCATAGTTTAAACCTGCATCAATTGTGGATATAAAAGCTGATTGATGTGTTTTAAAATGCTTTCTCTTGTGATTTGACGGCCACTTTTGATGTGTTTACCTCTTACCATGATCGTACATGCTCATTTGTGGGTCAGGAATCTGAGCAGGGGCAAGATAATATGCTCAATATTAAGAGCTTGAGGGTGAGCCCGGGCGTAAACGGACCTGGCTTGAATCCTGGCTTCATCATCCGCTGGGTTACTTGGGGCAGGTCACTTGACTTCATTTCTTTCTCATGCAGGAGTTATTGAGATTAAATTTCATGTTAAAACAATTGGCAGTATGCTGCATAATATAATATATTAGGTGCTAAATAAATATTGGCTGCTATTATAATTCTTTGTTCACTTGAAATACAGAGTTTAATTTTAGTAGTTTAATGATATTTGAGGAACTTTCTTGATCTTCAAGGTAAGGTATCAGTTATCATAGTCTTCCTTTAACAAGGAGAATTCAAGAAGGGGAAGTGGAGTTTTTGATGAGCAAGTTCATTGTTTTCAAAATGAAAACATTTTAAAAATTTTACACAGCAGTGCAAATACAGTTAACACTACTGAACTATACACTTAAAAGTGGTTAAGAGGGGAATTTAATGTGTTTTTACCACAATTTTAAAAATTTTAAAGGGAGACTGAAGATTCTACCCCCGTGGAAGCTAAACTGATACCACGGCACACTATGGAACAGATCACTAGCGCTTGATGCCGCTGTTCCTTTAACCTGACCAGGGGCGGGGGTCGTCCTGGATGGGCACGAGGGGCTATTGCTGTCATTCTACGTTAAGCAGTATGTGGAAATGGGATTTTAGCAACAGTAATAGTGGGAACCAGAAATGGGGGTTTGTCTCTGCTATCTGAATTACTTAACCTTATTTTAAGTTTTTCAACTTTTTTTTTTTTTTTTTTTTGTGACAGGGACAGAGAGAAAGAGAGAGACAAATAGAGACAGGAAGGGAGAGAGACGAGAAGCATCAATTCTTTGTTGCGGCACCTTAGTTGTTCATTGATTGCTTCCTCATTTGTGCCTTGACCACAGGGCTATAGCAGACAGAGTAACCCCTTGCTCAAGCCAAGTGAGTCCACGGTCAAGCTGGCAACCTCGGGGTTTCGAACCTGGGTCCTTCACGTCCCAGTCCGAGGCTCTATTCACTGCGCCATTGCCTGGTCAGGCTTGAATTCTTTTCTTTTTTTTAATATTTTATTGATTTGAGAGAGAAAAGAAACATCAGTTTGTCATTCCGCCTATTCAGGTACACATTGGCTGATTCCTGTATGTGCCCTGACCAGGGATCGAACCCACCACCTCGGCAGGCATTTCAGGACAATGCTCTAACCAGCTGAGCTCTACCTGGTCAGGGCTAAGTTTGTCAACTTTAAATGCATTATTCTTTTCTTTTTTTTCTTTTTTAATGTTCCTACCAAAGTTGCTTAAGTAGTTGTCTATATACTGTAAACTGTACAAGAAAGAGTTTTCCTCCTGGTGTGGTGTCTTGTATGAGTGTTAGTTTGTGTTGGCCGCTGAGTGCCAGGGTTCTCACTTGGTTCTCTTTCCTTTTCAGTCAGTACTGCACCCCAGCCTAAACCAGTAAGTATAAGGCGTTTCTATATTTAATTCTGGTCTATGGGCAATGGGCAGGGGTGCTTTAGAATTTGGAAACCAAAGGAAAAATATTCTTGCGCTTCTATAATTTTCTCCAATAAATTCCCATGCATCTTTCAGCAAATTGGTACTGGCAAGGTGTCTATGAATTTGAGTGTGTCTGAGAACACACCAGCCCGGTAAACTGCTCAGAGGACCCAGCTTTGTTGTTAATTTTGTTCTTATTTGGTTTGATAAGAGTTGACACATTTTTTTAAGTTAATGAAAAACTTAAGTGCTGTGTTAGGGAAAGTGGAATTTGATTAGGAAGTAATTAAAGTTAACAGTTATCTCCAACGAGGGGTAATGGATTAGCCACCTGAAGGCTTTATCTGTTTGTAATCTCCGCCCAGGCTGACAAAATGTCAAAGAATAAGAAGAAGAAATTGAAGAAGAAGCAGAAGCGCCAGGCAGAATTACTAGAGAAGCGAATGCAGGAAATTGAGGAAATGGAGAAAGAGTCGGGCCCTGGGCAAAAAAGACCAAACAAGCAAGAAGACTCAGAGAGTCCTGTTGAAAGACCCTTGAAAGAGAACCCACCTAATAAAATGACCCAAGAAACACTTGGTATAAATAGAGCATCACAAAAATTACTTTATAGCAAACTTGAATATTATTGTTCTGTGTAGTGGTGTCATGCATACAGCACATCTCTGGGGGTGTCCTTACACAGTAAGAATGCAAACTTTGTCATAATTGTCAGGCAGGTAATGTTCAAATGTGATTTCTAACTTTTCTCAGGAAATGCAACACAGACTTTATTTACCAGTTGGGTAAGGACAAGAGGATCTTTGTCCTTCCATAAATAGGTTTTAGATGTGCAGTTGTGTTTTTATGTAGCTGTAAGTTTTAGACACTGTTTTAATCTTGTGGAGGAATTTTCCTGTTCTTTTTCTTCTGTGTGTACACATACATCCTTTTTGTCTGTTTGTTCCTTAGAAGAGTCAAGTACCGTTGACCAGGATCAGACACTTGTGGAACGTGGTATAGAGGGTGGTGCAGCAGAAATTAATTGCAATGGAGTAATTGAAATCGTTAATTATACTGAGAACAGTAATAAAGAAACATTGAGGCTTAAAGAGGATCAACATAATGCTAATGACTGTGATGTCCAAAATTTGAAGCAGGAAACTGGTTTTCTAAGCTCCCAAAATGGGGACAGCAGCACATCACAAGAAACAGACTCTTGTACACCTGTAACCTCTGAGGTGTCAGATACCATGGTGTGCCAGTCTTCGTCCAATGTAGACCAGTCCTTCCATGAGCAGGACATCAGTCAACTTCAGGAAAGCATTCGGGCAGAGATCCCCTGTGAAGATGAACAAGACCAAGAACGTAATGGACCACTGGACAGCAAAGGTACCTGGGTAGTTATCTCCTCACACCCGTTCCCTGCACAGTGTAGCGTGTTCGTGGATTTCCATACGCATTTCCCATGGTTCTGTATAGCAAGCTTCACAGCAGGTGTCCGAGTGACCTTCAGTGTGTAGATCTGTAGGTAACTGAGTTTTATTGGTCTTCTAATGAGTGCATAGCATTTCAGTTGCTGCTCTGAAGGCAAAGGGCTGCCATGGAGACCCGGGTGTTGCTGTGCTCCTTTGTCTTAGAAAGGGTATTGGAGGTAACCTCGGAGTTCATCAGCCTTTGGGTACTTCTCTGTTCACTGAACAGTCGTATTGATGATGCCTGTTGTCTGTAGGAAAGTCCACTGCTGGGAATTTCCTCATTAATCCCCTTGAGCCAAAAAATGCCGAGAAGCTCCAAGTGAAGATTGCCGACCTGGGGAATGCCTGTTGGGTGGTAAGTTAAGCTGGTCTCCATGCTTTGTTCTGAACTGACTGGTAATGAATGAGAATTTGGACTTATCCTGTTGCCAGATAACATTCTAGTGCATAGTCATTCTTTCACTTTCTCTTTTAACCTTTTATTATGGAAAAATCCAAATATAGTTACTAAAGTAGAGGAAATGGTACAGTGAAACAATCCTGGCCAGTTAGGCATTTATGATCAGATCACTGGGGGGGGGGGGTATTTTTGGTCACTGGACTTTTCAGGGTTACTATAGAGTCCCTTTTTTATCCACATATATTATTTTCAAATAGCTTGGTATTTTTTAAATATACTTTTGCTTGTCAGTTACACACACACGTAGTTTAAAAACAGCTCCTATAGGTTTTGATTCAAAACTCCATCCTCCCTTTGCTGATTTTTCACTCTCCACTTAACAGTGCTTGTCTTGATGTCACTGATAAAATAACTTGTGTGTATTGCTTCGAGTTTTCTGCTTGTTTGCTTTTTCAATTTTAGGTAGTACTTCTTCCTCCTGAAAACTAGACTAATTACCACCACTGCACCTGTCCCGTCTCCCCAGTTGAAGACAATTTGTGGCCGTGGAGCCATCCCCCGTGTACATGATTAGGGCAACCTGCCAGCCTCACGGAGCTGAGCAGCCAGCGCGTGAGGGCCCTCTTCCCTCCGCCGGCACTGTTTCCTTGCACACTCACCGGCAGCGCCAGCCCTCACACTGCGCTGCGGACAGACCGCGGTAGTCTCTCACCTCCTCTCCTGACGAGCTCTGCCCTGGACCTGGAGGCTCTGACCTGTGTCGGTCCTTTGGGCCGCCCTGCAGGCCTGCTGCATCTCTGCCTCTGGGGTTTCCTTCCCTGTCGTCTTGGAGATGACTGTGGCCTCTCCCTTTGTGTCCCCTTTCCCTCTGCAATTGGGCAGGCAGAGGGCAGCCCTTCGTGTCTGCCACGTTTTTGTTCCGTTAGTCAGCTGGCCGGGTGTGCAGTTCTGGGTTGACAATCGTTTTCTCTCAGCATGGTTGTCATTGCTCCACCCGTTGTCTTAGTTTCTGTCGTGTTGCTGCTAAAGGCCATGGCATTCTGCTTCTCGGCCCTTTGTATAAAGCCTCCCCGTGGTAGTCTGCGGGACCATCCTCACGGCAGTGCCGCACTCGCTGTTCCTGTCGTTACACTGGGGGCTCTGTGAAAACTGATTCTTTGGTTTTTACTCTTTCTTGTTCTTTGTTTTCTTTTTAATTCTCTCCTCCTTGGTCTCTGTTCTCGAGCTCTGAAATGTTAGGCCTTCCTATGCAGCTGCTCTCGTTTCTTTCTCTCTCTGCTTTTGTTTTTAAGTTTCTGATTACGGTCGACATACAAAATTATATTTGTTTCAGGTGTACAACATAGTGATTAGACATTTACATATCCTGCGAACGGATCACCTCGAGAAGTCTTTGCCCGTACATAGTTGTGAAATGTCGCTGGCCGTGCTCCCTGTGCTGAACTGGACACCTGTGGGTGTTTACAGCCAGCAGTTCAGCTGTCAGGGTCTCCGGGTCTTCCCCCCTGAGTTGCTCACATTGCCCACAGCAGACTTGCGTCATCTGCAGACCTCTCACCCACGGAGTGGGTGCCTGGCTACTGGTGTTCTGTGAGCTGAGTTAAGCAAGAACACTGGGAGTTCAGCGTCCAGCCACTCTTAACCCCTTGTTTTCAGACTGGTTCTCTCCCCTCAGCTGCTCCAGAGGAAGCTGCACGTGGTCAGCGGGCCGGGAAGGGTTGTCGGCCTCCAGCAGGCCCTGTGTTCTAGGACTCTGTGTTTACTGTAGTTATCATTTCTTTTTTTTTGTTTTGTTTTGGTTTGGTTTTTTTGTATTTTTCTGAAGCTGGAAATGGGGAGAGACAGTCTGACAGACTCCCGCATGCGCCCGACCAGGATCCACCCGGCACGCCCACCAGGGGCGACGCTCTGCCCCTCCGGGGCGTCGCTCTGCCGCGACCAGAGCCACTCTAGCATCTGGGGCAGAGGCCAAGGAGCCATCCCCAGCGCCCGGGCCATCTTTGCTCCAACGGAGCCTTGGCTGCGGGAGGGGAAGAGAGAGACAGAGAGGAAGGAGGGGCGGGGGGTGGAGAAGCAAATGGACGCTTCTCCTATGTGCCCTGGCCGGGAATCAAACCCGGGTCCCCCGCACGCCAGGCCGACGCTCTACCGCTGAGGTAGTTATCATTTCTAATAGTTTTTCCATGGAGTCTTCAGGATGTTCTATATATAACATTATGTCACCCACAAACAGTGAGGTGTATAGATAGGCAGGCCTCATTTTACTGAGCCTTACAAATATTGTGCTTTTTACAAATTGAAGTCGACCCATTACCAGAAAGTTAAAATTCATTCTATGGTGGTCTGAGACTAAGCCCACAGTACCTCCAAGGTACGCCTGTATTGCTTAAACTTCCCTAATACTGCTTTTGCTGTATATTCCATAGATTTTGGTATTTTTTATTTTTATTTGTCTCCATGATTTTTGTTTGTTTTTTTCTCCTTTGATTCTTTTCTTGCCCCAAAGTCGTTAAATAGCATATTATTTAATCTCCTCGTATTTGTGATTTTTCCAGCTTCCTTCTTACAGTTGATTTCTGGTTTTATACCTTTGTGTTCAGGAAAGATACTTGATGTCCGTCTTATAAACTTAATTGAGACTTCTTTTGTGTCCTAACATACAGTCCGTCCTTGGGAATGTTCCATGTACACTTGAGAGGAAGATGTATGTTGTTGCTTTTGGATGGAATGTTCTGTGTACATCTATTTAAGTCTCATCTGATTTGCTGTGTCATTTAAGGCCAGTGCTACCTCGTGACTTACTGTCTGGACGCTAGTCATTGGTGTGAGCGGGTATCTAAGTCTCCTGTGCTGTTGTGTCTCTTTTTTAAAAAAAATTTTTAATATTTTTAATTTTTTTTAATTTATTCATTTTAGAGAGGAGAAGGAGAGACAGAGGGAGAGAGAGAGAGAGAGAGAGAGAGAGAGGAGAGACAGAGAGAGAGAAGGGGGGAGGAGCTGGAAGCATCAACTCCCATATGTCCATATGTGCCTTGACCAGGCAAGCCCAGGGTTTCAAACCGGTGACCTCAGCATTTCCAGGTCGACGCTTTATCCACTGCACCACCACAGGTCAGGCCTGTTGTGTCTCTTTCTCCTTCTAGTTCTCTTAGTAATTGTGCTCCTAAGTTTGGTACCTGTAAATAAGTGTCTTCTTGATGGCTTGTCTCTTCATTATATATTGTCCTTTTATTTTTCCTCTTGTTCCTTTTTAAGGCTTGAAACCCGTTTTGTCTAATATAAGTGTGGGGTCCCCACTTTCTCCTGGGTACCATTTGCTTGGGGTGTCATTTTCTTACCCTTTGCTTTGAGCCTCTGTTTATCTTTAGAGCTGAGACCAGATCCCTAAGCATATGGCTGGTCTTGTTTGGCCCATGAACCCACTCCATGCATTTTGATCAGTGAGTTCAGTCCATCTACGTTTAAGGTGATTAATGATATGTGAGAACTTAATACTAAGAAATCATTCTTTCTTATGCTGTGTGTCCATTACCAAATTGAAGCAGCCATTATTATTTTAACGCTTTTTCCCTTTAACCCTTATGCTGTAATGAAGTGCTCGGCCCCGTATTCTGTAACAGAGCTGCAGTTGCTCTGATTCTGTCCCCTTACGCAGTGTTCTGTGTGCCTTTGCCATTTTGTTTCCAGTAGAAGGGCTCCCGTCAGCATTTCTTACGAGGCAGGTCTCGTGAGGCTCTCCCTCTGCTTTTGTTTTGCCTAGGAAAGCCTGTCTTCACAGCTGAGAAGTGACTTTGCTCCGTAAATTAGTCTTACTTTCAGCATTTTTTATGTCATTCCGTGCCTAGCCTATGGAGTGTCTGCTGTGAAATCTGATGACAGACTGACAGCCTGGTGAGGGCTCGGGAAGGTCACGCCCCACCGTGGCACAGGAGCCAGGGTTGCAGGCACTGCCACAGCCAGAGGAGGGCACCAGAGGTGCTTGTGCCAGTGTTGCTGTGCCCTTTTCCTTTGCTGGGGGGGGCAAGCATGGTCATGAGCCCTTCTCCACTGCTGCTGCCTTGCCCACTGGGTTGTGGACTCAGCTGCTGCTGGGCGCAGGGTGTCGGCACCATCCCTGGTTCCCCCGGTTCCCCCGGTCCCGCCTTTCCTTGCATCCCGGTCCACCCGGCTTCATGTGAGCACAAGCGTAGACTGCTCGCGCTTCCTCATGTGTTGACCAGAGGCCTCTATCGCGTTACAGACCTCCATTCATTGTGGAGTGAAGGGGAAGTCCAAGGTGTGTCTCACTCGGCCACGGAGCTGAGGTCGCCCACAGGAACTCTGTAGGTGCTGCTTTTAAGGTTCTTGAAACTTGAAACCTACATCTTAAAAAGAAATTATTCTTTAATCCAGGTCTATTAATTTTAGATTCATGTATTTACAAAAATAATTTGGAGTAAACTGTAAAATAAAGTGCTGTTTGGAGCTACTAGCATCAAAATGATACTTAAGAAATTATTAGCTAAGACCTTCAGGTGGCTGGTTCGAGCCCCAGTCAGGGCATGTATAAGAACAGTCACTGGTGCCCTGGCCAGTTGGCTCAGTGGTAGAGTGTCGGCTTAGTGTGCAGGAGTCCTGGGTTCGATTCCCAGCCAGGGCACACAGAGGAAGCGCCCATCTGCTTCTCCACCCCTCCCCCTCTCCTTCCTCTCTGTCTCTTCCCCTCCCACAGCCAAGGCTCCATTGGAGCAAAGTTGGCCCGGGCGCTGAGGATGGCTCCATGGCCTCTGCCTCAGGTGCTAGAGTGGCTCTGGTTGCAACAGAGCGACGCCCCGGATGGGCAGAGCATTGCCCCCTGGTGGGCATGCCGGGTGGATCCCGGTCGGGCATATGCGGGAGTCTGACTATCTCTCCGTTTCCAACTTCAGAAAAATACAAAAAAAAAAAAAAAGAACAGTCACTGGGTGCACAGCCAAGGAGAGCAATGTGTTAATACTTTCTGTCTCTCTCCCTCTCTCCCTCGCCTTCTCTTTCCCTCTCTCTCTCCCTCTTTCCCCCTCTCTCTCCCTCTCTCCTCTTTTCTCCCTCTCTCTTTCTCCCTCTCTCTCCTTCTCTCTCCCTCTCTTTCTCCTTCTCTCTCCTTCTCTCTCCCTCTCTTTCTCCCTCTCTCTCCCTCTCTCTTTCTCCCTCTCTCTTTGTCTCTCCCTCTCTCTTCGTCTCTCCCTCTCTCCCCCTCTCTCCTTCTCCCTCTTTCTCTATCTCTCCCTCTCCCGCTCTCTCCCTCTGCCTGTCTCCATCTCTTACTCTTTGAGTCTCCCTCTCTCTGTCTCTCCCTCCCTCCCTCCACCCTTCTCCTTCTTCCTTTCAAAAAAAAAATAGCTTAATAAAAATTTTGGTTTAGGGGAAACTTCAAAGAATTTACTTTAATCTCCATTTTTAAGCAATCGTAACTTGTTACATTTTAGAATAAATGAATTTTAAATACTATTTTCTTCTCTATTTACTCAGCATAAACATTTCACTGAAGATATTCAAACAAGGCAGTATCGCTCCTTGGAAGTTCTCATAGGCTCCGGCTATAATACCCCTGCTGACATCTGGAGCACGGCTTGCATGGTATGTTTTCTCCCTTTGACCTTCACTTGTTACTTGGTTATAACATACTTTGCCCTGTTTGCTCATTTCTGTACTCCAACAAATTAACAAAGCAAGACACTGTTTTTTGTGTGACTTAACCCCTGGTACAGGAGATCACTTTTTGGACACTCTTAAACACCATTCATAGAGGTTTTTCTGACGGGAGGTGTGCGTTTTTTCTCTGGTTTGTGGATGCTAACCTGCCCGTCAGGGATATGAGTGGCTCCGGACTCGGCTTACACTTGATCTTGTGCTGATTTTCTGTAGGATTAGGAGTTGGGAGCTCTCTGTGTGGGATCATTTAGGAGGGAGTGCTTTCGAAAGCAAAACTTGAAAATGTATTTTTTTGCCAAACACTCAAAGAGTCATAGGTAGAAAAATGTATGAATTTTTTGTTCCAGTTTTGCGTACAGAATCTCAATTTCTAGCTACATAAAATTATAATGTAAGAAAATAATATCTGTTCTCGTAAAATGAAAATTTCTTACAGAGTTTAGAGAGAGGGAGGGAAAGAGAGAGACAGGATCATGGATCTGTTCCTGTATCTGCCCTGACCAGGGATCGAACCTACAACCTCTATGCTTCAAGACGATGCTCTAGCCAGCTGAGCCATCTGGCCAGGGCTTCTCCTGAACACTTAACTTAAAATCACCTTGTTATTGAGATGTGCCCCTCTGAGCAAAAAGAGAAACTCGAGGGCTGAATTACCGAATTGGCATGGGGGGTGGGGAGGCTGCGGCATAACCCACATGTGGATATAGTAACTGAGTTTTTGCCATTTTCCTGCTCCGTTTTTTTAAGATACAGGTCTGGAAGCTGAGCTCGTTAGGCATAACCTCTTAGGTAGTCGTTAGGGACTGTATCTGCAGGGAGTATTCACTGTTGTGCCAAATAAAGCTAATGCTGTGATGCTCTCCTCTCTTTCTCAGGCCTTTGAGCTGGCCACGGGCGACTATCTGTTTGAGCCCCACTCGGGGGAGGAGTATACCCGAGACGAAGGTGAGCCCCAGCGGAGCTGTCTGCGCGGGTCACAGTCCCGCGTGGGCCCGCAGCGTTTGCCAGTGTGCTAAGTGTATGTAAATCCCAGAAAAGATGGAACTACAGGAGGTTTTCTACTAGGAATTAGATAGTTTAGATATGAAAGAACTCCATATGAGGATTGGAGGAGGCCACAGTCGGTTAGACTAAAATTTGCGTTCTTCTAAAACAGCTAGTGACCTTCCTTTCTGTATACATCAGTGTGGATTCATTCTTTACTCAGGTTGAAGCCATATTGTTTTCTTTTTAAATGACACTTAGAATTCCACTGTGAAACGAAGTGTATTGATTCACATTCTGTGATAGCCAGTGGGAGCGCCCATGCTGCGGGTCCTCGTCTGGGAGGCTGTGAAGCGTGCAGCTGAGCACGGGCTCTCCTCCCCTGTCGGCTTGGCCTCCCGGTAACTAGGTGAGAGCACGTGAATTCAAAAAGAACTGTTCCATTTGCAGCTTCTTTGTTAGAGAGTTTGGGCAGCTTTTGTCCCGGGGTTCCCAGGACCACTGAGAGCACTCGCCGAGTGCCAGCCCGGGTAGGGGTGCCACCTGTGCCTCCCTGCTCTCCTGAGCCTCCGGCAGCCAGGGCTCGTGCTCTGCAGGAACAGAAGCGCTCTCTGCTCAGCCTGGGGTCCGCTGGGGTATTAATAGGCAGTGCTAGGAGGGCCCGCTGGTATTCCTGACAGGGACCATCTGGAAAGTGCTGTGCTAAGTATTCCCATAGCCAAACTCCCTGTTGTAATGGGTACGGTTTGGACCTGTTTTCTGTACATAAGCTCTGTGTAAGAAATTACTGTAATTACAGTCTTTGTGCACACTTGATTTTCCCTGTTCTCTGCTTGCTTTTTTTCTGGGTTAAGTTTGGGGCTATAAGATTTATAGAAACGGCCTACTATATCTGTTTGGAAAAGAAATTAGTATTTTTCTCTTTACTTCCCTGGACTCCCTTTAAATAGTGTGTGGTAGAGAACACATAGACTGGCCAGAATTATATTGTACAAGACCTTACATCAGCAAGCCTGAAAATTGAAATGTACTGTATACGAAAAGTTTCAAGTCAGAGGCAAGGGGAAACCATCTACCCTAGATATTTAGATCTAGTTTTTCCTTCTTATACCAGTCAGTGCTAACAGTCCTTAGATGAAACCTTGGACCACCACAGTTTGTCCCATAAGAGCAGGACAAAGCAAACCCTCGCCTGACCAGTGTGTGCAGTGTTACTGTCCCGGGCCGCCTGGGCCTAAGCAGCATGTCCCCTGGTATTGTGGGCATTCCACAGCCCTGCCTTTTGGAATAATACTTGATCTTTGTTTTGCCTATTAATTACATCAATCCAGTGATTAATTGATAGGTTGTTGAAATGAAGTGTAAAATAACAATTTCAGGGGAAGAATAATTCCTTGGTATAGGAAAAATATTAAAAGAGAACAAATACTTCACTTGGAAGTTACAATAATATAAACTATAGTCTCATAAACTATATAGCCTTACAATTAATTTACACAAAGGCATTTATTCACAGGCATTTATTCCTGCCTAAAATGGGCAGAAATTTCTTGGCAGCTAAGTACTTGTTACTGAGCTATAAATTCAGTTAAAACTGCCCAAAGATTATGGTGAATTTATGAATATTAGGCCTTTTTTTTTAAGCCCTTTTAAAAAGACATCAGTGAGTCCCTTACCTGAGAAACAGTTGTGACCTGAAACCTGAAACCTCCAGCTCTGTGGTTGCCTCCTTGTTATTCCCGTGGGTACATATGGGGAGTTTTTAAGTGATTCCTTTGGATGATTCTGTAGATGAAGGATAAAATTCATCTCTAAAGCTCTGTGGCTAGGAGCCAACGTCCTGAGCTCCTTTCTCGATGACAGACAGCCATGTCCCTGTCAGTGTTCACAGTCCGTATTCTTGCTGCGACCCTTGGTTGCCAGGCATACGTGACTGAACATTTCAGTGGCCTGCAAATAGTTAGGTAGCTGTATTTAAAACATTTGTGCTCAGTTTTCCTTAAGTGCGGTTTATTTAAAAACGCACACACACCCCGTACAGACAGCTGGGGGTCTCCGTTGGTTCTAGCTCTGATCAGCCCTGTGGCTTCAAGGAGGCCGTGTATTCTCTCAGGTTCCATTTTCTCACCTTGAAAATGTAGAAATTTTTGGCCTGTTGTACAGGGTGTTGTGAAAATTCAAATAACCCTACATTAGTGCTTTAATTGTCATGAGCATTCTTATAACTAAGTACCAGTTTTAGAATGTCTGAAAGCTTATTGGTATTTTTTTTTTACCTTTCCTAAAAATTCCACCTGAACTTAGGTATATAGACAAAATGAAAACAAAGGTGCAGATAAGCCTCTGACCTCCAGCAGGGGTCGGGCCAGCCCCTGTCAGTTGGCCAACCACCTGAAGTGGTTCTTGGCCTTCCCAGTACCCCCTCCCGTTGAGTGTCCTTGGTTTTATTTGTAGTTGAACAGCTAGTCCTTGAAAAACTATTCATAGAAAAGCCTCTTTTACAGCCTGTCCTTGATCCTGTTCTTCTTGCCCTTCTGTTTTAGACCACATTGCGCACATTATAGAGCTGATAGGCAGAATTCCAAGACGCTTTGCCCTCAGTGGGAAATATTCACAGGACTTCTTCAACCGCAGAGGTAGTATTGTTCACATGAGTTTCCGTCTAGGCCCCAGGGATACAACTCCAGGAAGCAGGGCATTCACACCAAGATTGTACTTCTCGCCCAAGCCCACTGGAGTGGGCACCTGATTTTTTAATGTTCTCTGGATTCTCCATGAGATGGATAGAGTCCTCTTCTTCCCATTCAGGGCCGAAAGCAAGCCTGAGACGCTTTACAAAGAGGTGTGCATGCTGCTCTTTCTGCCAGTGTCTAGAACGGTATTTGTTACTCCTGTTATGTATGTCTTTTTTTTCCCCCCCTCTTGAAATGTTTGAAACATACAGATCACATTGCATTGATCATAGAACTTCTGGGGAAGGTGCCTCGCAAGCTCATTGTGGCAGGAAAATATTCCAAGGAATTTTTCACCAAAAAAGGTAAAATAAACATGTTTGTTCCCAGACATTAAGGGGGCAAAAGTGTTTAAAAATCAAGAGGTAAGTACAGCTGGGTACATGTTTCCAACACCTGCAGAAGGATGGTCCTGCTCTGAATGCGAGCTGTCACCAGATACATGAAATAGTGTGGGCAGGAACTGGGGCTAGACCATGTGGGTTCAAATCCCAGCTGCCCCATTAGCTGTGTGGCCATTGACACAGCCTCAGTTTCCTGGTTTCCAAATGGGCTGATAATACTGCTTACGTCATATTGAGTTACCCTGTGTGTAGTCCCTGGCGCATAGGTGGTTGATGAACCCTATACAGCACTTTTAGAAAATGGGCAAAGTCTTGCTGGCCTTTGGCCTAAGAATTAACTGCCTCTATCAAAGGGCAAGCAAGTACTTTAACTTAAGCTTAAGGGCAGGGCTATATCTCACTCATCATAGCCACTGATACCTCACACAGTCTTTAAACCATCAGTCATGTGAGTTAACTTGATACTTTGTAGTTTCATAAGTTTATCACTTATTAGTGCAGGAAACAAAGATAAAAACTCTTGCTTCAAATTTTTGACTAGATCTGTGTAGACATTTAAATACATATTTCTTCTGCATTTCAAAAAGGTTTAAAAGCGGAAACGTGCAAACCTGACTTAGAAGGGGCTAGGAAACTGGCTGGCCCTTTTTTCCCTCTTTGACATGGTTCCCCTTTTCCTCACAGCCTGTGCACTAGTTCCAAGAAGAATCAGTTTTCCCAGTTCTGGCAGCAAGCACACTTTTGGTCAGGAAAGTGGCAGGTTGCCTTCTGAGAGTTCCAGCTTGTGTGCGAAGTCAAACTAATGGCCTGTCCTACCAAGTCAGTGGGTAAAGAGGCCCTCGCTGCCCACAGGGGCCTCAAGTCAGTGCTATATAAGAAACTATGCTAAGGCAGCATTTACCTTCATAAGCCCTTGATAATTGATTGATCTTTTTAAAAAATGTTTACATCAAAGAAGCAAAAAATAGATGGACATTCCAGAATAGTACAAAGTGTGGTGCACCTGTCTGTGAAAGCTGTCTGGAGTTTTTTCTTGTTTGTTTGTTTTCTAAGTGAGAGGAGGGTAGAGAGACAGGCTCCCACATGCACCCTGATAAGGATCCACCCAGCTACCCCCATCTCGGGCAGATGCTCGACTCAACTGAGCTATCCTCAGCACCTGAGGCCAATACTTGTACCAACCAAGCCACTGGCTACAAGGGGAAGAAAAAGAAAAGGGGAAGGAGGAGGAGGAGGAGAGAAGGGCGCTTCTGTGTGCTCTGACCGGGAATCGAACCTAGGATGTCCACACGCTGGGCCAACACTCTATCCACTGAGCAAACTGGCCAGGGCCTGGAGTTTATTCTTTTAGTTTTGTTACTTTTATATGTCTTTGACATGGTTTTAGCTCCTTATTTTGAATACTGCTCATTTTGAAGCAACGTTTACTAGACTATCAGACAAAAAGAGTACAAGCAGATTGTTTTTGGTATGTGTTATAACTGCCTCTGAACACTATATTGAGTGCATGTTGGGTCCATAGTCATTCAGCATTCGTTTTAGTAAATACCTAGTTCCTGTTAGCCCTACGCAGTTTGGCCAGGGCTAAAGCCCTAGAATGGTGGAGCAGACAAGTGTTGTTAAAGTTTTAGGCCCTCGGAAGTGGAGACCCTCTTTCCGGGAATGCAGTAGAGAAGAGAGGTGCTTTGTAAATTGAGAATTAGGTTCTGCTGGCAAATCTGATTCTTCACATAGATGACCTGGATCAGTTCCTGGATTGCTGCAAAGGATTTTGTCACTTGTCAGTGTTGGTCAGTTTCTCTTGTACTGTTCTTACCACAGGCGACCTGAAACATATCACGAAGCTGAAGCCCTGGGGCCTGTTTGAGGTTCTGGTGGAGAAGTACGAGTGGTCTCAGGAGGAGGCGGCCGGCTTCACGGATTTCTTGCTGCCCATGCTGGAGCTGATCCCTGAGAGGAGAGCCACCGCCGCGGATTGCCTCCGGCACCCCTGGCTCAGCTCCTAGGCCGCCGGGCCTCAGCGGAGGCTGCCCCCCCCCCCAGCCCAGCCTCCGCGCTGAGCACTTCCCTCCCCCTTTCAGGGTGAAGCTCTTCCTTCAAGGGTTTCTAGGATTTTGGTGTCTTTTTTTTTTCCAATCCAACGTGTTCATTCGGGTTTGCTTACTTGACCCTGTGGAGGTCCCCACGGCCCCTGGGCATCCCAGGTGAATCTGGCCTTGATTGGGCTTTGCCAAAGACTGACGGACTAAAATGTGAAACAGCCCCTCGCCCTGTACCCCTGTCTTTCCATGAGAACATCCTCTCAGTTATTACCAGCAGCCTTTATGAAAAAGAGCTGTGAAGATGTCCGAGCTCATCCTTTATTCACTGACTCTAAGAGTCAAGCCTAGTGCGCACCTGCTGCCGCACGAGGATGAGGAGGGGGGTTCCTTCTGTACCGCGGGGACATTAAACTCGCCGGGCCCAGGCTGCTCCTCCCCAAGACTGTCTGTTCTCTACGTTCACATGTTTCCTGCGGCTGCCGCGCTGCTGTCTCTAAGTGCGCTGTGTCGACGCCAGGTTGGGGTACCATTTATCACTGTTTAAAACACTGTCGTGTTCCCTTCACCCTTTCATAACTCTGAAAACCTTGAAACTTCAGTCTGCTTTTTGATGGGAACAGAAACAGAACCATCGACTAGTAACTCTTTGGAACCACAGACCTCTGTGTCTCCCGTCACCCTCACAGCAGAGCTGTCTCGGTTGGCTGTTGGGACCTTGGGGGGTTAGCCCTGGTTGGCGCTGGCCTCATTTCGCTTTTGTTCATTGCCCCAGAGCTAAGGAGTCCAGGGCGACTCCAGAAAGGAGGTCTGGACTTCAGAGACTTGCCATCTAAGAAGAAAATGTCCTAGAGTGCTTAATTCTTTTCCAGATAGTCCCTGGACTTTTATTTACAGCTTCTCTCTGACTCGTCCACGGTGCAGCTTCAAAGCAGTTCCCCTGTGGCTTTGCCTTTCTTATTTTCTTGGAGGCTTCAGGTCTTAAGTGAAATCCCAGGACAAAAGAATGGGGTGGGGGGGCAGCACTTCTTTTATTATTTTGAGGTAGGTTTGTTTTGGGGGGGTGTTTTCAGTTTAAGATTAGCCATTCTCTGCTGCTATTTCCTTGTATGATGTAAGTTTTTAACTGCAATTTTGAGATGATTGAGATGTCCTTGAGGCTTTTTATTTACTTTTTTTTTTTAATGAGGAAAAGCTTTGTGGATCTTACTTTAGGATGGGTCTCTCTCAGACTTGCCCTAGACTACATGCATATTCCTCGGGTCATAGTAAAAAGCAAGAGGGGCGTGGCAGAGGTCACAGCGTTGTTCAGACGGACCAAGTGGGCCTTGGCATTGCAGCCTCCTCCGGAACCAGCTACGGGACTCCGAGTTACAGAGCGCCGAAGAGCTGCAACTTGAGGCTCTGCTGACAACGCTACCGACAGGACTGGCGTAGCCAGCTTTCATGTTGGAATTGAAATGTAGATTCTGTCGTTGATCTGCCACCAGTAGAAAGGGGTGCGATTATGCAATCCATTTAACTCAAACACATTACCCTGGTAACCACGGCCAGCATACGTCCGACCTTTGACGGGGTAGGCCTGAAATCGGACGTGTTCCTATAGAAAGAAGTCTCAGTGAGGCTGTCTGTGCACCTCAAGAATGAAGAGAGTCGAGTGTCTCAAACAACGGCAGGGAAAATCCTTCAGCAATTCCAACCCACTTTGGGTTTTCGGTGATGTGTATACATACACCTAAAGCAATAGCAGACCAGAACTGAATTCTTTTCTACACTGTAAAATCACACTTGTGGAAGAACAGGAATTCCGGTGGTGACATTAAGGTGAGATTATCACAACGCCAATAGGAGGCCACATCGCGCCAGGTGACATGAAAGAACTTTTAGAAGGAGAGCCTTGACTTCACTTTGGAACTGTTTCTTGTGAAATCAGAGCTTCCCCCTCACGTGCAGAGCCGAGTGAACCAGGAGCCGTAGAAAGAGGCAGCTGTAGAGTTCATCTTCCAAGTACCCCACGTACCTTGACGGAATCAAGTCAGAACGCTGTCAGATTGCCGCGATCTCACTGAAGGAGTTCTGTTTGCTGTCAGTTAACAATAAAACCCTGAATACATTTTTATTCTTTCTACTGAATGCATTGTCTGTTTTCTTTGTAAATGCAATACAATAAACAATTTAATAACCTACCTGTTTGCAGGAGGCTTGTGTTCGTTTATTGCTCACATTGGTCTGGCCCAAGCATCAGTGGAGGAAGGGACTGGCGCAGTGTGCTTTTTGGACTTAAATGTACAGTAAAATTTTATAACCTGAACACATGCTGTTTTGTGGGGTTTGTAGCTTTGTCTTTTTAAAGTATTTCTTTAATTGATTTTGAGAGCAGCATCAAGTTGTAGTTGTTTACTTAGTTCATTGATTGCTTCTGACACGTGCCTTCACTGAGGGGTGCTCAAGCCTGTGACCTTGGGCTTTCATCCAGTGATCTTGAGATCCCATGGATGACCCCGCGCTCAAGCTGGCTAGCCCACACTCTAGCGCTGACCTCAGCGTTTTGGACCTGGGATTACAAGCATATGTGCAAAATGCCAAAGATTTGTGAACTCTGCCTAAGGCGCTGGCATGGCAAACATGTGCACAGCTTTCATACACTTGTCTCATTCACTGCGCAGGGTAAATTCTTAGAAATGGAATGGCTGGACCAGAGAACAAGCACACTTTTTAAGGCGTTTAATAAATGTCGCCTAATTTATGTGAAGGACAATTAGACTGATGCTGTGACCGAGAGTGTTTGAATGGGCCTGTCGCAATGGCACTCACTCTGTTCCTAATAGCCAGTTTGCCAAAAAAAAATAAAAGGGAGTGTCTTATACTAATTTGCGTATTGGGTGACTAGAGAAGTCAGAACTTCTGTGTGGGTCTTCCTTCCCTCTGTGGGTTCTGGTCGCTTCCCATGTTACCTGGCTTCCAGCCTGCTTCTCTGCTTGAGGATTTGGGGAGGATTTGGCGGTGCATTACTGTCTTTTCTGTAGCATTCTTTTCTAGTTGTTTATTTGCTTTTATTATGTATTTGTGATTTTTTAGTGTTACAGAAAGTTCTCCCCCCCCCCCCGCCACCAAACTACATAAACTGTTTAATGTCTTCATTGTGCCATACTTTGAGACATACCTAGTGTATTCATGTTGCAGTGTTGACCATTGTGCCATAGTGGAAACCCTGTTTTAAAAAAACAACCTTAATATACCAAATCCAGCTTCATGAAACCAGTATTTCCCCAGAGTGACCAATCTAGGTATTCCCTCTAACCTCGTGGTAACTGTTTGGACCTAGCTAGAACTCGGGGTTTTGGAAAACTTATGTGCTGTCCTCAGAGACCTATAGCTTATCTCAAAAGGGCCAGCAAATGGGTGGGATTACAACCCCACTGAACTTGCATCTGCCCCGAGTGTCCACAGGAAAACAGTCACTCTGGAAACAGCCGGGTAACAGGTGGATGTCATTACCACCCATTTTATTTCCTGGGCTCTTGCAGTTTGGCCTTAGAAGGAAAGTGATTTGCTCTAAGACTCACAAAAAAATTGGTGATTTATTGATAGTAGAATTGGAACTATTTGTGCTCCCCAGATCAGTCCTTTCCACTCTTTTGTATTTTGCCCACCAGTTGGTGCCCTTGGGGTGACCAAGGCATTGTTAACTTGGAGCCCTCTCAGTCTATAGTTTCCGTCAAAGTGATACAAAGATGAAGATACAAACATACATAAAGGTAATGTATGGACCATCAGCCAGCCCTACTGAGAAGGAATTTTTTTTTTTATGTCACTGAAGTCTTGTTTTTATCTTAGGATTGAAAAACTAAATGTGGCCCCAGGGGGTTGCCAGGTAGATCCAGTTGGGGCACATGCTGGAGTCTGTCTCCCCGCTCGGCAAAGAAAGAGAAAAAGAAAAATGTATAATATGCATTTCTCTTTAAATCTTTGCACAAATATTAACCCGCTCCAGGTCCTTGTGAAATTAGAAATAACCCAGTTTAAAAGTTAGAAAATTTGAGGTCATGTGTTTAAAAGTTAATGAGTAAGCAGGTTTCCATAAGTGCCTCGTTCTGTGACCGCTGCACCTTGTAAAGGGACAGGAGTGGTTTTAATAGGCAGGTGATACATTTGATTAAACATCCTCCCAAGTTCACTTATCATCCTCTTCTGTCTTTAATTCAGAGCTAGCTTTTGCTGATTTTAATACAGTAACAGGTGTTGTCCTCCAATCGACAGAACTTGGGAACTGTGTTCTTACAAGTTGTTTCTCCACGACATGGCATCAGGAGCTTTGGTTTCACTAAATAGAAAGTGGGCTGTGTTGAGTTAAACTGACGAGATTAGATAACAAAAGTGGGGTGAGTTTTTGAGGGTTAGAGCCCCTCTTTCATCTTCAACAGAAGATGCATTTGCAATAGGTCATTGCAAAATGACCTATCCATCATGCAGCATCTGGTGAATGCCCATTCCAGCAGAAAATTAAAGTAGTTAATTATGAATAACTGAAGAATGATTTTTAAGAGGACCCCAGTGATTGCCTCTCCTGTTACCCACACACTTGTAATCCCCTTGCTTTGAATGGGGCTGGACTTTGTCCTAACAGATCAAGGCAAAATATGACAGGATGTCACATCTGAGATGGACTTCCAGTAGGATTGTGCCCTCCCTGTACCCTCTTGCTCGTCTGGAGCTGCTGCTCTGGGAAACTAGGTGCCATGTGAGAACTGACCTGGAGGGCCCTCAGCACAACCTGTGAGGCAGCCCGGGTGGCCACTGAGCTTAGAAGCACGTCCAGCACCTTAACGGGGCCTGGGAGAAACCTGGGGGCAGGGACCCTTGGCTGAGCGGTGCCGGATCCTAACCCACAGAAACTGGAATGTTGACAAGTCTCAGTGCTGAGCAGTTGTTAGGCAGCAACAGGAAATGCAGGGATGTGACGTCCTGAAAGCATTTGGGGTTCCCTCCTGGTCACATGTCAGGTGGGAATGACTAGTCCCTCGGCTGGACCTGCTCCGGCTCGTCAATGGCGGTGAGGCCTGGGCATCACGGCCCTAGCCCCCGCCCGAGACAGGCCAGCCACAAGTGCCTGAGGAAGGCGGAGGGCAGCTCGGTTAGAGGAGGGCTGGTTTTACTGATTTTCCTCAGGGGCTTTCAAAGACGGAATTTGAGGTGCCTTTTAAGAATTTAAAGGTAAAGCACTTCAGAGAGCTGGTAAGCAGTCACTAGGTATCCACAAAGTCGTTCCTATTACTGGAGAGATTGAGTTCTTAAAGCTACAGGGAAAAGGCTAGTCTGGGCTCATCTGCCGCTCCGCTCGCGCGGAAGCTCCGTCAGCCAGAGCGCGGCGCGCACCGTGGGCTAGCACCGTGGGCTAGCACCCCGTCGGCCCCCAGGAGCATCTGTGAATTACCGTCGCTACCGTTTCAGTGGAAAATATTTTGACAGGCTTTTAGAAATTCTGTTTGCCATATATATATATGAGAAATGAACAAATACAGCTAGAAAACTCACTACAGAACTTGTGGGATTCTGTCGTTCATCGGGCTTGTCTAAAGTAAGTACCTGGCTCTGAAATAATGTGAACAGCACCAGAAGATGTGAATATGATCGTCCTCAGATCCCATCCTAAAGGGGAGCTTTGAGAATGTTCTAGAATGCAAGCGGGCAGTGCTGGGCGGGCTCTCTCCTCGCCTGTGTGGACTGGAGAGGCAACGCCGCCCTTACTGGGCAGCTGAGCAGAGCGCACCGGTTAAAACCCGGCCTGCGGCCCAGGAGTAAGGAACCTGCCCTGTTCCGGGCTGCAGGCTGCTGCTGGATCGTGCTGCTGCAAGATCCATTACCACTTTGGTCCGCATGTCCCCCCTCAGCGCCCACATTCTCATTCCTGAGGAGCGGAGTGAATGGATGACCGGGAAACACCTGTTCCTCATATCACTTCTGCAGATAGATAATCAACCAAACCCTGTTTCTGTGCGCCACCTCCCTGCCAGGAACCCACCTAAGGAACCTGTCGTCGTCTTGGCATTTGCTACAATGAGGTGTTACCAAAATGGAGTTCCCCTCTGGAGGCTGCCAAAAGAGTCACCATTTAGTGTGCCAAATCCAAAGTAGTTCTCAAAAAATGTCATTGACGACTGTAACATTACATACTTGAACCCAAGTAACAGATTGCTGAATCTGATAGCCGGTTCTGATTGGGTCATGTGGGCACTGAAAAAAAAAAACACAAAACGTGATTTGGAGTTCCAAAGGAGAGAAAGGCCAGTTAGTCCCTAGTGTTTAGATTTTATTAGACACTTCCTGATGAATTTAGGTTCCAGTGGCTGGTCTCTTCCTTACCCATCTCTGAGCATCAATAAGAAAGCAAAATGTGAGAAAGGAGAAGCAAAGGGCCCCCTAAACCTCAGCCTGAAGTGATGCAGCTCACTTGGCCACCTCTTCTTCAGACGCCCTGTGGAGCCGGTGGCGGTTTCTGGTGTGCCTTCAGAGGGGTGTCCTCAGTTAATTGGGCCGTGGGAGGCTCAGACCTGGAGGCCCCCGGACCGAGGCGGATTCTGCCCTCCCCTTTCCCAGGGGAGACTCCTCCGGAGGGAAAGGGGTTAACAGGCAAGAAGGGACAGGGAGAGAACCTGGTCCCAGACAGGAGAGAGGAACTTGTGTCTGAGTACTGTTGACGTGGGTCACACCGCTCTGCTTCCCCCAAGAGTCTTCTGTAGACAGTGGGAGCCCTGTCCTGGCAGATGGCCAGGTTCAAGTCCTGCAGAGATGCTCCTGGACGGCAGGCCCGTGGGAGCTGGGACATGGATGCCCAGCAGGGACAGGCTTCACCGCTGAGGAGTTCTATTCTTCAATATTCCAGTGGCGGGAAAATAGATGACCTGTGATGTTTAAAAACAACAAAGGAGTTAAATAAAATTTGACACTTTTAAGGCCAATAAAAACAAAATCCTTCCCCGTGGATGCTCATGTTTTGATTCATTTCTACCCAGGCATGCAGTCTTCCTCAGTAGTGTATAAGAGGGTGTTTAGTGTCCCTCAAGAAAAAGTTTGCCCTGGCCAGTTGGCTTAGCAGTAGAATGTCAGCCTGGCATGTGGAAGTCCTGGGTTTGATTCCCAGTCAAGGCAAACAGGAGAAGCACCCATCTGCTTCTCCACGCCTCTCCCCTTCTCTCTCTCTTTCTCCCCTCCTGCAGCCATGGCTCAAACAGTTTGAGCAAATTGGCCCCAGGCGCTGAGGATGGCTCAGTGGCCTTGCCTCGGGTGCTAAAAATAGCTTGGATGCTGAGCAATAGAACTGTGGCCCCAGATGAGCAGAGCATGACCTGGTAGGGGGCTTGCTAGGTGAATCCCGGTTGGGGTTCATGTGGGAGTCTGTCTCTGCCTCCCTCCTCTCAATAATAATAGGAAAAAAATTCACATCCATTAAAATGTAAATAAAATATAGTGCTAAAGAAGGGGGAGCAGACTTAGAGGGACAATTACCTTTCACTCAGTAATTCCATTCCAGAATCTATCAGAAAGCTATGACAGCGATCCAAACTCCAGTTCAGCAATGAAATGGCACCCCAGTACTGTGGAGTTGGCAGCTGATAAAAACTTACTAGTGGACATTGGGAAAGTGTAAGAAAATACCTTTCCACACTCTTTTAAGAGTTTGCTGTTCCATAAGCAACCCCCGATTCCAGCCCGCATCTCTGGAGAGCTGGTAGGAACACAGGCGGCCACCGCCCCACCCCCACTGCACCAGGACCCACGCTTGAGTGAGAGACCAGCTGCTTGAGGATCATCTAAAGGAGAGTGCAATGCTGATTTATAATTACTCCAAAAAGTATATGTGGTCACAGGTGGGAAGGTAATCTGCAAACATGAAAATAGTTTAAAGGCAGCTATTCCCTCGTCCCCACACCAAGGGCCCCACTGGTGGCAAGCCCCTTCTCAGTGGCAGCTGTTAGGGAGGTGACACTCCCCTGGGCCTCCTGCTCACATTTTCTGTTTCTAAATGTGTCCCTTAATGTTCTTGTCAAGTCACATTTTGGAAACTTAGAAGACAATAAAGATCTATGTTATGATTCCTTTTCAACCATACATTAACACTGGGTAGGTCGTGTTTTTCTTTTTGCCTCAGCTAGCAGGAAGCCTATAGCTAAATTTAATACTCAACCCAGTAACCCTGTGAGCCTAGCTTTCTGGAATATTTGTTTTCCTCTTTAAGACTTTAGTTTTCTATCTTACTGGGTTTCTCCGGTGTATGTCTCACAAATTCAAATTCTTTCTGACAGGGTCCAACACACAAGAATGACTTCTAAAAAGTCCTTTGCGTTTGCCACGTGAAACCACATGCCTGTTTTAAGTTCTTTCTTATCTCCCTGTTCTTTTTCCACTTCTCAAGACCTAAGGAAAAAAACTAAAGGATTCCTTCCTGTTTGCCCCTCAGTGAAGGACTTCGATGCCAACTAGGTCCTGTCCCCTGGGTGGTCCCCAGGCCTCCGAGCACACCCTAGAGCCCAGGCCCCCATGAGTCGTTCCGTCCAACGATCCAGGAAGGAAGCGAAGCCTCGACCCCTCCGAGGCGCGCAGACCGTTCTCGGGCGGGATTACTCACCGACCCTCCCTCGGCCGCTTCAGACTTCCTCTGCAATGAGAAAGAGAAAGAACAGTGCTCGCTCGGCCGAGCCGTGTTTTCAGGGCTGTTCCCCACCAGACTCCTCTTGTTCATTCTCAAGAAACCTCACACTCTTTGACCATGACCTTTGTCAGCTTGTACTTCCAGATTGCTAGATCTGTCTACATCATCAGACCCTCAGGTCCAGTTAGGACTTCCTCCCTGGTCACTGCATCCCCAGGGTCTAACGGGGGTGGCGGGCAACCAAGCACAGGAGCTGTCAAGCTGTTTGTGACTGGGCAGATGAATGATGTGAAAAGTAGAGATACTAGAAAGATAGAAGGGGGAGAGAACTAATATTGATTCATCACCTATAAGAGGCGGGCATTGTTAGGGTTTTTTATGTACTTGTCCTCAGCACAATCTTTTTTTTAATGATATAATTCACTTAACATACATTTTACCCATTCGAAGTATACAGTGTGGTGGTTGTAAGGCTATTTATTCACTAGGTTGTGCACCTGTCACTGTTGCCTAATTCTAGAACGTTTTCATCCAAGAAGCCCTGTGCCCACTGGCAGTGCTTCCCTATTTCTTCCTCTTCCTGTCCCCAGGCAATGACTAAAATCTACTTTCTGTCTCTATATATGTGCCCATTCTCAACATTTTATATCCGTGGGCTCGTGCAATATACGGTCTTTTGTGTCTGGCTTCTTTCACTCAGTGCAACTTTTTCAAGATTCATTCACACTGGAGCAATTTTCAGTACTGCATTCCTTCTGATGGCTGCACAATATTCCATTACCTGGATCTATCCGTGTTGTCTTTCCATTCATTCATCAGTCAATGCACATTTGGGGGGTTTCCACTTTTTGACTTCTAAGCTGCTATGAACATCCATACACAAGTTTTTAACAGGAAGCCTATGTTTTCAGTTTTCTTGCACATGTAACTGGGAGTGGGATTCTTGTTATTGTTCATCTTTTTTTTTTTCTTTTTTCAGAGACAGAGAGACTCAGAGAGAGGAATAGATAGGGACAGACAGGAAAGGAGAGAGATGAGAAGCATCAATAATCAGTTTTTCGTTGTAACACCTTAGTTGTTCATTGATTGCTTTCTTATATGTGCCTTGACCACGGGCCTTCAGCAGACCGAGTGACCCCTTGCTCGAGCCAGCGACCTTCAGTCCAAGCTGATGAGCTTTGCTCAAACCCGATGAGCCCGCACTCAAGCTGGCGACCTCGGGGTCTCGAACCTGGGTCCTCTGCATCCCAGTCTGACGCTCTATCCGCTGTGCCACCACCTGGTCAGGCTACTGTTCATCTTTTTGGTCACAGCCATCCTAGTGGGACTTGAACAGGATCTCTCATTGCGGCTTTGAGTTGCATTTTCTTAATGACTAACGATGCTGAGTATCTGTCCATGTGCAGGTTTTGGCTATCCTTGGCCTCTTGCATTTCCATATGAATTTTAGGATCAGCTTGTCCATTTTTGCAAAAATCCAGCTGGACTTTTGATAGCAATTGCATCTACTCTGTAGGTCGGTTTTGGGAGCATGGCCAATCTAACAATATGAATGAAGCCTTCTGTTCCACAAACACGGAAATTTTTATTTATTTAGGCCTTTTAGTTTTCTCAACATTTAAAAATTTTCATGTGTAGATTTTGCACTTTTTGTATTATTCATTTTAGAGAGAAAGAGAGAGAGAGAGAATGGGGGGGCAGGAAGCATCAACTGCCATATGTGCCTTGACCAGACAAGCCCAGGGTTTCAAACCAGCAACCGGTGTTCCAGGTCGACACTCCATCACTGCACCACCTCAGGTCACGTTTTGCACTTATTTTGTTAAAATTTTTTTTGTTTTTTATTCTTTTTGATACTATCATAAATGAAACTTTTCTAAATTTCATTTTCAGATGGTTCATTGTGAGTGCATACAAATCCAATCAACTTTTGTTTATTGCTCTTGTATCCTACGACCTTGTCAAAGTTAATGTATTAATTTTAATAGGTTTTTAGTGGATTATTTAGGATTTTCCATATACAAAATTGTGTCATCTGTTCAAAAGATATTTTTACTTCTTCCTCTCCAAACTTGATTTCTTTTATTTCTTTTTCTTGACTAATTGCCCTGGCTGTGAGCTCCGGTCCAAGCTTCAATAGAAGGGACAAGAGCAGCCATTCTTATCTTGTTCCTGATAGCAACCTTTTGAAGCAGGTTCCTTCACCCAGTGGAAAGGAGGCTCCAATGAGGAAATTGAGACTCAGAGAAGTTAAGTTACCTCTGCAGAGTCACACAGCTAGTCAACAATGGGGCCAAAATTTTAAACCTAAATTCTGACTCCAAAGCCCATTCCTTTCCCTCTGCTCCCTTAACCCCTAAGGAGTAGCTTAGCAACCGCGTGCTTGCACGAGGCTTTGTCTCTGCTTTCACTGGCCCTTCCTGCCACATGATATGGAGCAGGCAGAGCAGGGGTTTGTGCCCTCCTCTCCACTGGAAAGAACTCTGAGGTGATGTGACTCGAAATAACTGGGACTCCAACTCTGCTCTCCTGACCCAATTTCGTGCCCTGGCAGAAGCAATAACTACCGTATTTTTCGCTCCATAAAACGCACTTTTCTCCAAAAAAGTGGAGGGGAAAATGCCCATGTGTCTTATGGAGTGAAAAATACGGTATTTAAATATCTTAACACACCATTTGGTTCAGAATATATTTTGTCTTATTTCCTTTAAATCCTTAGGTGTGTCTTTTGGTCAGATGCGTCTTATGGAGTGAAAAATACTGTACTTCATTGAGTAGCTAGATGTATTCAGGAAGGATATGTGCGTGTTTTCTAACAGGTAATAAAAAGAATAAATTAAACTCTGTGTGATAGGGAGGGCACTAACGTATAGAGGAGATGATCTGAAAAGATTGGAGACAAGATGCGTGGGGTACGAGAGGAGAGGGAGGGAAGGAGAGGAAGTGACATTTTTATTAGTAAAGAAAGTGTCAGAGGGACAAAAAATGTGTGAGAGGAACATCTTTTTATAAGAAAGAACTTTACAGAGAAATTGTGTGACTAAAATTTCTTTCTAGCTGAAAGAATCCCTTCTGAGAAAAAAAGAATACAAATGAGTAACAAAACTGCTCTGTGCGGGCCCTGGTCAGTTTGCTCAGTGGATAGAGCATTGGCCCAGCATATGGAAATTCCAGGTTCAATTCCTGGTCCGGGCACACAGGAAAAGCAACCATGTGCTTCTCTCCCCCTCCCTCTCCCCCTTCGCTCCCTCTTCCCTTCCAGCAGCCAGTAGGTTGGCTAGTCCAAGCGTCAGCCTCAGGCACTGAGAATAGCTTGGTTGATTTGAGCATCAGCCCCAAATAGGGATTGCCAAGTGGATCCCAGTCAGGGCACATGCAAGAACCTGTCTTCCTATCTCCCCTCCTCTCACTTAAAATAAGAAATAAAAATTTAAAATGCTCTGTGTGGGTGTCCAGGCAGACTTAAGGTGGCCCTCGAGGCTGAGAGCTAGACAGCCCGCCCGCAGCAGCCCCACGGAGGTCCCCCTGGAGGACTGCCCTCGCGGCAGAAGGGTGCAGACAGCTGGAATCCCCACCTCCAACCTCTCCTCTCAGGGTTGCTGTGAGGATTGAATAAAATGGTTCCTAAGAACAAACCTGACATCACTCCTGCGCAAAGAAGAGGCTCAGTAAAGACTAGTTCCATTTCCCTTCCCTTTATGGGGTCAGCAAGGGACCCGGGAGCCACAGGAATCTAGCCAATAGAAATCTACCACAATAGAAATCTCCCTCTTCTCTCCCTCTTGGCCCAGTGGCTTGTTCTGGTCGTTTGGTTTCCGACTTGAACCGCATCATTTGGGCTTGCGAAGCCCCGCCTCCCGGGGCAGGACGAGTTACCTTGTCCGTCAGCCTTGTAGTCGTCGGGGAGCAGCTTGTCCTGCCGGTAGCCCAGCACGAAGGCCAGGAAGGAGAGAATGACAGCGTCTCCGATGCTGAGGACGGCCAGCATGAAGGCCCAGCGGATGGTGCAGTGGCCCAGCGTGTACTTGCCCGTCTGCTCCCCGCACATGGCCCGCACCTCACTTGAGTCCCAACCGTCTGGGTAGACCAGGCAGCCAATCGCCAGGCCTGTGGCTGAGGGGGACAGGAAGGGATACATGTGTCAGGTGGCACAAGGGGCAGCCCTTACCGCCTTCTTGTAGAACCCAGGCTCAGAGACGCAGGCTCCGGGGGCTACAGCAGCGTGCCCTGGGCACCGGCGGGCACAGGCCCGGAGCAGGGCTCCACAGCCCAGTGTGGGTTCTGCCACCACCACGAGTGGTCTTTTCAGGCCC
Organism: Saccopteryx bilineata; assembly: GCF_036850765.1. Lineage (NCBI taxonomy): Eukaryota > Metazoa > Chordata > Mammalia > Chiroptera > Emballonuridae > Saccopteryx > Saccopteryx bilineata. Next base: position 13,807,114 of record NC_089490.1, on the reverse strand, counting down.
TCAGCCTGGTCCTCACTTTGGACTTGACGAAACATCACCCACCCTGGCTTGGAAGCCCTCCAGAGTCCAGTCCTGGCCCAGAGAGCTAGCTCATCACCCTAAAGATGTTCCTCTGTTCAGATTTCAACATCTCTGAAATAGTGCGATGAGAAAGCTTCAGGACATCATTTGATTAGTGTGCTCCTGTTTACAGCACATAGGCGAATGGTGTGTCCTACAACTCGGGCACCCAAGACTCAATGAAAACAGGAAGAATTCAGCCCCATCTCTGACTGCTTCCTTCTTGAACCTTCCATTCCAGCCCTTGGGTCGCCTCACGTTTGCCCGGGACCGTGCAGTGCAGAGGCCCGCGCTTTCTGGAGCCTAATCCCCCCCTGGGATAGTGGACATGGGATAGTGGACACGTTCATTCCCGGGTCAGGGCGGGCTCCGGGAGCTAGCTTCCCAGGGAACTGGCGCTCCACTTCCCAGCTCTGCGCCAACCTGCTGTGTGACTCGGAGCAAGCTACCTAGGTTTGGTTTTGTTCTGTCTGTGCCTCAGTTTCCTCATTTGTAAAATGAGGATAGGAACGGGGCTCATCTGATTGGATTGCAGTGAGGTTTGTATGCGCTGTTAATGCGAGACAAGTGCTCAGAGCGGTGCCTGGCGCAAGCTTGGCGCCCACGGGCGTTGCTGCTATTACTCCGCCCCGTGCTTCCATCGGCTCGGTCGTCACAGCCTCCAAAGTCCGTGTTCTGCACCTTCCCCCCACTTCTCCCATGCCTCTGAACCCCCCAGCCCGCCTCAGTGGCACAGACAGGTGACATAATCCTGGGATGTGACCACGGTGACCCTGAGCACTGCCGCCCTCTTTCCCACCGTAGGCCCTGCTTCCGCAGGCTGCCGGCTCAGCCTGTGCCCACCCAGGGCCTCTCGGAGGAGCTCCGCCCAGCACCCAGGGCTACCTGACTTGGGCTCAGCGTGCTCCCGCGGGGAAGGCCGGCAGAGAGTGGAGCGCACAGGCAAGTGAACAGTTCGCGCTCGCCTCCCTCCACCCCCATTTACTTACAGGAGGAGCTCATTTACATAGCTCTTTTGTAGATCACGAAAGACTCCATAAGTCATTTTTCTCTCGACCCCATCCATAGTTCTGAGAAGTAGGTCATCTACTAATGTTCCATTTTACAGATTGGAAAAGTGAGGTCTCAGAGAAAGCAAGTGACTTGCTCAGTTTTGGCAGAGCCAGGACCTGAACTCTTGGCTTTTGACTCTCTTGACTTAAAAATTAATTGCCTCTACTCTCAGTTTGTGATATCTCTCCAAAGAGCTGAATGTGTTTAATGGCGACATTCCAGGCTTAGTGACAAACTGAGAAGTGTTTCAGGAAGGTACTTAGGGTTGGGGTGGGGGGACCCGGGGACCCTTCCAGATTTTTTTTTATTCATTTTAGAAAGGGGGGAGGAGAGAGAGACAGGAGAGAGAGAAGGGGGGGAAGAGCAGGAAGCATCAACTCCCATATGTGCCTTGACCAGGCAAGCCCAGGGTTTCGAACCGGCGACCTCAGCATTTCCAGGTCGACACTTTATCCACTGCGCCACCACAGGTCAGGCCCCTTCCAGAATTTTTTGTTAAATCCTGTGGGCTTTTCTACTTGGTATGAGATCAGCCTTTGGTGCCTGGCATGGTCCCTGGATTAACTGAGGGCGGGAGACACACACACACACACAAATGCTCACACGTGGGCAAATGTGGACAGGAGTTGCCCTTCTGGGCTTTTCTCCCCATTGCTCCTCCCCTTTTCCCCCTTCCTCTCCCACAGTGTCTTTCTAGGGGGGCTCCGGAAAAGAGCCCAAGGCCTCTGACTTGGAAACGGGTTGTTACTGCGGGCACCACAGCCCTCTGTAAGCACCCCACCCGTCCATGCCGTTCTGGTCCTGGGCACTGCAGGGTCATCCTCCTTTGTGGTGCTGCAGGGCTCTGAGTAGAGGTCAGCGTTGTCTAAGGGATTGGGCAAGCTGACTCACCCTTTCTGCCTTCCATTCTCTCCTCTGTGAAATAGGGATCACGATACCCGACTCATAGCAGGGTGATGAGGGTTGAGTGTGACTATGTACAGAAAGTTTACTACAGTATCGGGTGCATGCGCGTGGCCAACCAGTGCTAGCTGTTGCTCTTATTATTGGCACTGAAGTCAGATGAACGTGACCTTGGTGGATGTGGATGTTGTTAGCTGTTCACAGATATTCCAGGTACCCAGTAGGATTATACGTCCTTGACCCCCTCCCTCCCTTCAAGTGAGGCAAGGCCATCTGATTTCCTTTGGCCAATAAAATGTGTACATTTCTAGAGCATTGAACAGCTCGGGGGAGACCCTCTAGAGCTCCGTTACCCTCTGCAGTGACAAGTGATACTCGATCAGCCTCGGTCCCCAAAGAGAAGGGAGAGGGCAGAGCCCCCAGCTGGTCCTCAATGGCATGTGCCAGGAGAGGGACAGAAGCCACCAAGATTCGGGGATTGGCCCTGGCCGGTTGGCTAAGCGGTAGAGCGTCGGCCTAGCGTGCGGAGGACCCGGGTTCGATTCCCGGCCAGGGCACATAGGAGAAGCGCCCATTTGCTTCTCCACCCCTCCGCCGCGCCTTCCTCTCTGTCTCTCTCTTCCCCTCCCGCAGCCAAGGCTCCATTGGAGCAAAGATGGCCCGGGCGCTGGGGATGGCTCTGTGGCCTCTGCCCCAGGCGCTAGAATGGCTCTGGTCGCAACATGGCGACGCCCAGGATGGTCGCAACATGGCGACGCACAGGATGGGCAGAGCGTCGCCCCCTGGTGGGCGTGCCGGGTGGATCCTGGTCGGGCACATGCGGGAGTCTGTCTGACTGTCTCTCCCTGTTTCCAGCTTCAGAAAAATGCAAAAAAAAAAAAAAAAAAAAAGATTCGGGGATTGTTCATTACTGTGGTATCAGCACACCCATCCTGACCGGTAAAGTTGTTTCTGTGTTTTTCACCTTTACTGAGCACCTACAGCGTGTCAGGCTCTGAGCGGCGTTCTGCACGCTTTACATCACCCCATCCTCGCAAGAACCCTGCGATAGGGGTCCTGTTGCCACAGGATACAGATGAGGTCACCGAAGCTCAGAGAGACCAATAACATGTCCTGCCTGCGTTTCTGGGAGCCGGGATCACACTCAGCCTATACCTGGCATTCAGAGCTCATTAATATCATTAACGTACAGCCCCACACTGTTCCAGTCATCCGCCCCTGCCCCTGCTCTCTTCTTGGTCCCAGGCTTCCTGGCAAGGTCACGCTGACTGGCTAAGTTCTCTTCAAACAGACTCGCGTGTCCCAGCTGCTGGCTGCGGGGCACACCCCTCCTGCCCCTCCCTGGGCTCAGTTTCCCTTCCCCCGCCCTGAAGAACCGAACTTGACACCACCCTTGCTCTCCCCCAACATAAATGTTTCACGGGACGGCACCTGGCCGCCTTGGCTAACGACGTCTCCAGTTCCACGACGCTGGCACAATCTGGCTCAGATGGCCGGTGGCTCCTCCCCCTCCCAGGCCCTCCTAGTACTACCTGTTCAGCCAGTGACACCCGCTGTGGGAGCTTGGGGGAGGGGCAGTAAGAGAACGAGAGGGATGTCTTTCTAGCTTCCCATAACTCTGATACGCAGGACCACTCGGCAAATGTCCATTCTACTCCTCTTTGTCACAGAACTGCTAAATCTTCATGGCCCCTTTCTCGTCCCCACTGTCCACCGAGGCTTGCTTCACCCCGGCCAGCCTGTCCCTCACCACAGAGAAACTACAGAGGACGGGGGAGGCCGGTGGCGGGTGTGGGAGGCAGCTCTGAAGCCTGGTGCAAGGCCTGGACACAAGCTTTGGAATCAAAGGTTCTGTCCCTCACGACCTGTGCACTCAAAGACCAGTCACCCGCTAGGGGCCTGGCCGGTAAAGTGCAAGGGGCAGCCCCCTGTTGCATCGTGATGCGGTTCCTCCGGATACACACGTGAAGGCACTCTGCAGATCATTGCTCTATGTAAGTGTGCACTCAACAGAAATGTCTAGGTTCTTGGGACCCCCTGCCTTCAATTCTTCTAGGTTCTTGGTCACCAGCCAATCTGTTACAGTTTGGCCAAGTCGTATCATCTCTCTCAGCCTGACCCCTCCCCTATCGTTGGGGGGAGCAGAGAGCTGTAACTCCTTGGGGTCCCCTTGAACTCTCACAGCCCTGAGTTTCTGTGCTTTGTCATCTGGGACTCTGGTCCCCATCTCATTCACCCTGTGAAGACTCACACCGTCTCTCATCCCGGCCAACCATGACACAGCGGTTTCACCGTCGTCCGCAGTCCCCCAGCACAGACGGGCTGTGTGCAGTCCTCGGGGTGCGGAGGGACCGAGGGCGCAGGACAAAGCCTTGAGCCATCCCTGGCTGGGCTCCGGAGGAGCATAGGACCAGCTGGCCCTCTGAGGCCTGCCTGGACCAGCTGCAGGAAACGGGGCCTTGGAAGGCCCTGCCTCTGAGCACCACAGATACCACTTACCCTACGTAGTTGTAAAGACCCTCCACAGCATCCCCCCTCCGTGTCACAATATGTCACTCGCGCCTACCTCCCTCAAGTGTGGAATCCCATAAGGGGACAAAGACTTTCACTCCACAAGGAAAGATGGAACTGAAATGCAAGGTGCTATGGGAGAGGCCACGTGCAGCATGACATTCTCAATCAATGACTGGCCTCAGAGTCTCCCTTGAGAGTAGGCTGGGGCGGGAGGGAAGGAGTGACGCAGGGATCTGGGGTCCTGAATGGAGAAAGAACAAATGCACAGAAGTGGGTGGCGTGGACGTCTAGGCTGTGCTTGACTGGTACCACTTTTTGCCCTGCTATTGGGTGGCATTCCCACATAGCTGACAATGAAAGCTTTCTTCTTCCTCCCGCCCACAGCTACCACAGCCTCCTGTGCGGCATGTGCGTCTAGACACCTGATTTCTTCTACCAACTAGCTGTGTGCTCCTGGGGAAGATCACCTGTCCTCGCTGGGCCCAAATTCCTCAACCACAAGATAAGGTGGTTGAGCCATTTGGTCTCCGAGGTCCTTTCGGTTCAGCAGGTCTAGGATTGTCTACTCCTCGCAAGCGTCTACGGAGCATGGAGTAGGGCCGGGCTGAAGGGGGGCAGCTGAGCAGGAGACCCAGAGTCTCCGCAGAGCATGGGGCGGTGCAGCGGCAGCTGCGGCCTGGAGCGGCCCCCGCCCACCCGCCCGGTGTCCCTGCTCACCCGCGGCCAGCTGCATCCACGCGCAGATCTTGTAGACCGTGGCCGTGTTGCAGACGAAGAACAGGCTGAAGCAGATGATGGAGCCGATGATGAGGAACATGCCCAGGGCCACGAAGAACATGGCCGTCTTGAAGGCTCTGGAGGGGATGGACGAGAAGTCCAGAGGGCCGCCCTTGCAGATGAGCTCGGAGGACAGCACGTTGCCCACGCAGTAGGAGAAGAGGCCGAAGTAGCCGGCCTGGGGCGTGTTGACGCTGTCCCCGATCCAGTAGGGCTGGATGAAGAGGGCCATGACCAGCACGGAGAAGCAGATGGTGAGCGTGCCCCACATCACGCCCACCGCCCTGGCGTTCCGCACGTAGTTGGTGTGGTAGATCTTGGCTGCCTCCTGGGCGGGCAGCAGCTTCACCATGGTGAGGGCGCGGGGGGCCCGGGCCCGGGCCGGGGCCTGGGGGCGGGAAGGCGGTGTCTGTGCGGACCGAGGCCCGGGCACAGGTCACTCCTCTGCCGGGTTTGGAGAAGGGACTGAGGTCGGGGCACAAGGTGAAGGTCCCCCCAAGGGAGAGGGAAGAGGATGGAGAGGACCAGGAGGACGACCTCGGCTTCTTCGGGGGACGCTTGCCGCAGGTGCCTGCGTCCGTTTTAGCCGGCCTGTGTCCTGTGTCCTGCTCCTCTGAAGCCCCGCCGGGGTCTCAGCCTGCGGGCACCGCCCTGCCCTTCCCGGGTTTCCAGCTCGGAGCCCCGGAGAACTCCGCCCCCTCGGCCCGGCCCGCCCCCCGCGCGCCCTCCCGGGACAGCGCCGCTTCAGCACCGCGGCCAGCGCCCGGGACGCAGGCGGAGGGCCGGGCAGCCACCCAGCGCAGGGAGGGGCCGCCGCCGCCTCCGCCCGGAGACTGAGGGTTCTCCCCACTCTCCTGAGCGAGGACGAGAACTGGGGGGGCTGCGACTGCGACTGTCACATTCCTCCCAATCGGTTCTGCATAACCGCTTCCTGAGCGCTGTCCCCGTCCCATCCCATCCCACCCGTCCCTGGCTTCCCTGGTCGCCCACCCAGAACCTAGAATTCCCCGGAGCCAGCAAAACCTTTCTCGATTTTGTTTTCTGGTCACTGGTTTCTAGCTCCCATCTTGCAATCAACAGTACCTAAGAGCCTACTATGTTGGATAGGGGTATCTTCCCTAAGCAAGAACCAAGAGATAAAAAGTGCAGGGCCCCTGCCCTCAGAAACAGTGAGATAATTACATATAAGTATATATGCATGATATTTGAAGATTTTATATTATGTATACATATATTATTTTATAATTATTTATAAATACATTATATATACATATATCTTTGCAATGCAGCCTGATAACAGTAGCAACTGCAAAATATACTTTCCTTGAGATTTCTCAGCCCTTAACATACTTTTTTTTTTTTTTTTTAAAGGGGAGTGAAGGGTTAGGGACAGCAGGATGACTATATTGGGATCACCTTGGGTGGTTTTTTGTTTTTTGTTTTTTGTTTTTTCACTTTTCTGAAGCTGGAAACAGGGAGAGACAGTCAGACAGACTCCCGCATGCGCCCGACCGGGATCCATCCGGCACGCCCACCAGGGGCGACGCTCTGCCCATCCTGGGCGTCGCCATGTTGGGACCAGAGCCACTCTAGCGCCTGAGGAAGAGGCCACAGAGCCATCCCCAGCGCCCGGGCCATCTTTGCTCCAATGGAGCCTTGGCTGCGGGAGGGGAAGAGAGAGACAGAGAGGAAAGCGCGGCGGAGGGGTGGAGAAGCAAATGGGCGCTTCTCCTGTGTGCCCTGGCCGGGAATCGAACCCGGGTCCTCCGCACGCTAGGCCGACGCTCTACCGCTGAGCCAACCGGCCAGGGCTAACATACTTTTTGATACAATGTTTTTCTCCTCTTTATGTTTTTGTCAAATATTTCTTCCCCCCCTTTTTCTGTTTTTAAAAATTTACTTATTGGCCCTGGCTGGTTGGCTCAGTGGTAAAGCGTCAGCCTGGCGTGCAGGAGTCCCGGGTTCGATTCCCGGCCAGGGCACACAGGAGAAGCGCCCATCTGCTTCTCCACCCCTCCCCCTCTCCTTCCTCTCTGTCTCTCTCTTCCCCTCCCGCAGCCAAGGCTCCATTGGAGCAAAGTTGGCCCCGGGTGCTGAGGATGGCTCCATGGCCTCTGCCTCAGGCGCTAGAAAGGCTCTGGCCATAACTGAGCAGCGCCCCAGATGGGCAGAGCATCACCCCCTGGTGGGCATGCCGGGTGGATCCCGGTCGGGCGCATGCGGTAGTCTGTCTGACTGCCTCCCCGTTTCCAACTTCAGAAAAATACAAAAAAAAAATTTTACTTATTGATTTTAGAGAAAGGGAAGGGGGGAGAGAGACAGAGACAGAGAGAGAAACATCAATTTATTGTCCCACTTATTTATGCACTCGTTGGTTGACTCTTGTATGTGCCCTGACTGGGGATCAAACTCACAATCCTGGTGTATCTGGATGATGCTCTAACCAACCGAGCTGCCCGGCCACGGCCATCCCATCTTTTTCAAAACATACATGTTTATCCTGACTTTATAAGTAAGTAGCTGGTTAAGTAACTAGAGAATTAGGAAAATTCATGAAAGGATAAAAATCACACATACTGTATCGCCAAAATCAGGAGCTAAGGAAAGACAAGATAATGTTTAAAAGGTGAACTTTGGCTTTAGACAGATTGGGCTTTGAGTCAGCAGTTATTAGCTAAGTAACTCTCCCTGGACTTAGCCTTCCTAAGCCTCACTTTCTTCATACACAAAATGGGGATGATAATAGTTTCAATAACATAAAGCTCAGGTGAGCTATGTGTACACTATTAGCCCAGGGGCTCACATGAAGGAATGCTCAAAAATGTTCGTTATTTAATTTTATAATTATTATTACCTCTGCGAACATTTTTATGTATTTCCCTCCTTCTACACATACTGCTTTACATGGTTAGATGGTAATCTATACACAATTTAGTATCCAATTTTTTTACTTAACATCACACCATTAATACTTTCTCATATTACAATTTTTTTCCCAAAAACATTATTTGAATGCTCGTACAATAATTGTTTAATCATTACCCCTTTTGGGATGTCCTGGCAGTTTCTGGGTTTTCACCATTAAAAAGAACCCTGAGGGACCCGGGTTCGATTCCCGGCCAGGGCACATAGGAGAAGCGCCCATTTGCTTCTCCACCCCTCCGCCGCGCTTTCCTCTCTGTCTCTCTCTTCCCCTCCCGCAGCCAAGGCTCCATTGGAGCAAAGATGGCCCGGGCGCTGGGGATGGCTCTGTGGCCTCTGCCCCAGGCGCTAGAGTGGCTCTGGTTGCAACATGGCGACACCCAGGAGGGTCGCAACATGGCGACGCCCAGGATGGGCAGAGCATCGCCCCCTGGTGGGCAGAGCGTCGCCCCCTGGTGGGCGTGCCGGGTGGATCCCGGTCGGGCGCATGCGGGAGTCTGTCTGACTGTCTCTCCCTGTTTCCAGCTTCAGAAAAATGCAAAAAAAAAAAAAAAAAAAAAGAACCCTGAGGGCCTGACCTATGGTGGCGCAGTGGATAAAGCAACAACCTGGAATGCTGAGGTCACTGGTTCAAACCCTCAGCTTGCCTGGTCAAGGCACAAATGGGAGTTGATGGTTCCAGCTCCTCCTCTCCCTCTTCTCTCTCTCTCTTTCTCTTTAGTCTCTCTCTCTAAAAATGAATAAATAAAATCTAAAAAAAGAAAAAAAACCTGCGTTAACATATTTGTGTTGTTACCTGTGTTTCCTCTTCTTAAATTGCGGGTTTTGTGACAAGTCTTTCTCCTCTGGGAAGTTGGCAGTGACCAGCGGGGGACAGGACTGATGGCTTTTGCACAGCTCCACTCACAGATAGAAATAGCTCCTCCGTTCCTTCCCCAGGCTCCTGCTCTTCCCTCGTGAGACCAGAACCATAATTAGCTTCCCTGTGGCTCAGCTCTGAGGAGTGTTGGGTGAGAGGGGATGGGGAGAGCCAGGGGGGCCAGGATGAGCTCAGAGGGAAAGTGGTTTTAAATACTGAGTTCCATAAAAGAAAAGAGGACAGTAATCAATGGTATCTCCGCGTCTCTGGAAATGGGTGGGTTTCTCCCATTTTGAGGGGCTCCTGCCTGTTTCTTCCAGCTGCTCCCTTATATGCTGCCCTCCAGCGGTGTAAGGGGGAGGGGAAGGAGGTGGTACTCAGGCTGAGCACCTACTACATGCCAGGCACTTCTACAGGGAGGGATTCTACTTACATGGTCTTTTTAAAATTATTTATTTATTTATTTATTTATTTATTTATTTATTTATTTATTTATTGGTATTTTTCCGAAGCTGGAAACGGGGAGAGACAGACAGACTCCCGCATGCGCCCGACTGGGATCCACCCGGCACGCCCACCAGGGGGCGACGCTCTGCCCACCAGGGGGCGATCCTCTGCCCCTCCGGGGCGTGGCCCTGCAGCGACCAGAGCCACTCCAGCGCCTGGGGCAGAGGCCAAGGAGCCATCCCCAGCGCCCAGGCCATCCTTGCTCCAATGGAGCCTCGCTGCCGGAGGGGAAGAGAGAGACAGAGAGGAAGGAGAGGGGGAGGGGCGGAGAAGCAGATGGGCGCCTCTCCTGTGTGCCCTGGCCAGGAATCGAACCCGGGACTTCTGCACACCAGGCCGATGCTCTACCACTGAGCCAACCGGCCAGGGCTAATTTTTTTATTTACTGAATTAAGAGAAAGAGAGAGAGAGAGAGTAAAGGAGAGAGGGAGAGAAGGAGAAACATCTATATGTTGTTCCACTTATTCATGCATTCATTGGTTGATTCTTGTATGTGCCCTGACCGGGGATCGAACCTACAACCTTGGTGTATGGAGACGGTGCTCTAACCAACTGAGCTACCCAGCGAGGGCCTATATTGTCTTTTTTAAATGTTTATTTTAATCTATTTTAATTCTTCAATTATAGTTGACATTCAATATTATATTAGTTTCAGGTGTACACATAGTAATTCGACAGATTCCCCCCCATAAGTCTAATACCCACCTGGCACCATACATAGTTATTACAATGTTATTGATTATATTCCTTATGCTGTACTTTATATTCCATGATGAGTCTGTAACTCCTATTTGTACTTCTTGATCCCTTCACCTTTTTCACCCGGCCCCCAAACTCCTCCCACCTGGCAGCCATCAGTCTGTTCTCTGTATCTGTGAGTCGGTTTGTTTCGTTCTAGATTCCACATATACGTGAAATCGTGTGGTATTTGTCTTGCTCTGTCTGACTGATTTCACTTGGCATAATACCCTCTAGGTCCATCCATGCTCTTACACCACATCCATCGTCTTATTCAATGCTCCCCTGGTGAAGGAGCCCTCATCCTCCACAGATACATGAGGACACAGGCTCAGGGAGCTTACAAATTTAAACAACTTGTTCAAGGTCATGCAGCTAGTTGGTGCTGTTTTGAAGCCAGGTCTGCACTTGAGGCGACGCAGTCTGGGGCCTCGGTGGTGGAGCCCTTTTCCGTCTCCGTCTCTGGGGCTGGGGAGAGGTCCCTGGCTGTAGCAAGCTGTCCCTCTGGGAAGACTGCTCCCGTCCTGCACCTGAGCACACGCGGGCAGCTGCACCCTTCCCAGCTTCCTGCCCTGGGCCACCGGCGGCTCACAGACCTCCTCCCACTTGCACGTGGCCTTGAGTAGGGACAGGGTGAGTGGGAGCCTTAGCTAAAGGGGGGGGCCTCCCCCCAGCAGCTTGGCCACAGCTGGGCCTCTGCTCACGGCAGACCCTGAGAGATGGCAAAGGTCAGTCACATGTGGACTGGGCTCCTTTTATAGCCCTACCAGCCCAGCTGGTTCTGTCTTCTGCCATCTGACCTGCTGGTTGCGACCCTTCATCATGGAGAAGATCCTCGTCCTTCTGCTCGTCACCCTCGCAGTGACCTATGCGGTCCCTGACCCCCGGGGAATTGTTGTCAACCTGGTAAGAGGCTCTTCAGGGGAGGAGTCATCTGGGCCCCTCAGTGGGGATTTTGTAAGCTTGGGCCTTGACCTGTGATGTCCCCACCAGGGGCTGCCAGAGGGCTGGGAGGTGGGGCATCTCTTCCTTTACTGCTGTGCCCTGTCCCATGCCCCAGGGGCCCCAGACGAGGCTAGTCAGCCTGGCACATGCTCAGAGCAGTGGTTCAGCCCAGCTAAGCGAGTTTTAAAGGATCCAGAGCCAGAGGCACCCACGGTAGAAACCCTGGCTCAGAGGCAAGGGGTTTAACAACCTCCCTCAGTGAGCCCGGCTTTGACTTACAGGGCGCATTTCCTGAGTGCCAGGCGCAGGTCTAAACGCCTCCCGCGCACCGCTCGTTGGGCCCTCACACTAACCACCTGAGACGAGTCCTGTTACATGATCAACCCTGTTTGATACACATGGAGATCGGACATAGGGGAAGGTTAGGCCACCTGCCTGAGGTCACACAGCTGGAAAGCGTTGAGCAGGGATAGAGCCCAGGCCCCGGACTCCAGAGCCACCTGTCCTCGCGGCCCCACACTGCCTCTCCACCCAGGGCAGCGCAGGCCCAAGCACCCGGTCCAGAGAGTCTTCCGTGCGTGCCGCGCATGGGCTTGGTGGTTGAGGTTAGGGTCCCCCTGAGGTTACATACAAAAGTCCGTGCAGGGAGAGAGGGGTTTTCCAGCGGGATGGTTCTTGATTAATTATCACAGGCTCCTTCCTCTAAGGGGTGTGGGACTCCAACAGGTTCCCAGACCGTGTTTTGGGGCCACGTGTGCACCTTCCACGAGAACACTGAGGCAGAGCGTGGGGCGGTGACTTCCCCCAAGGTCACTCAGGGAGTTGGCTAGTGCTAGAACCGGGCGTCCTGCCCCCCGCCCAGGGCTGCTTCTCCCGCAGCAGAGGGGGGGGTAGGGGTGCAGCGGAGGGGTTATCACCGGGACCTGGGGGAGGGGTCCTGGCTGACAGCTGCCACCACCCCCCCTCGCCTCCTGCAGGACGAGGGCGAGCTCTGCATGAACAGCGCCCAGTGCAAGAGCAAATGCTGCCACCGGACAAGTGGGCTGAGCCTGGCCCGCTGCGCACCCAAGGCCAGCGAGAACAGCGAGTGCTCTGCCAAGGTGGGTGCCGTGCGGGCGGACTAGGTGTCCGGGTGAGGGTGGGGGCGGGGGCGGGGGCGGGGCAGGGGCGGGGGCAGCCCAGCGGCGGAGGGCCCGCGCCTTGGGGATGGGATCCTGGAGGAGGCGCCCAGAGGAAGGTCAGTAGGCTTCAAAGCGCTTTTCCATCCCATGGTCTCTCACAACTGACCAGTGAGAGGGGCCGGGAGGCAGGGATTTGAGATCCCCATTTCATGGGTGGGTAAATAGAGGCAGGGCCGGTCCGGGGCGCCCCCCGTGGAGGCAGTGCAGAGAAGCACCATCTGAGAAGCCCGACTGCCTGCCGGGACGTGGGGTCAGGCCCGGGGCGCCCCCCGTGGAGGCAGTCCGGGGAAGCACCGTCTGAAAAGCCCGACTGCTTGCCGGGACGTGGGGTCAGACCCAGGGCACGCGAGGCCTGCGCCTCCCCTGATTCCCTGTCTCCGCAGACGCTCTATGGGGTTTACTACAAGTGTCCCTGTGAGCGGGGCCTGAAATGCGAGGCCGACAAGTCCATCGTGGGCTCCATCGTCAACACCAACTTCGGCTTCTGCCGGGACCCTTCACGCACCGCGGAGTGAAACCCACCACCCACTCAGCCGCGGGCCTAGCCCCGCGGGCAGACAGACGCTCCTCCTTTACCCCCTCGCCCTGGCTGGCCACCCCCCTGACCAGCGTCTCCATTTTCTGATTGGGTTCTTGGCAATTAAAGCCCCTCCTGCAAACCTTCTCCCGGCCCCTGGCTGTAATTGCTGAGTTGGGGTCTTCCTCGGTGTTCCTTCCATCACGGCTCTGCCCCATCAGGGCAGCCATCAGCCAGGTCGGAGGAAGGAGTGGTGGCTCGGACGCCAGGCTGCAGGAAACAAGGTTGTAAGGCAGAGGTGCTCTCCGGTTCTGGGGAGCAGTCACACCTCCGTGTGTGCCCTGCGTGCCCTTCAAGCTCTCAGACAGACAAGCACCCGCGCGCACACACACCTCTGGTGGGGAACCACAGTGACTCATGGTCTTTGTCCTGCACCAGCGCTTATCTGTCCCCTGTGCCGGGCTCACACCTCTTTTCTGGGCCCAGCTCTCAGATGTGACAGCCACCGGACACAGCCTGAGTCGGAAGGGTCCGTTAACATTGTGAAGACTATTGATACTGGGCTCACTGTGCTCATGAATCAGATCCTCTCAATGACCCTGGGAGAGTTTACTGTCTTCACTTTAGAGATCAAAGAGACTAAGGTTCAGAGAGGTTAAGTACCTTGCTCAATGTCACAGAATTAGAAAAGTTGGCACTAAACCCATCTAACTCACCCCCCCACACATACACACACAAACACACACACACATACACACACAAACACACACCAATGATTCCCTGTTCTTTCCCAATTATCCATACCAAGACAATGGGGTGGAGTTGCAAGAAATTTAGTTTTGGCTTAATACAAAAATTTTATACACCCCGGAGCCATGCAATCTGGGGTCCCCCTCTCTGAGATGTGTGGGTAGAGGTTCACTGACCCCTTCGTGGGGACGCCGGGGAGCAGATACACACAAAAACAATGGGAGGCCGGTTGGCTCAGCGGTAGAGCGTCGGCCTAGCGTGCGGAGGACCCGGGTTCGATTCCCGGCCAGGGCACATAGGAGAAGCGCCCATTTGCTTCTCCACCCCTCCGCCGCGCTTTCCTCTCTGTCTCTCTCTTCCCCTCCCGCAGCCGAGGCTCCATTGGAGCAAAGATGGCCCGGGCGCTGGGGATGGCTCTGTGGCCTCTGCCCCAGGCGCTAGAGTGGCTCTGGTCGCAATATGGCGACGCCCAGGATGGGCAGAGCATCGCCCCCTGGGGGGCAGAGTACCGCCCCTGGTGGGCGTGCCGGGTGGATCCCGGGTCGGGCGCATGCGGGAGTCTGTCTGACTGTCTCTCCCTGTTTCCAGCTTCAGAAAAATGAAAAAAAAAAAAAAAAAAAAAAAAAACAATGGGAGAAGGGACTACGTGAAATCAAGGTGTTCTCCCAGACCCGGAAATCTATAGTTCTGGGATCACTGAATCCTTTGAGTAACCATTAGGCTTATGAATCAGGACAAATTCAGCTCTAACAAAAAACCCAACTAATGATGGGTTAAATAAACAAATAAGGGCATATATTTCTCATGAATCAAGAAGTCATTTGTAGCCTGATCAGGCAGTGGTGCAGTGGGATAGAGCGTTGGTCTGGGACTCTGAAGACCCAGGTTCGAAACCCCAAGGTCACTAGCTTGAGCATGGGATTATAGACATGACCCCAAGGTAGCTGGCTTGAGCCCAAGGTTGTTGGCTTGAGCAAGGGGTCACTGGCTTGGCTGGAGCCCCCTGGTCAAGGCACATGTGAGAAAGCAATCAATGAACAACTAAAGTGCCACAACTATGAGTTGATGCTTTTCATTTCTCTCCCTTCCTGTCTGTCTGTCTCTCTCTCGCTAAAAAAAAATAAAATAAAAGTTACTTGTTTGGGGTTTGACAGATCTGCTCTTCTCCTGACCTTTGCACAGTTGATAAATGTCTTCATAGCTGCTCCTAACGTCATTCCGTCAGACCGTCCCACCGTATGCTAAGTTAGGAAGCGTGGAGTAGAGGGTGGGTGATAGAGGGGGTGAGGACAGTGTTGGCCCTAGCAGACCTTCTTGTCTTACCCCAAAGCCTCCAGGCAGACTTCTCTGTATCTCCATGTCTACAACTAGGTCACCTGACCACCACTGGCTGCAAGAGAGGCTGGAAAAACAGTATTGGGTACAGGGAATGGGATTGCCATCACTAGCTTAGACTGTGGCCCCTCTCCAGGGGCTGGGCACATACCACCCAAACAATACTGGGGTTCAGTTAGCAAGAAGAGAGGGGCAAGGGCTGGTAACAGTGTCTGCCACCCCTGAGTTAGTGCTCAACGGGAGTGGCTTTTAACACCTTAACCTAGCTAAGGGTCTCAGGCCCCGAAGCAAGGGTCAGCATACTCCTGGGTGCCCAGATTGAGTCCTGGGGGTGTCTGCACTCACTCACTTCTTCACACAGTTACTGAGTGACCACAGTGCCCAGCACTGTGTTACAGACTGTGGGGGATACGAGGAAAAGGTCCCTAGTTTGCAGGAGTGAGTAGAAAGTTGGGTTCTTCAAAAGCCAGTGACCCAGAACCCTGTTCTCTTGTATTAAATCTTTTCCACCCCAAATACTCGGAGTGGTTCTTGTTTGTCTGCACTGAACCTGGCTGATACAAGACTGCTGGACAAAGGGGAGCCTCGGGTTGTTGTTGCTCTTGTCAAAAGCTCCTTTCTTTCACGAAGCCTTGAGTCCGGAGGAGTCACCTATTTCTAATTCATATAACAATGTCCTAACGGCTGTAGCCTTGCCATTAATTACCGCTTTCCTCCTTCATAGCCTACTCCCAGGAACTCCCCATATTGCTGCCACGTTTTTCTAGAACTGCTAGATACTCAGTGACAAGAGCAAGGGTGTTTGCAGCCTCGAGTCCATGAACTCCTCATGCTAGACCTGGATACTGATGCTGTCTGATACGGTAACTATCAGTCAGCCAGATGTTGGTCACTTGACACGTGGCTCATCTGAATCTAGAGAAGTACAACACGAAAACTGGATTTTGAAGCCCTACTTCAAAAAATAAAAAGTAAAATATCTCAGATAATTTTTGCATGTTGAAATGATAACAGGTTTTTGTTTGTTTGTTTTAGAGAGAGACAGGAAGGGAGGGATGAGAAGCATCAGCTCACAATTGTGTCACTTTAGTTGTTCATTGATTGCTTCTCTTATGTGCTTTGATCGGGGGGCTAAAGCCAAACCGCGACCCCTTGCTCAAGCCAGCGACCTTGAGCTCAAGCCAGAGACCATGGGATTATAATAATAATCCCATGCACGCTCAAGCCGGCAACCTTGGGGTTTTGAACCTGGGACCTGAGCGTCCCAGTTTGCCACCACTGGTCAGGCTAAATGACAACAGTTTTGATTGGGTTATAAATAAAATATATTATCAGAATTGATACCACCTGTTTCCTTTTACTTTTGGTGTGACCGTTAGAAAAGTTTAAATGACATGTGTGGCTCACATTTGTTTCCGTTGGACAGTGCTGCCATCGACCCTCAATCTCTGCGGCCTTCCAGCATTAGAGAGTTGACTCACTATAGCAGAAGATAGTCTCACACTTCCAAGTACCTTCTCCCCACACTTTCTCTAGATTCTGGCAGCAGAGTCCTCTGTCAATGACCACAGAGGCAGCTGAACACCCATGACTTGTGAAGGGGTCTAGAACACGCCGCTGTGGCATAAAATTATTTTGAAGGCATTTAAGATTAGGCTTTTTTCTGAACCACCTTATTATCTACCTAAGACCAGAGAAGATTAATTCTTTCTTTTCTTTTTTTTTTTAAGTGAGAGGACAGGGTATAGAGAGATAGACTCCTGCATGCAGCCTGACCAGGATCCACCTGGAAACCCCTGTCTGGGGCTGCTGCTTAAATCAATCAAGCGATTTTTTAGTGCCTGAGGAGGATGCTTGAACCAATTGAGCCACTGGCTGCAGGAAGGGAAGAAGGAGAGAAGGGGGAGAGGAAGGGGAAGAGAAGCTGATGGTTCGCTTCTCTAATGTGCTCTGACCAGAAATCAAATCTGGGACATGCATATGCTGAGCGGACACTCTAATTACTGAGCCATTCGGCCAGGGCCTCAGTTCTCTTATGTAGAATTTCTGAGTCTCACCACCACCTTTTCTACCCTTTGTGGTGAGTCTGAAAGACTCTGTGTTCATCATCCTCTGCATCCTTTTAGATGGCTTTCCTTGCTACAAAATGACTTTTTAAAAAAGCAGTGCCTAGCCTGACCTGTGGTGGCGCAGTGGATAAAGCGTCAACCTGGAAATACTGAGGTTGCCGGTTCAAAACCTTGGGCTTGCCTGGTCAAGGCACATATGGGAGTTGATGCTTCCAGTTCCTCCCGCCTTCTCTTTCTCTGTCTCTCTCTCTCCTCTCTAAAAATGAATAAATAAAAAAAAGCAGTGCCTATACTTGTATATAAGGATTTCTGATACCAAGAATTAACCAATCAGCCTGACCTGTGGTGGTGGCGCAGTGGATAAAACATTGACCTAGAATGCTGAGGTTGCGGGTTCGAAACTCTGGGCTTGCCTGGTCAAGGCACATATGGGAGTTGATGCTTCCTGCTCCTCTCCCTTCTCTTTCTCTCTCTCTCCCTGCCTCTCTCTCTCCTCTCTAAAAATGCAATAAATAAAGTCTTTAAAAAAAAAAAAGAATTAACCAATCAGATGCAACCTTCTTATGTGACATGATCAATAAGATGCAACTCGGGCCCTGGCCGGTTGGCTCAGCGGTAGAGCGTCGGCCTAGCCTGCGGAGGACCCGGGTTCGATTCCCGGCCAGGGCACACAGGAGAAGCGCCCATTTGCTTCTCCACCCCTCCGCCGCGCCTTCCTCTCTGTCTCTCTCTTCCCCTCCTGCAGCCAAGGCTCCATTGGAGCAAAGATGGCCCGGGCGCTGGGGATGGCTCTGTGGCCGCTGCCTCAGGCGCTAGAGTAGCTCTGGTCGCAACATGGCGACGCCCCGGAGGGGAAGAGCATCGCCCCCTGGTGGGCAGAGCATCGCCCCTGGTGGGCGTGCCGGGTGGATCCCGGTCAGGCGCATGCGGGAGTCTGTCTGACTGTCTCTCCCTGTTTCCAGCTTCAGAAAAATGAAAAAAAAAAAAAAAAGATGCAACTCTATTATTATGACTTATAGATTTATGGTTCAATACAGGACCTTCACACTGGACAGCTATTGTTGTGTTGGCTGTTGTCATTATTTTTATTTGACAATCTAAGGGAAAAGAGGTGAGTGCCCCTGACTAAATAGTCAGGTATCGCACATTATAAAAATTCTTGCAGCTCACAAGTTGAAAATCACTGCTGTAAGTCAATCCTCACCTTGCTTTCTCCCAACTTCATGGAGTCTTCCTTTGTTTTCTTCTTAATTCAACAAACTGTCATTCTAGGGAGTATTTGAGATCCTGCTTCCTGACAATTGTCCTCAGTTTGGTGGCTTAAATAAATTCTTATAAAAATCCTCTACAGCTTTAGATGTTTCTTATGTTGACAGTGCCCAACCCCTCTGTTTCCCGACCTGTAGAATAGATTGGTCACAGTACCTACTCCTCATAGGGTTTTTGTAGAACTAAATGAGATCATGTGTGTAAGACCCCTGGTATCTGTTAAGTACAATAAACATTCAATTCTTTATATACATGTTTGTTTTGTACACTTTCATATTTCTGAACTTTAAGATTGGAAACCAAGAGCTCAGGTATAAACTGAGCTTACTACGGAGTGGGCTGAAGCAGAAAGGGAGAGGATTGGGAAGGGGAGCTCAAGTCGCCTCTGAAGGACTTTTATTCAATAAAGAAGAGACCCTGAGAAGGAATATACCTGCCAAGAAGGATTCCTTGTAGTTAGTTGGGCATAAATTCATCATCAGACTCCAACAACCATTGCTAACAAGGGCTTCTCACCACTCTGCATTTCAGGGGAAAATCACAGACTAAACTGGTGGCTTTCTGCATTGTGTTCCGGCAGGCTGAGATAAGCCTTATAAAAGAGGTCCTGGAATTGTCTCCAACCAATGGGCTGAGACCTGTCACATCCAATATCCTCATTTGCATTTTTTTTCCTGTATTTTTCTGAAGCCGGAAACGGGGAGAGACAGTCAGACAGACTCCCGCATGCGCCCGACCGGGATCCACCCGGCACGCCCACCAGGGGGTGACGCTCTGCCCACCAGGGGGCGATGCTCTGTCCCTCCGGGGCGTCGCTCTGTTGCGACCAGAGCCACTCTAGCGCCTGGGGCAGAGGCCAAGGAGCCATCCCCAGCGCCTGGGCCATCTTTGCTCCAATGGAGCCTTGGCTGCAGGAGGGGAAGAGAGAGACAGAGAGGAAGGAGAGGGGGAGGGGTGGAGAAGCAGATGGGCACTTCTCCTGTGTGCCCTGGCCGGAATCGAACCCAGGACTTCTGCATGCCAGGCCGATGCTCTACCACTGAGCCAACTGGCCAGGGCCACTCATTTGCATTTTTACTGACCAATCAGAGCATCTCTGTGCAAATTTGAATTCCTCATTTGCATAGAACCCAGTCCCCAATTAGGGACCGGGGTGGGAACTTTATAAAAGCAGGTCTCCCCCTTGTCTCAGCAAAGGCCACTTTCCGATTCTTCCGGGTTTACAAACTTCATCTGAATGAAGTTTCTTCTTTCACCGCACCCCAAATAGGGAACTCCTGCTGGCACTAGTTTGGTGGCTGCAAACTTTTATCAATAATCCCAAATCCAAGAGAATCCCTTCCTGTTTCCTCCCTCATCTCACCATCTCTTCACTACCCACACCCAACCCAGTCCAGCCCACCCGTCCCCCAGCTCAAAGGCCGCAAATATTGAAAGCTCTTTATTTCAATGATGGTGCCTTATCCTCCCTCCCTGCTCCTCCTGGGTTGGGGGAGGCTTTGGGGCCTGGGGCAGGAACACCCAGTTCTGAGTGGATGGGGATGGGGAGTGGGTGGGGGAGGTGGGGGAGGTGGGGGAGGTGGGGCAGAGGGCAAGGAAGCGGGTGTTTCAGAAAACACTTTTCGTAGCTGGCTTCTTTTTATCAATCTTCTTACAATGGCCGTAGATAATTTTAAACGATTTCTGATTCTTCGGAAAGACACAAGTCAGGTTGGGCTGGCAGGGACACTCGTTATACAGCCCGGTGAACATCTGGGAAAGGCAAGACTTTGACCGTGACTTTGGCTGCTGCTCTGCCCTCAGCCCTGAGGGGCAGCCCCCACTTCTACCCCTGCCCAGCTCTGCGGCCTGTTTGCATGCACGCAACAGAGGAACATGGGCATAAAAGACCCCCTCACCCAGCTGCTCGCAGTCTGTGCCTCTGGTTGCCTCTTTCATGCTGACCTCTAGGATTGCTCGGTGCCCTCGTATCTCCTCTCCTAAACCCTTTCTTGGGTAAATCAACTCCCCTCTCCTGCACACCCAGCTCAGAGGCTGCGTCAGCCCACCTCCAGCCAGGAACAGCTGGGGCCACAGCAGAACTCCTGGGGGCTGTGGTGGGTGGAGTGGGAATCTGAGACAGGAGAACCCTGGTTAGGGCTAGACCTCCGGTCTGCACCCATTTACAGTGATACTTTCAGGGTTTGCAGAGATAGCCTTGGAGCACAGGAACCCCTGTGAGGAAGGGAAGCGTTGCCACGCCCCACGCCCCCACCCAGGCTGCTAAACTTGGTGTGAGGATCCCTCGGGCCATAGGCGGCTTGGAGATGCATTCCCAGCAGAGAATTCCTAGCTTTGGGTCTTTTCTGCCTCCCTACCTGGCTTCCCCCTCCCCCATGTGCGCCCTCCCTCCAACCGCCAGCGATCCCCCCCACCCGGTCCCTGCCCCGGGGCCTGCGCCCGAACCCACCTGTGTGTGACACAAGCTGCCCTCAGACCCCTTTGCCGCACAGTGCGACTCGCAGTCTGGGGGCACCCGGCGGCAGCACCCGCTCTTGCACTTCTTGCTCTGGAAGCAGAGCTCCAGGTTGTCCTGTGGGGAGATGACCTGGCTGGCTCTTCCGCGGACCCCCTTCCCTTCCCGCCAGCCCGCCCACCCGCGGGGGGTGGAGGGCTTTCGTCCAGCTGGCTCCCTCCATATTGTGCCCTCATCACTGCCACCAGGCTGGGCCACCTCTAGTTGGGGACTGGGGAACAACAGGGACCGGAGAAAGAGCTTGCCGACTTGTTCTGGAGGAGCTCAACAGTTTCTTAAAGGTCAGCCCGTAGTGTCCCCTGAACAGACTTCTCCTCCGGCAGGCATGCAGGGAAATGCAGACCCTCCCGTCTTCGCTTGTGCAGTTCTTTTTGCAAAGCACTACCCACCTTTTCACCTGAGCTGGAGAGTCACCCACCCCTCAGCCCCCAGACACACACACACACACACACACACACACACACACACACGCAGACACCCATATCAGTGACCCCCCCCCCCCAAGCTGGGGCTTACCACACTGTATTATTACCTATCACTGCTATTCATTGCCTCTCTGTGGACAACTGCAACAGTCGTTCAACCAGCAGATGCTGAACATCTACTGCGTCCAGACACTGTTCCCAGGCACCAGGAATGCAGCCGGGACAAAACAAACAGCAGGGCCTGCCCTCCTGGAGCTGACACGGCCCAGAGCAGCGGTCCAATAGGACTTTCGGCAACGATGAAGATGTGCTTTTTCTGCATGGTCCAACTCGGCAGCCACCAGCCACGCATGGCTGCTGAGCGGGGTTTTTTGTTTGTTTGTTTGTTTTGGGTTTTTTTTGAATTTTTCTGAAGCTGGAAACGGGGAGGCAGTCAGACTCCTGCATGCGCCCGACCGGGATCCACCCGGCATGCCCACCAGGGGGCGATGCTCTGCCCATCTGGGGCGTTGCTCTGTTGCGACCAGAGCCACTCTAGAGCCTGAGGCAGAGGCCACAGAGCCATCCCCAGCACCCGGGCCATCTTTGCTCCAATGAAGCCTTGGCTGCGGGAGGGGAAGAGAGAGACAGAGAGGAAGGAGAGGGGGAAGGGTGGAGAAGCAGATGGGTGCTTCTCCTGTGTGCCCTGGCCAGGAATCGAACCCGGGACCTCCACACAACAGACCGACGCTCTACCACTGAGCCAAATGGCCAGGGCCTGCTGAGCGTTTAAAATGTGGCTAGTGAGACTAAGGAACTGAATTTTAACTTTGGTTTAATTTTCACTAGTATTCATTTAAGAAACTGTGTGATCAGTGACTACACCAGGGGTCCCCAAACTTTTTACACAGGGGGCCAGTTCACTGTCCCTCAGACTGTTGGAGGGCCGGACTATAAAAAAAACTATGAACAAATCCCTATGCACACTGCACATATCTTATTTTAAAGTAAAAAAACAAAACGGGAACAAATACAATGTTTAAAATAAAGAACAAGTAAATTTAAATCAACAAACTGACCAGTATTTCAATGGGGACTAGAGGCCTGCTTCTGGCTAATGAGATGGTCAATGTGCTCCTCTCACTGACCACCAGTGAAAGAGGTGCCCCTTCCGGAAGTGCAGCAGGGCCGGATAAATGGCCTCAGGGGGCCGCATGCGGCCCGCGGGCCGTAGTTTGGGGACCCTGGACTACACTCTTGGACAAGCACAGCTGAGGGAGAGAAGCTAGATCTCAGGTCCATAGTGAAACAGATGGGGTCACAGACAAAACCTTGAGCAAAAAAAGTCAAACTAAAAAAACAACAACAAAGAAACATACTGGCCTGACCTGTGGTGGCGCAGTGGATAAAGCATCGACCTCGAAATGCTGAGGTTGCCGGTTCGAAACCATGGGCTTGCCTGGTCAAGGCACATATGGAGTTGATGCTTCCAACTTCTCCCCCCTTCTCTCTCTCTCTCTCTCTCTCTCTCTCCCTCTCCTCTCTAAAATGAATAAATAAAATAAAAAAATTAAAAAAAAAAAAGAAACATACTGTGTGATTCCATTCTATGAAGTTCAAAAACAAGCAACACGGCCCTGGTCAGTTGGCTCAGTGGATGGAGCATCACCCGGCGTGCAGATGTTCCAGGTTCGATCCCCAATCGGGGCACACAGGAGAAGCGACCATCTGCTTCTCTTTCCCTCCTGTTCCCTCTCCTCCCTCTCTCTCTCTCTCTCTCTCTCTCTCTCTCTCTCTCTCTCTCTCCTCCTGCAGCCAGTGGCTTGACTGGTTCGAGTATTGGCCCAGACAGTGACTGCCGGATGGACTCCATGCAGGAGTCTGTCTCTATATCTGCTCCCTCCACCCCCACTTAAAAACAAAACGAGAGAAAACCAGGCAACGCTAATCTACAACAACAGCAGTCCGGAGAGTGTTCCCTTTGGGACTGACTGTTGACTGGCGGCAATCCTGAGGAAACCTTCTTGGGGGGGAGGGGCTGGAAATGCTCTGTCAGTTGACGTGGGTGGTGGCTGTGAGGGTGTTTGCACGGGTATAAAATCCATTGGTCTTGCCTGACCTGTGGTGGCGCAGTGGATAAAGCGTCGACCTGGAAATGCTGGGGTCGCCGGTTCGAAACCCTGGGCTTGCCTGGTCAAGGCACATATGGGAGTTGATGCTTTCAGCTCCTCCCCCCTGTCTCTCTCTCCTCTCTCTCTCCCCCTCCCTCTCTTCTCTCTAAAATGAATAAATAAAATAAATAAATAAATAATTTTAAAAAATTAAAAAGAAAATCCATTGGTCTTAATAATCAAGTAAATCAAGACTTGGATATCATCCGTATGTCATTTCTGCCTAACACATATATGTTAGGTATTATTGATGAACAATTATGGTTTATGTTAAAGGTGTATAATTCTATCTATTGTGCCTGGCTGAGCGCTATAAAGAAAATAAAGCTGGGAAGCAGGGCTGGATTGCAGTAGCCTCCTTTTGCTCCCCCTGATTTTACTCTTTCAGCAGCCACCCCAGTCCCCCCACCCGCACCCCTGACACCCTCGCCTTCCCCACCCCCTCCTCCAACCTTCTCTGGCCATCAGTTCTTCCCAGAACAGCTAGGGAAATTTTTTTTAAAGGTACATCCCATCACACCATTTCTGTATTTCAGAACCTTCAAGGACTTCCTGGAGCATTTAGACGTAGAAATTCTTTATGGGACCTTCCGGTCTATTCATTCCGAGGCTGACTGCCTGCTCCTCCCCACACACGCCCTGCAGCCGCCACGGGGACTCAGAGTGCTCCCAATCCACCTGCCGGGCCATGGGCCCTGCTGGCTCCCCTGCCAGAACACCCTGCCCCGTGAGCTCTGCCTGGCTGCTTCCCGGCTTCCCTCTCCTGGCCTCAGGCTGAGGCCTTCTGGAACACCCAGCTAGAGCAGTCCCCTGTTTCACGTTTATGATTCTCTGAAAGTACTTCATTTCTTTTATTTAAAAAAATAAAAATGTGTCTCCCCTGCTTAGAGCCTCCGGGATGTTGTTCGTGGTGGTATTTCTTAGGCCCTAAGATTCAAGTCCTCACGCAACAACGGGTGCTGATTGCAGGACATCCGGATAAATTAAAAGAGGATAATGTCATACTCTGTCCTTTTTATACCTCTGATCTCCTCTCCTGGTATTTCCACCTTCTCTCACTCCTGCGTTAGTCTTGGAACCTGCCGGTCAAGGTCCCATCTCTCGACCTTTGTCCTGGGATGCTCTGGCCCTCCATAGCAGCCTGTCCGGGTAGCTGTGTCCGTTTAGGAAGGACCTTATTCCCTTCGGGTCTTCTGTTTAAATTTCGCTTTGTTAGTCAGGCCTTCCCTGAACACCCTGTTTCAAACGGCAGCTGCTCTTCAGGTCGCCTCTGCTCCTGAAGCCCCTTCCTTAGTTTCTTTGTCCCCAGGTGTCTATTGCCGGAGAGAACATGAATATTGTCCTGATTTGCCGCCTACAGAAGAACGTCAGCTCCACCAGGGCAAGGACTTTCCTGTCGTCCCCGCAGCACCCTCCCTAGCGCCCAGAGAAACAATTTATAGAAGTGCTCGGATAAGTGAGTGAATGTCTCTCTTACCAGCTGTGAGCCTGGGGGTGGGGGGAGTGCGGTGTCCCAGTCACCTCTGCGGTGATGGCACCTGGCTCCATCCTGGCACAGCTCCCAAGACTAGGATGAGTTATCTTCTGCTCCCAGACATTCCTCCCCCCAACACGCCCTGCTGCCCCCTTTCCAGCCCCCATCCCCGTCGGCCTGTGCCCGCGCACCCTCCCCAAACAGCGCAGGTCTTAGGATGGTGGCGGGGGGAGGCGACTGTACCCTCTGGTTTCCTTACCAAAGTTGCGATTTGCCGTGAACTAAAAAATGAGCTGCTGCTGAGGAGGAAGAAAACAGAGAGGAGGAGAAGGACCAGGAGCAGCGGCGTCCTCCGACTCATGGCCCAGAGGTGTTGGTGGCACGTCTAAGGTCCAGCTGAATACTCAGCATCGGCCATGTGACTACCATGTGACTAACGCCCGGAGGGTAGGCGGTGAGGTGTGACTGCCCAGGCGGAGCATTGCCCGGAGAGGCTGGCAGTGCTGTGCGGGCTCCCAGACCAAAGAGATGGAGGAACAAGCAAGGGGGGTGGGGTGGACGTTCTCGGACCACGGTCGGTCAGTGGCTGGCAGCATCCTGGACCACTTGCTGTGTGCATCACAGTGGTCCATCAGAATAGCGTAGTCTGTGTGCTTGAGCTCTGGCAACGTCTGGTTCAGTCCCAGCTGTTGCTTAGGGGCTGTGTGATCTTGGGCAGACTTCATACCTTCTTTGAGCCTCAGTTTCCCCACTTGCAGCATGCAGGATAATAACAGTACATCCCAGGGATGGTGCAGGGCTCCAATTGAACAGCAGGTGTTGTGCTTCACACAGGGTAGGCGCACCCAGTCTACGGAAGTGGTTATTTATCTTTAGAATTAGAAAATCTCAGAGTCAGGGGGACTTCAAAAGATTCTCTCATCCAATCCAATTGTAGAGTATTATTAATAAACAGCATCGTCAACATTTTGTCTCTCGGACGAGATGACAAAGGCCCAGAGAGGTGGCCGAGCTTCCCCAAAGCCACGGGGCTGTACAGTGATAGAAGATCAGACTCTGGTTTTCACCTTTCTTCTCCCTTCTCCGAGAGCCTGACATTGGAATGTCAATACCTCGTTTTTTGAGGAAATCTATCTAGCACGCCTGGATGCGCTACTGCAGGTCTCCTGAAAAGCGTCTCATCTTCAAGGGGCAGAGCATCAGGTGAGGGCTTACTTGGCCACACGCGACAGAAACCCAACCCAAAGTGGTTAAGGAAAAAAGTGAATTTACTGGGTCAGGTAAAAGTCCAGCGGGTACAGGCATCTGGCTTGAGGCACAGTTTGTGTCATGAGCTATAGCCTGGTCCCCCGGCTCCTCTGTGTGGGCTTCATCCCGAGTCCACAGAGGGATAAGACGGCTGCCAACAACACAGACCTACGCTCGCCCAGGTTCAAGTCCACAGAAAGAGGAAGTAATACGTCTTGGTACCGCACGCAGAGCCTAAGCTTCACTCTGATTGGACAGGCCGGGTCACGTGCCCACGACCAACCCTATCCCTAAAGCCAGGGCAAGGGCAGGAGCCTCTGTGCGTCCGGAGGACTCAGTGTTCTGATGTGAATGGAGCCCCACTCAACTTCGTGGACTGAGAATGAGGGTGGGTGGGGAGGTTCTTCCCGGAAATTTGGGGTTACCAAAAGAAAGGAAGCCATGGCTCTCTGGCGGGCAAACTCAGTGAATGCTCCTTCCGAACGGCAAATGGGAAATTAGAGGGGACCCACCCCTTCATCGTGCCTAATTTAAAGCCGTGCCAGACGTCAGTGGCACAGCACTTACTCAGTGTATTCAGTCTTTATTGGTTTTGAAGTTTTTCAAAGTAAAACGTATTTATAAGACTTCCCATAAGTCACTACCATTCTCAGTTCTCTTCCCAAAGCAATTGCTTTTCGCGTGCATTCTACCCACGTCAGGCAGGTCTAGTGTTCCCGAGTCGGCTTTGCCCCCACTTGCAAGGTTCCTTCTCTACCTACCAGTCAATGCCCGGTCAGCGAGACAGAAACTACACTAGGTATTTGAAACAGAGAGGATTTTAATGTACGGAAGTGATCACAGAGGGGATGGAGGAGCTGAGAGGCCAGACAGGATGTCAAGGCAGCAAGGGAGATGGCCAGAGCAGGAAGACCCCAGGGCCCCTATCCCGGTGTGAAGAGTGCCAGGCGACCGCAGGGGCGCTGCAAGGGGGCCGCAGGGGAGGGGCTGTCCTAAGGAGACGGGAGGACTGCTGCTGACGGCACCTGAAGCGGAAGATGCCCCCTCTCTGGCCCTCCTAGCTTTGCGGTCTTGGGAGCCAGGAGACAAAAGAGTCTGGGAGCCGTGTTCCCAGGGAGAGAGAACAGAGCCCGGCAGGGCGAGCAGGCAGTGACCCACAGGCCTCCCTTCCAAACCCGCCAGGCCGGGTGTCCGTCCGTGTACTTCTGTCTTTCCCCCACTCTGTCCCTCGGTCAGTCCTCATGTCTGGCTTCAGGGTGCTTTCCTTGTTGGGAGACTTGGAGGGGAGGAGTCACACCTGCCACACAGCTCATCGTTAACCCTAAGGTTGGCGTGATGTCAGTGTTTGGAGTGGGGAGAAATACCATTCTGTGAGAGAAATCTCAAATATTTTCATTTAAAATTTTTATTATTTTTTTTTACTAAGACAGAGAGAGGGAGGGAGAGAATGAAGGGAGAAGGGAAGCATTGTTGTTCCACTCGTTTATGTGTCCTAACGGGGGATCAAATCCGCAGCCTTGTCATTTCGGAATGATGCTCTTAATCAACTGAGCTAACCTGGCAGGGCCTATTTTCTTCTTCTTTTTTTTAAATCGTCGGTCTTCATGAAAAATTTGCCATGCTCACTTCCTGCAGAAAAGAAAGCCATGACTTGATCATGGATATAGAAATCGATGGCTGCTCTCCTGAGTACTGTCAACAGTTCCACCATGTTTCCAACAGTGACTCAACTGGGCTTCACCACAAGGCTTGCTGGGAAGTTGGGGGTAATGTGCTCCCTTCTACCACCACCTCCTGCTGCTCTTTTTTAGCCAGAGTGCACAGCCCAAGAGAGAACTGCCCAAGATTTCGCAGAGAACATAACTACTCAGATGAAAACTACATTTCCCAGTCTCCCTCGCAGCCAGTTGCAGTCATGTGACCAAGTATTTCTCAACTGAAAATAATGCATACTGGCCTGACCTTTGGTGGCACAGTGAATAGAGCACCCACCCTACATGCTGAGGTCGCCTTTAGAAGCCTGAAGCTACCGGTTTGAGCCCAAGGTTGCCAGCTTGAGCAAGGGGTCATTGACTCAACTTGAGCCCAAGGTCGCTGGTTCGATCCCAAGTCAAGGCACATATGAGAAGCAATCAAAGCACAACTAAAGTGAAGCAACTATGAGTTCATACTTCTCACTCCCTCCCTTTCTCTCCCTTCCTGTCTCTCTCTCAATAATAATAATAATAATACGAAGAAGAAGAAGGAGGAGAAGGAGGAGGAGGAAGAGGAAGAGGAGGAGGAGGAGGGGGGAAGAAGAAGAAGAAGAAGAAGAAGAAGAAGAAGAAGAAGGAGGAGGAGGAGGAGGAGGAGGAGGAGGAGGAGGAGGAGGAGGAGGAGAAGGAGAAGGAGAAGAAGAAGAAGAAGAAGAAGAAGAAGAAGAAGAAGAAGAAGAAGAAGATTAATTCATGCTGCCCTTTCAGGAAGGGTGAGCATTTGCTGTCTTCTATTCCCTTTTTTCTTTTCTTTTGCTCCTTTTTCTTTTCTCCCCCCCCCCTTTTTTTTTTTTTTTTTTTTTTTGTATTTTTCTGAAGCTGGAAACGGGGAGAGACAGTCAGACTCCCGCATGCGCCCAACCGGGATCCACCCGGCACGCCCACCAGGGGGCGATGCTCTGCCCCTCCAGGGCGTCGCTCTGTTGCAACCAGAGCCACTCCAGCGCCTGGGGCAGAGGCCAAGGAGCCATCCCCAGCGCCCGGGCCATCTTTGCTCCAATGGAGCCTTGGCTGCGGGAGGGGAAGAGAGAGACAGAGAGAGGAAGGAGAGGGGGAGGGGTGGAGAAGCAAATGGGCGCTTCTCCTGTGTGCCCTGGCCAGGAATCGAACCTGAGACTTCTGCACGCCAGGTCGACGCTCTACCACTGAGCCAACCAGCCAGGGCCTCCTTTTTCTTTTTTTTTTTCTTTTTTTTTTTTTGTATTTTTCTGAAGCTGGAAACGGGGAGAGACAGTCAGACAGACTCCCGCATGCGCCCGACTGGGATCCACCCGGCACGCCCACCAGGGGCGATGCTCTGCCCACCAGGGGGCGATGCTCTGCCCCTCCAGGGCGTCACTCTGCCACGACCAGAGCCACTCTAGCACCTGGGGCAGAGGCCAAGGAACCATCCCCAGCACCGGGGCCACCCTTGCTCCAATGGAGCCTTGGCTGCGGGAGGGGAAGAGAGAGATAGAGAGGAAGGAGGGGGGGTGGAGAAGCAAATGGGCACTTCTCCTATGTGCCCTGGCCGGGAATCGAACCCGGGTCCCCCGCACGCCAGGCCGACGCTCTACCGCTGAGCCAACCAGCCAGGGCCTCCTTTTTCTTTTTAAAAAATATTTTATTGATTGATTTTACAGAGAGCAGAGACAAAGGACAGGGGAACAAGAAGTATGAACTCATAGTTGCTTCACTTTAGTTGTTCATTGGTTGCTTGCCGTATGTGCCTTGACCAGGCAAGCCCAGGGCTTCGAACCGGGACACGCTATCCACCCCATCGCCACAGGTCAGGCATTCTACCCCCTTTTTTCGAACTGGGATATGGATCCAGCAGATATGGTGATGAGCCATCTGAGACTAAGTGGAGGAAAAAGCTTCCATCCCCTCTGCCCTCAGAAGAGCCTCTGTAGGGCCTCAAAGACCTTCCACCTCGCTGACCCCACCCCTGCACAGGACCAGGACCGGGCTAAGCCAATCAGTAAATTCCACAGCAATGACTGACTCAGGGCTGAGTTTGCGCGCTAAGTCAGTCCAATCAGAATCAACCTTAGGATGTTTGTTAAGAATCCTGGGACAGCCTGACCAGGTGGTGGCGCAGTGGATAGAGTATCGGACTGGGATGCGGAAGGACGCAGGTTCGCTTGAGCGCGGGCTCATCTGGCTTGAGCAAAAAAAAGCTCGCCAGCTTGGACCCAAGGTTGCTGGCTCCAGCAAGGGGTTACGCGGTCTGCTGAAGGCCCGCGGTCAGGGCACATATGAGAAAGCAATCAATGAACAACTAAGAAGTCGCAACGCGCAACGAAAAACTAATGATTGATGCTTCTCATCTCTCTCCATTCCTGTTTGTCCCTGTCTATCTCTGCCTCTGTAAAAAAAAAAAAAAAAAAAAAAAAAAGAATCCTGGGACAGCGATGTTTCCTTTCTCTGGAAGGCAGAGTGTGTATATGTGGGGTTGATTGGCGCTTAAGAGCCTGCCCTCCAGAGCAGGATAGCCTGAGTCCAAACCCCAGTCCCACCTCTTACTGTGAGCTGCTGAGAAAAAAAAAATAAGGGTAATTATAGTGCCTACTATCTCCTTGTTGTAACAATGGGTTAATACCGATTAGAAAACACGTTGCATAATGTCTGGGCTGCAATAAATTCTCAGTTTAAGTCCTGGCTGTATGGATTAGGTGACATGTGGGACTTGCGTGGCTATTGGGAAGGACTCTATCCTTAGGGCCAGGGAGCTGCTGGAGTCAGCCAGAACCGCGTCTGGATCTCTTGTTCTGACCACCAATGAATTCCCTCATCGTTTGGACCAATTTGGGGTTTTTTTTATACTTGCAGCAAAAAGTCCTTATTGATACCTTGGACAAGTCATGTAGCTCTCTGAGCCTCAGTTTCTCTCTCCATAAAATGGAACCAGGAGTGGAGACAGCCATGCACCTTTCCCTGCATCAGGCCCCCTTCCAACAGCAGGCACGAGGATCTCCACATCTACACTTCAGTCACAGTCTCGAAAATCCTCTCTCAATGACCTCCGCCCTTTTGCCCTGTGAGCAAAGCATTCAGACTCCCTGTCAGTCCCTCCTAACACACACCCAGCATGGGCACCTCAGTGTTCACTCTCTGGGCACATCCCTCAACACTGCCCCTCCCACACAGCCCTCTGTCCCAAGACTTGGCCCCTCCCGACCCAGCCTCCCCTCCCCCACACCCTCTCCCCCAGTCCCTTCCCGGAGTGCTGCCCTCAGGGCCACTGTGCCTCCAGACAAGGCCAAAGCCCCGTGGGGAGCTCTTTCACTCCTACCTGCCCCCACAACCGGAACAATCCCTACCAGGCTCCCTCTCCCAGGAAATGCAGACAGAGGACAGAGCCAGGAACTTTAATGTTTCAGGAGCGGGGTTGTGAACAAGATGGGGACTCCCAAGGCCTCCAGCCCCCAACGGAGGGAAACAGGATGGTCGTGACCGGCGCCAGCTTCCTCCTCTAAATCAAACGGCACCTGTTGGGACAGTTCAGGTCCTTGTACGTGCAACTCAAGCCCCCTTGGCAGGGGCACACGATGTTGGTGGCTCCCTTAGTCTGTGGGAAAATGAGAGTTGAGGGTCCAGGGGAGAAGGGGGTTTAGACTTCTTGGGGAGGAGGAGCAAGGGCACTGTGATATTGAGACAGACCTGAGTCTGTCTGCTCTACGGCTGACGCCTTCATTACCTTGGGCAACTTAATGAGCTTCTTTGTCTCAGTTTCCTCATCTATCAAATGGAGATAATAAAGAGTAACCTGCAGCCCAGGCCTCAGCGTAGAGCTTCGGCCTGGTGTGTGGAAGTCCAGAGTTTTTTTGTTTTGTTTTTTACAGAGACAGAGTCAGAGAGAGGGATAGACAGGGACAGACAGACAGGAATGGAGAGATGAAAAGCATCAATTATTAGTTTTTCATTGCACATTGCGACACCTTAGTTGTTCATTGATTGCTTTCTCATATGTGCCTTGACCGCCGGCCTTCAGCAGACCGCGTGACCCCTTGCTCGAGCCAGCGACCTTGGGACCTTGGGTCCAAGCTGGTGAGCTTTTGCTCAAACCAGATGAGCCTGCACTCAAGCTGGCAACCTCGGGGTCTCGAACCTGGGTCCTCGGCATCCCAGTCCAATGCTCTATCCACTGCGCCACCGCCTGGTCAGGCGAAAGTCCAGAGTTTGATTCCTGGCCAGGGCACACAGGAGAAACACCCATCTGCTTCTCCACCCTTCCACCTCTCCTTCCTCTCTATCTCTCTCCTCCCCTCCCGCAGCCAAGGCTCCATGGGAGCAAAGTTGGCCCAGGCACTGAGGATGGCTCTATGGCCTTCGCCTCAGACACTAGAATGGCTCCGGCCACAACTGAGCAGCGCCCCAGATGGGCAGAGCATCGCCCCCTCGTGGGCATGCCGGGTGGATCCTGGCCAGGCGCATGCGGGAGTCTGTCTCTGTCTCCCTGCTTCTCACTTCAGAAAAATGCAAAACAACAACAACAAAAACCAGAGTAACCTGTTTTTTAAGGTTATTATGAGGGTTAAATGAAATAAATTAGATAAAGTGCTTATAATGAAAAGACTTTCTGGCCACATCAGCTATAGAGTCAGGCCAGAGAGGTGGGGATGGGGTGGGGGTGGGGGTGCCTGGCTCCTTCCTAAGGGCACTGACAGCTCTCCAACCTGGGACATGGGGGCCCAGCCCCTCCTCCCTAGGAAGGTGTGGGCCCAGGGCCAGGGAGGAGAGACAGCAGGAACAAGGGTGGGAACAAGATGTACTGAGCATTCTGCCCTCTGCATTCCCACGAGGTGGTGACAAGCATGCTCAGCTGAGCACTGGTGGTCGCCAGCACCAGAAACTCTTTCCCGCAGCCTGGTGGGGTGGACACTTTCACCCCATTTTCCAGACGAGGAAACTAAGGCTCAGAGGACAGAAGTGACTTGTCCGAGGTCCCAAAGATGGGGTGGGAAGCCAGGATTTACACTCGAGTTCAACTCCGGAGCACCAAGGAGTGCTGCCGCTGCTGCCGAGCCTTGCTCCCCTCTAGAAGCGAGGCCGCTGGCGGCAGGGAGGCGGGGTTGCTGGTTGGGGACAGGGAGGCGGGGTTGCTGGTGAGAAGGTCTTTCCGCACCTACTCTGCTCTGCCTGGGCAGTGTTAGGGTGGAGATGTTCATTCATTCAACAAACACTCGTTGAGCACCTGCTGTGTGCAGGGACTAAGCTCAGGGGTAGGGGGTTCAAAGACGAATGAGTATGCTGCAGTCGTGCCCTTGGAGAGGTCCAAGGCGCGCGGACACAGAGAGAGGCGTGGCCAACGCGGGAGATGCGTGCTCTGCTGAGCGCGGGGGCCACGGGTGTGGACATTCCAAGGAGAGAAAGCTTGTCAGGAGTGGCAGGCATCACAGGACGAGCTGGGGTTTGCCAGGCGGAGAAGGGGGAAGGGCACCCCAGACAGTGGGTGAAAAAGCAGGTGCAGCCCTGTGGGTGGTGTTGTTTTTTAACTTTCCCCATCGCACTTTCCCCGAGGGGCTGCCCATCCCCACAGCCTCACCTGGGGCAAGCACACCATGTCTTTTCTGGCCTTGGGGGCACAGAAGGCGCCACCGTGGTTCAAATCCATGAGGCAGCAGTCGCTGGAGCACTCAGAGTGGTGGGAGCAGCGAGCCCCATTCACCTGCGGGGACAGCCCCTGAGTCGCCAGCTCTCTGGCTGTGTGGCAGGGTCGGGGAGAGTTCTGGGAACTGCCAAAGGCCCCAGGGTGTCGGTTCCACAGAAGAAGCCATGAGAGGGTCACTCCAGGTAGGTACCGCCCCTCCGCTTGTCCCACCCCCGCAGCAGCAGCGCTTGGAGGAACAGGGGGAAAGAGAGGGGGGCCTTGGGTTTTCCCTCTGCCTCTCCTTTCCCGGGACCCCTCATTTCTGTGGGTCCCAACGGGTGACCTGCGCTAGCGGAGCAAATACTCCCAAATCGCACTTTTAACAGGAGCATGGGCAGGAGAAGAGGAGGATAAAAAACGTGGGGAAAGGCCCTGGCCGGTTGGTTCAGTGGTAGAGCGTCGGCCTGGCGTGCAGAAGTCCCGGGTTCGATTCCCGGCCAGGGCACACAGGAGAAGTGCCCATCTGCTTCTCCACCCCTCCCCCTCTCCTTCCTCTCTGTCTCTCTCTTCCCCTCCCGCAGCCAAGGCTCCACTGGAGCAAAGATGGCCCGGACGCTGGGGATGGCTCCTTGGCCTCTGCCCCAGGCGCTGGAGTGGCTCTGGTCGCGACAGAGCGACGCCCCGGAGGGGCAGAGCATCGCCCTCTGGTGGGCAGAGCCAGAGCGTCGCCCCCTGGTGGGCGTGCCGGGTGGATCCCTGTCGGGCGCATGCGGGGGGGGGGGGGGGGGGTTGTCTGACTGTCTCTCCCGGTTTCCAGCTTCAGAAAAATACAAAAAAAATAATAATAAAAAAAACGTGGGGAAATGTCATGGTGCCTAGAAGTCGGTGGGGGAAGGGGCGAAACGAGAGCAGGTGGGTCCCTACGGCCAGGTCCTGGGGCTGAGATAGTCCAGAGCGAGCGGGGGATGGTGGGAAGCGGGGCGGTGCTGGCCATGGGGCCACCCCCTTTCACCTCCAGAGCCACCAGCAAGGTGAAGCAGGCTCTGAAAAACGTTGGGGACACCTCAAACTTCCAGCCCGGGAACAATCCCCAATCTCCAGTGGTTCCCACCCCACCTGCCACTTCTCTCCCCAAACCCAACCAGTGTCTCCTGGACAGACTGACGCCCGGGCCACCACCCGCCACTACAGTGGAAGGTTCAAAACGCTCTTTGGCTCACCTTCCTTAACTCGTTTCCAAACTGCGGGAAGGCGCCCCAGCAGGGGAGCAGGACCCCCGCGAGGAGCACGAAGGCTGTGGCCGTGGCCATAGCCGAGGGCAGCAGGTCGGGTGGGGCTCCCCAGGGCTACGGAGACAAACCTCTTTCCCTGACACGTGGCCCGGTGCTCGGGGCGCGCCGGCTGGAGGAGGGGGGGGGCGGGGGGGCGGGGGGGGGTGAAGGAGTTAATGGTCACAGGCTGCCCAGCGCGGCAGACACGGGGGAGGCCCTTTACAACCCTCCGGAAGGGATGGTTATTAATAAGGAAAGGCGCTCCCGTCCCCCACCCCTGGTGAGACTCTGATTCAAGCCTTGGACAGGCCGGATTTTATAGATGTGAGGGCCCCCACGGGCCTTCATATACTATATGACTTCTAAATAAAAACTTAAAACTGTAAAAGAAAGCTTTATTGTGAAACCATGTGCCAAAATGAAGATCGCCTCCTTTTGATCCTCTGACCCTCTCTCTGCCCGGCCTGCACCAAATCGCCCTCCACCCCTTGCCTCTTCCAGATAAGGGGTGCCCAGGCTTGTCACCCGTAAGTCCCGGGACATCAGACAAGATGACTTCTTCCAGTCCCAGTGAATCCTTTCGTTGTCTAAGAATTGATCTGTGAAGTGTACAGAGGTGTCAGGCAGAATGGAGGGGAGGAGAGAGGAAAACTGAGATGCCTGATTCCTGTCGTTTGAGCCCCCCATGCGGGGGGGAGGGGGGGATTCGGTTATGGCAGCTGAGCTCACTAATGTAGGGGCTCAGGTCTTCTCTCTAAGAATAGCAGCCCCCACTGTATGGAGAGAGAGTTGTGTCCACTATTTCCGTGAACTGTATCAATCAGGGGAATTAGCAGTAGCTGTCACAGCGGAGACTCCTGACATTTCAGTGGCATGGTAGAAAAATGCTTTATTTGCCACTTAGGTGGGTTCCAGTATGGAACAGGAGACTTCTCTTCCACTGTGCACCAGGCCATCGGGAAGGCTGGCTTCTGGGTCACTTTGAAAGATGGAAAAGAGAGATGGAGGAAGTACATAGAATAGATACTTAAATGCCTCTCAGTGTGACCCAAGCCTCTTCCACATACAGACCATCAGCCAGAACTGGTCACGTGACCTCACCCTTCTGCAAGGGAGGCTGGGAAATTAAGGGCATCCCGGAATATTTAGTGGATTCTGCTGTATAACTCGTATCCCCATTTTATAGATGAGAAACCCAAAGGGTCAAGGTAGAATAGCATGCCCAAATAACACAATCGCATCGCAGAACCAGATAGAAACCCCAGGGCATTCTGGCTACTGAGCCTAAGCTCTTCCTACTCCCCTACACTGCCTTGGGTGGCCAGAAGGCTTTGTCCCCAGGAAAAGGACTCCTGTCATCACTATGTCCTCTCCTCCAGAAGTCACAGTCTGAAACTCTCTTCAGACTCATGGCCTGCTGCTTTGGTCAGCTAGTTACCCATCCATGAAGTTCACTGTGTCTCCTCCCAGCTCTACTGTGAATTGGCACGGAGCCCCAGGGACTAATAATCCTTCGTATGGAGTCACACCCTCCCTGAGGTATTGGGCCCTGCCACTGTGAGTGTCAGGTAACTGGAAAATATTGCTGACTGCTCAGGAAAGGGGAAGATTAGGAGGCGAAGGCCAGTAGCTGTGTGTCCCGATTAGGAGATTGGGGTCCTTGATCTAGGGTCCAGGAACCCCTGGGAAGTGTATTGAAGGCCCTGAGAGGGTAATGGAGCTCTTGAAATTCTATGCAAAATATTTTATGCGTGCCTTTAGAAGACTATTTTTGACAGAGGGCTGCAGTTTTCCTGGATCTTAGTTGAGAATCTTCATTTTACAGTGAGGACCAGTTGGGTGGTCACTGAGCCACCTGACCTATGAGCACGGCCACAGCTCTGCCCTTGGTCAGGGCCCAAATTTGGCCACCCTAGTCTTGTATAAGGAGAATGGGGAGCAGTGCAGGGCAGGGGGGCCCCTCACTGGCAGACCTCTGTCTCCCCCCTTCATTTCCGGTCCTGTTGCCTTCCCTCTTCTGATCTTCTCCAGTGTCTCTTTCTTTCCTGCATCTTTCTAGTGGTTTCCATGACAATGTTCTTTCTGGTCTACAGCGAACTGAAAAAAGTAAGGGTATTGTGGTTTATTTGGTTAAAGATAAATGTATTTAAAGAATGATTCTTTATTGTGGAATTATATCCTTCCTATTGGGGAGGGGAGAGGTTCAATGTGTTTTATGAAACAAAAGCAATAACACAATGGCCGTTTTGTTTGGTTTTCCGTGTCATTACGTGGTTGTTATGTAGGTTGTTAACATATATGTACAAATTCTGTCCGTCCCCAAAATTTTTTGAAAGTTTTATCGGTCTGCGAAATCCAAAACAACTCTGTAGAGAAGTGACCTAGTGGAAACGGTCTGCTGCTCAATGCAGTCTGGAAGGAGCCCCTAGCAAAGCCATCCTAGGAAGAGGGCCCAGGCAGGCAGTGCCGGGTGACGCAGTGGGGACACCAGGTTCTACGTGGAATGCCCAGGACACCCCAGACGCCAGCAGGAGAGGCTCCGCTGTGCTGCTTGGAAGGGACTCGGGTTTGGGCCCGCGGAGAGTCAAGGCCTCCTGAGCAGGGGTGCAGAGAGCACAGGTTTGGGGGTGAGGGTGGGTGGAGTGCAGGGAGGCACAGCTGGGACAGGTGGCCTGCTCAGAGGGGTGCAGAGTGGAGTGGGGCGGTCTGCGCTCCAGGGCGTTGGGAGCCCATGGCAGTAATCCCTGCTGAGATGGCTCTTCAGGGGGTGACTGGGCTGGTAGTGGCAGGGCTGGAGTCACAGCAGGGGGATGGGACGGCAGGGGGACACAGACCCACCCTGGTAGCCAGAGGTGTGGGGGGAGGGAGGCTGCCCAGCTATCTGTGAGGACAGGAGGAGGCTCCTAAGAGAAGGGGAGTCCCAGCCTGGCCCGCTGGAGGTCAGCACACGCCCCACCTCAAACCCCCCCGCCCCCCCCCCCCACACACACACACCAAAGGGCGGGATGCTCAGAACACAGAGCTCTCATCTTATTTGTTCCCAGGACAGGCTGAGCCTGGGGCGGGCTGTCAGCTTAGCTGGGGAGAAAGCCCTGGAGGGACAGGACGGGCTGACCGACCAGCAGCCTGGAGTAGATGGTGGTTTTCTGGTTTTTGTTTGTTTTGTTTTTTAAATGAGAGGAGGGGAGACAGTGAGACAGACTCCCGCATGTGTCCCGACCAGACCCACCAGGCAAACCCACCTGGGGCCAAAGAGCCACTGGCTGCAGGAGGGATAGAGAGAGAGAAGGCGGAGAGGGAGAGGGAGAGAAGCAGATGGTCACTTCTCCTGTGTGCCCTGACCGGGAATTGAACCTGGGATGTCCATATGCCGGGCGACACTCTATCCACTGAGCAAACCGGCCAGGGCCAAGATGGTAGTTTTCAAATCCTGCTTCTGAACGGCACTGGAGTCCCATGGCTGGGCCAACATGTTCTGCCTGCTAAATGACGTAGAGGCAGACTGTGAAGAGCTCTAATTTTCGGGTTTTCTCCCATAGAGTTTTCTTGAACCATTAGCAACTGGTCCTCGTATTGTTTGTTTGCCAGCAAGATAGCGCCGCGAAGGAACCGTGAGACACGCAGTGAGCGGGAAAGCCTGGGAATGCACGGCTGTATTGGTCTGACAGTCTTCCTGTTTCTGGAGACTTCAGAGTACGCTTTCCTATCACACAATCTCTCGGTTCACGGTGCTTCGTAGAGGACTCTGGACTGCCCCAGTGCCTGGCGCCCAAACAGACTGGAGGAACGTCGGAATCCGTGCTCTCCGAGGACCCTTCCATCTCAGCGGTGCTTTTCCGGCTCCTCAGAGCCGATCTTTCCTGAAGATCCTCTTCGGACAGAACATTGCACCTTAGTCATTTACTCACATCATCTCCACAGAATCCTCCCAACAGCCTCACGAGATAAGTACTCTTACCGTATTCTATTTTTATGTATTTATTTATTTTGAGACACAAAAGCCAAGTTTATTTGTTCATTTCAGGCCTCAGTGACATCCTTAGCCTGAGACTCTTTGCCACAGTCCTAACCCTCACATGACTGCAGCCAACCACCTTATGGGGTCTCCCATTCTCTGTTGATTTTTTTTTTAAGATGTACTGATTTTTTTAGAGATGTTAGAGAGAGAAAGAGAGAAAGGGCGGGGGGAGGAGTAGGAAGCATCCACTCGTAGATGTGCCCTGACCAGGCGAGCCCGGGGTTTTGAACCTACGACCTCAGCAGGTCCAGGCTTTCTCAACTGCGCAGCCACAGGTCCAGCCCTCTCTGTCCATTTCACAGAGGCCCACCCCTTCCCCTAGTTTCTTGTTGTTCTCCACCTTAATGAGGTCGATTTGGAGTCCAGCACAAAGGGCCTCCACCAACGTGACATACACAGGTTCCTCACAGCTGGATGTAAGGACACGAGGGGGGTGGGCTTGGTGCTTGGCTAAAGCTTTGGCAGCTCCATGAATTCCACGTGTGCTGGGCCATGGAGGATGCGGTGTCGTCCGCACCTCCTGTAAAGCAGTGGTGACTGACGTCCATTACACTTCCAGCAGCAACGCCTCCCTCGGCCACGGTGGTGGCGCGTGGGTGGAGCCGAATCTTGAACGAACGCACGCACGCACGCAAGCCTCCGCCGCCGCAGGAGAGAGACTACAGTATATTCATTCGTGCAGATGAGGGGAGTGTGTCTCCAACAGCTCTCACTCTTCCCCAGTATGCCTGCAGCTCTGTCATTCACGCTGTCACCAGTATTTTCATGTCTCCTTCGGACACGTGATCAGATTGATTTCCCCTGTCCTCTACAGCCAGGGAAATGTGGGCAGGAGTGGGGAGCGTCCTTTCTAGCAGAATTTTTAAGAGCCAGTGATCACGGCCACCTTTGGGAGTTGCAGAAACACAAGGAAGAGCCAGCGTCCACACCTGGGTCCCTGAGAGAAGAGGATAAAAAACAGATGCCTGCCCCCCCACCACCACACACACCCAATGCATACATAATGTGAATAAGAAATAACCTGGATCATTTTTTTTTTCTTTCTTTTTTTTTTTTGTATTTTTCTGAAGCTGGAAACGGGGAGAGACAGACAGACTCCCGCATGCGCCCAACCGGGATCCACCCGGCACACCCAGCAGGCGGCGACGCTCTGCCCACCAGGGGGCGTCGCTCTGTTGCGACCAGAGCCACTCTAGCACCTGGTGCAGAGGCCAAGGAGCCATCCCCAGCGCCCGGGCCATCTTTGCTCCAATGGAGCCTCGCTGCGGGATGGGAAGAGAGAGACAGAGAGGAAGGAGAGGGGGAGGGGTGGAGAAGCAGATGGGCGCTTCTCTTGTGTGCCCTGGCCGAGAATCGAACCCGGGACTTCTGCACGCCAGGCCGACGCTCTACCACTGAGCCAACCAGCCAGGGCACTTTTTTTTTTCTTAAGTG
This sequence comes from Saccopteryx bilineata, assembly GCF_036850765.1. NCBI lineage: Eukaryota > Metazoa > Chordata > Mammalia > Chiroptera > Emballonuridae > Saccopteryx > Saccopteryx bilineata. Next base: position 13,766,854 of record NC_089490.1, on the reverse strand, counting down.
AGAACAGGGAGGCAGAGAGACAGACTCCCGCATGCGCCCTGACCGATCTCCGCAAGCCTTCAATGGGGCGATGCTCTGCCCATCTGGGTTGTTGTTGCATTGCTCAGCAATTAAGCTATTTTAGCACCTGAAGAGAGGCAATGAAGCCATCCTCAGCACCCGGGACCAACTTGTTCCAACCATGCCATGGCTGTGGGAGGAGAAGAGAGAAAGAGAGAGAGAGAGAAAGGAGAGGGGGAGGAGTGGAGAAGCAGATAGTCGCTTCTCCTGTGTGCCCTGACTGGGAATCAAACCCAGGACATCCACACACTGGGCTGATGCTCTACCTCTGAGCCAACAGGCCAGGGTGCTGGATCACTTTTAAGCTGCTAAAATTTGGAGGCAGTTTGTTACAGCAGCATAGCCTATCCTATCCTGAGTAATCCAATGTTATATTTTCTTTTGTTGATTAATCTGCCTTCTCCCTGAAAGTATTGGCTCCACATTCCAACTTGAAAAGCAGCAAGAGAAGAAGGAAGCCTGTACCCTAAACGGGGAAGTGGGGATGTGTGTTGGGGTGTGCCCGCGCTCCGCCGTGGTCTAGGGCAGGGGTTGTGCTGGATGAAATCTCTCCCCAGCCCGGGAGGGCCCTGGACAGACACTGCCCCCAAGCGTCTCTCCCAGACTCATGTATTTGCTCTCCTGAACTTTATTTTCCACTATTAAAGATGGAATGGCTGGTCTTGCAGGAGGAGGAGAGCTGCACCGCCGAGCCCTGGGGGCACTGCAGGCTGACTATGACCTTGCAGGCCTGGATCTGAACCTCCTCTTCCGGGTGGATGACCAGGGCAAGCAGCCGGTCCGCCAGTCGGGACCCATCCCCGAAGAGAGCCTCGTGCAGAGACCGCTCGTTGTAATGCCACTGCACAGCGCGGTAGTGCGGCGTGTTCCGGCCCTCACTCAGCCGCTCGGCAAACACCAGGGCTTCGAACAGCAGGCTCCCCGGCTGTGTGGCCTGGAACAGGTTCAGGAAGTTGGAGTGCACCTGTGATGGGGCAGAGACAGGATGGGACATGAAATCCAAGGGAAGTCCCAAAGTTCTTCCAACTTCCTGTTGCCTCCACTCCCCGGACACCTACATTTCAGATTCAACTACATGGGTTTTGGGGGTTTTTTCGGTGGGGGGTTTTTTTTGTGTTTTTTTTTTAGTTTCCTTTCATTGTCACTGTCTAACATCATCATACTGTGGTCATAAAACATGAGTGATTTGGTAATAATATTGATTCTAGGAAATATGATGAACTTTGAAGTTTAAGATATGGTTCATTTTTCTAAACATTGTGTGTGTTTAAGAAGCATGTGCGTTTACTCATTCTAGAGAGTTCTGGGTGTGTCTAATGGCTCAAGCTGATTCGTGTTATTTCCAGCAAGATACCCGGAACTCTATAGTTTTCGGTTTTCATCTATTCCTTGCCAGAGAGAAATTAAAATCTTCCAAATTTTCCACTGTGGTAGTAGGTGTGTCCGTTTTTCTTTACAGTTATTTAGCTGTGAGAGAGAAGGCAATCCTGCCATTTGTGACAACACGGATGGGCCTTGAGCACATAGTGGTGAGACAGAGCTGTGCCAAAGAAAGACGAATGCGCCCTGGCCGGTTGGCTCAGCGGTAGAGCGTCGGCCTAGCGTGCGGAGGACCCGGGTTCGATTCCCGGCCAGGGCACACAGGAGAAGCGCCCATTTGCTTCTCCACCCCTCCGCCGCGCTTTCCTCTCTGTCTCTCTCTTCCCCTCCCGCAGCCAAGGCTCCATTGGAGCAAAGATGGCCCGGGCGCTGGGGATGGCTCTGTGGCCTCTGCCTCAGGCGCTAGAGTGGCTCTGGTCGCAATATGGCGACGCCCAGGATGGGCAGAGCATCGCCCCCTGGTGGGCAGACCGTCGCCCCTGGTGGGCGTGCCGGGTGGATCCCGGTCGGGCGCATGCGGGAGTCTGTCTGACTGTCTCTCCCTGTTTCCAGCTTCAGAAAAATGGAAAAAAAAAAAAAAAAAAGAAAGACGAATGCTACAGGGAATCACTCTTATTGTTATGTGGAATCTGGGAAGGAGGGAAGGAAGGAAGGAAGGGAGGGAGGGAAGGGAAGGGAAGGGAAGGGAAGGGAAGGGAAGGGAAGGGAAGGGAAGGGAAGGGAAGGGAAGGAGGGAGGGAAGAAAAGAACAAAAAATAAAAGAATAGAAAATAATTCATATAAACAGAAAATGATCGCCGGGGTTGGGAGGGAAACAAGGAGAGGCTGGTACAAGAGCACAAACTTTTGGTTATAAGATGCATAAGGTTTCAGGCTTCAATGTAAAACATGGTGACTACAGTGGATAACACTCTATTAGATAATTGAAATTTGCTGAGATGTTGGAACTTAAATGTTCTCACCAAACCCCTTCCCAAAAAAAGATGTGAGGTGAGTGAGGGGTGTGTTAACTAGATGGTGGGAATCCTTCACGATGTGTGTGTATATATAGATACAGATCAAATCCCCACAATGTATACTTTAAATAACTTACGATTTTATCTGTCAATTATACCTCAATAAAACTGGGGGGGGAAAGATTTTTCTCATAATCCTATCAGAAATTGCCTCTTATATTTTGAGATTATGTTATTGGGTTTGTATAAATTGCTTTTTCCTTCTGAACCATTAATCATTATGCAGTTACTTTGTCTATTCCTAACGATGGTTTTTGTTATAAGTAACTTTTCCCTAGTATTACAGTAACTACATTTCCCCGATCGACAGCTTGTCTGGGTTAGGAGCACAGTCCTGTAGTGCAGGCTATTGCTGGTTTGATCCCGGTCAGGGCACATTCAGGAACAGATGGATGTTCCTGTCTTTCTCTCCCTCTCCCTTCCTCTCTCGCTAAAATGAATAAGAACACATTTTAAACAACTCCATTTACTTTTGTTTTGTCACCTGTGTTCCTGATTCTCGGGGTTTAGAAAGCCCCTCAAAAGAGAGGCCCTCCTTCCCAACAACAGAATCAATTGATTCTGACCCTATTGGGATCACAGAAGAGGGCGGGGTCTTCCGTGTGTCCCGTGCGTGCGGAGGCGGGAAGAGGACCAAGGCGCCCCCTCGGGGCTCAGTCTGCGAGGCGGGAAGAGGACCAAGGCGCCCCCCTCGGGGCTCAGTCTGCCTGGGGCGTCCACGGGCCTCCCGCCCCGGGAGCTGAGCCGGCTCCCAGCCGCCCGTCCTCACTTCCCTTCTCACCTGGCAGTTGAGAATGTCGTAGAGCAGATCGTTCTTCTGGGCCAGGTTGCTCAGCAGTCGTAGGGCTTGCACCTGAAGAAAGGAAGCAGCCACGCGTGAGCCGGCGGCTGAGTCTGCGTCCCCGCAGAACAGACCCGCTCGAGGCTGCACCTTCTCCCCCGCTGGAGGCTGCGCCCGGGCCGGCCACCTGTGTCAGGATGTAGTCGGACTGAAGGATCTCTATCAGGGCGGGCATCACCCGGCGCAGCTGCGGGTGCGCGAAGTCAGGCAGGCTGAGGCTGTTGAGGAGTCGGAGGCCGGCCAAGTGCAGTTCCGAGTCCCAGATGGTGGACAGCAGCTCCAGGACCTTGATGGAGTGTTCCTGGAGGGAGGGGAGGGGGGGAAAGGTCTACTGTTCTACAATGGCCCCCAGCACTGCCGCGGCCTCCGCCTCTACTCCTCCCTGCCCCGGCCCACGAGCTCGGAGCCGAACCCCATCGACGAACAAGTCCCTCTCCCTGACACTCTCAACAGCATCTGGCTGGTGGACCATTCACATATTCTTGAAATTCTTTCCTGGCTTGGCTGCTCTTCCCCAGACTTCCTTCCTGGGCCCTGGGCCCAGCCCCTTCCCCTCTCTCTCCGTGGCTCCCTAGTGCCACCGTCCGGACTGCGTTGGGTCCCACCCGTAGGCTGATGCCTTCTGAGTTTGTTTCGGACCTCTCCCTGAACTTGTCGTATCTGCGGGTGCCACTTCTGCCACTTCCCCGGAACGTTCACGAAACCTCTCTGAGGATGAACAGGCTCTCAGCCCGAGCCCGCTCCTTCCACGCCCTTCCCTGTCTCAGCTGGCCCGTCCACCTTCCTTCCCTTCCTCAGCCGAGGATCTGTGGTCCTCCCTGACCTCTCTTTCTCTCACACCCTCTCCCCAAGCCTTCAGAAAACCCTGCCGGCTCTACCTTCAAAATCTATCAACAATCAAGCCACCTCTCACCACCCGCCTCTCCCGCTCTGTTCCAGCCCACTGTTCTCCCATCCCACCGCTGTCCTAGCCTGTCTCCCGGCTTCCACCACCACCCACCCCCGAGTGCCGCTTCTGAGCAGCAGGCTTGTTCAAGACGTGCCGCTTGTCCGCTCAAGGGTGCCTAGTCCGTGGAGCGTAAAAGCTAAGGTCCTTACAGTGGTTCATAATCCGACATGCTCCACCCCTCTCCTGCTGTTTCCTCAGCCTCACCTCCTAGTCTCTCCTTTGCCTCACGGTTCCCATCACAACGGCCTCCTAGCTGTTCCCGGAACATGCCAGCTACACATCTGTTTGGGGGCTTTCGCACAGGCTGTTCCTTCTACTTAGAATGCTCTCACTCCTGATATCCGTGGCTCCCTCTTACCTCCTTCAGGACCTCCCTGTCACCTCCTACTACTAGCGCCACACCCCTCCCACCCAACCTCCCTCATGCCCCTTCTTTTTACTTTTCTCCATCGTACTATCACATGGCTAACACACTTTTTATTTTTTAATTTTTATTTTCGAATAATTATAAATTCACAGGCAATTGCAAAAAAAAAAAAAGAAAGAAAGAAAGAAAATAGTAGTTCAGAGAGGTCCTGTGTGCTTTTCACCTAATTTTCCTCAACGGTGACATCGTCCACAGTAGAACACAATATCAAAACTAGGAAATCAGGCCTGACCAGGCGGTGGCGCAGTGGATAGAGCGTCGGACTGGGATGCGGAGGACTCAGGTTTGAGACCCCGAGGTTGCCAGCTTGAGCGTAGGCTCATGTGGTTTGAGCAAAAGCCCACCAGCTTGAACCCAATGTCGCTGGCTCCAGCAAGGGGTTACTTGGTCTGCTGAAGGCCCGTGGTCAAGGCACATATGAGAAAGCAATCAATGAACAACTAAGGTGTTGCAACGCGCAATGCAAAACTAATGATTGATGCTTCTCATCTCTCTCCGTTCCTGTCTGTCCCTGCCTATCCCTCTCTCTGACTCACTCTCTGTCTCTGTAATAAATAAATAAATAAATAAATAAGCAACAAAAAAAAACTAGGAAATCAGGCCTGGTCTGCGATGGCGCAATGGATAAAGCATCAACCTAGAACGCTGAGGGCACCGGTTCGAAACCCTGGGCTTGCCTGGTCAAAGGCACGCATGAGAAACAACTACTATGGAGTTGATGCTTCCTGCTCCTCCCCTCACCCCCCTTCTCTCTCTCCTCTAAAATCAATAAATAAAAATCTTTAAAAAAAAAACAAAGCTAGGAAATTGGTATTGGTACCAAGTGTGTGTATAGTTCCGTGTCATTTTGTCACAGGTGTGGATTCATGTAACCACCGCTGAAGTTGACAGATAATCCCACCAGAACTGTCTCAGCACCACAAAGGTCTCCCTGTGGGATCCCTACAGTCACCCCTCTCCCCACCAAAACCGACTCTGACCACTGGCAACCACTAATGCGCTTTCTGTCTTATCATTTTGACATTTGGAGAATGTTACAGAAATGGGAGCATACTTCGTGACCGGCTGAGATTTCCTTCCCCTGCTCAGTATAATGCTCCTGAAGTCCATCCAGGTTGTGTGCACACCACAGTTCACTGCTTCTTGTTCCTGAGTAGGGTGCCGCGGTGCGAGCCACCCGTGTGTCCGACTATCTATCTCCTGAGACACATCTGGTTGTTTCGTTCTTGACTATTTCAAACGAAGCTCCTAGAAGCAACTGTATACAGGTTTTTGTGCAAATGCAAGGTTTCATTTCTCTAGGATAAATGTGCAGGGGTGCAATTGCTGATCTGCATGGTAACTGTAGAGTAGTTAGATTTTTTAAGAAACTGCAGACTCTTTTCAAGAGTAGCTGTCATGCCGTCTTGCATTCCCAGCAGCAATGCCTGAGAGATCCAGTTTCTCAGCATCTTCACCAGTATTTTTTTTTAGAGTTTATTTATTCATTTTTAGAGACAGAGGAGAGAGAAAGAGAGAGAAAGAAGGGGGAGGAGCAGGTAGCATCAACTCCCATATGTCCCCTGACCAGACAAGTCCAGGGTTTCGAACCGACGACCTCAGTTCACCAGCATTTAGTTGTAAGTAACTTGGAGTTCAGATTATCTAAAAGGTGTCCAGTTATATTTTATGGTGGTCTTAGTTTGTATTCCCCAATGGCTAGCGATGTTGAACATATTTTCATGGGCTTATTTGCAATTTCTGTATTGTTTTCATTAAAATATCTCTCGCCCTGGCTGGTTTGCTCAGTGGTCCCGGGTTCGATTCCCGGCCAGGGCACACAGGAGAAGCGCCCATCTGCTTCTCCACCCCTCCCCCTCTCCTTCCTCTCTGCCTCTCTCTTCCCCTCCTGCAGCCAAGGCTCCATTGGAGCAAAGTTGGCCCAGGCGCTGAGGATGGCTCTATGGCCTCTGCCTCAGGCGCTAGAATGGCTCTGGCTGCAACAGAGCAACGCCCCAGATGGGCAGAGCATCGCCCCCTGCTGGGCATGCCGGGTGGATCCCGGTCGGGCGCATGTGGGAGTCTGTCTGACTGCCTCCCCATTTCCAGCTTCAGGAAAAACAAACACACACACACACACACATATATATATATATATATACACACACACACACACACACACATATATATCTCCACATCTTCTGCCCATTTTTAATTGGATTATGTTTTTGATATAGAGTTTTCAAAGCTCTTTATAGAATCTAGATACAAGTCCTTGGTCAGAGAAGTGGTTTGCAAATATTTTCTCCCAGTCTGTAGCTTATCTTTTCACCCTCTCAACATGGTCTTTTTATTTTTTAAAGATTTTATTGATTTTACAGAGAGAAGCGGGGAGAGTGAGAAGTATCACTCATAGTTGCTCCACTTTAGTTGTTCACTGATTGCTTCTCATATGTGCCTTGACCAGGCAAGTCCAGGGTTTCAAACATGTGACCTCAGCATTCCAGGTTAACGCTCTATCCACTGTGCCACCACAGGCCAGGCTCAACATGGTCCTTCATGAAGCAAATATTTTTAATTTTGATACACTCCAATTTATCCATTTGGTGTCATTTTTTTTAAGAGAGTCAGAGAGAGAGATAGATAGGGACAGACAGGAAGGCAAGAAGGGAGAGAAATGAAAAGCATCAATCATCAGTTTTTCGTTGCAACACCTTAGTTGTTCATTGATTGCTTTCTCATATGTGCCTTGACCGTGGGCCCTCAGCAGACCGAGTAACCCCTTGCTGGAGCCAGCGACCTTGAGTCCAAGCTGGTGAGCTTTGCTCAAACCAGATGAGCCCACGCTCAAGCTGGCGACCTCGGGGTCTCAAACCTGGGTCCTTCCGCATCCCAGTCAGAGGTTCTATCCACATCACGCGTGTGGTGTCATTTTTACAAATTCTTCATCAATCCCTAGGTTCTCAATATTTTCTCTCCTTTCAAACTGCAAATCCATCCTCACCCCAGCCTTTCTTACCGGCCTTCTTGATTTTATTTTTCCCCGTAGCACTCGTCACATGAAACACAAACGCAGATCTTACTCTGTGTATAGCTCACCTTGCCCTGCTAGAAGCAGAAGTTCTACTGAAAAGTCTTTTTCCTGTTCTGTTCACTACTATGTCTCCTGTGCCCAGCACAGTGCCTTGGTGCAAAGTCAGTGCTCAATATGAATTCATTGCCCTGGCCAGGTAGCTCAGTTGGTCAGAGCATCTTCCTGATATGCCAAGGTTGTGGGTTCAATCCCCACTCAGGACACATACAAGAGACAACCAATGAATGCATAAATAAGTGGAACATAAAATCAATGTTTCTCTCTCTCCCTTTCTCTCTCTTTCTAAAATCAGTAAAAAAAAATTTTTTAAATCCTTTAGCCTGACCAGGCGGTGGCATAGTGTATAGAGCATTGAACTAGGATGCAGAGGACCCAGGTTCAAAACCCCAAGGTCGCCGGCTTGAGTGCAGGCACATCTGGCTCGAGTGGAGGCTCACCAGCTTGAGCAAAGGGTTGCTGGCTTGAGTCCAAGGTCACTGGCTTGAGCAAGGGGTCACTGGCTCTGCTGTAGCTCCCGGTCAAGGCACATATGATAAAGCAGTCAATGAACAACTAAGGAGCTACAATGAAAAATTGATGCTTCTCATCTCTTTCTCTTCCTGTCTGTCTTTCCTTATCTGTTCCTCTCTCTGACTCTGTCTCTGTCAAAAAAAAATAAAATCCTTTAAAAAATGCATATAGGCCCTTGCTGGTTAGCTCAGCAGTAGAGCGTTGGCCCGGCATGTGGAAGTCCCAGGTTTGATTCCTGGCCAGGACATAGAGGAGAAGCACCCATCTGCTTCTCCACCCTTCCCCCTCTCCTTCCTCTCTGTCTCTCTCTTCCCCTCCCGCAGCCAAGGCTCCATGGGAGCAAAGTTGGCCTGGGCGCTGAGGATGGCTCCGTGGCCTCTGCCTCAGGCGCTAGAATGGTTCTGGTTGCAAAGGAGCAATGCCCCAGATGGGCAGAGCATCGCCCCCTGGTGGGCATGCCGGGTGGGTCCCGGTCGGGCCCATGCGGGAGTCTGACTGCGTTCCTGCTTCTAACTTTGGAAAAAAATAATGCATATATGTATACATTTGTTGAATGAATAAAGAGATCTTGACTTCTGACATGCGAGATGCCTGGACCAAAGGGTAGCACTCAAGATAGGTAACCTGACAAGTTGTACCTTTGTGAGCCACATAAGAGGGAGACAAGAATCCTGGGGTGAGGACCACAGCATTCCCATGAGAACACTGCTCCTCCCGGCCCCAGCCCCAGCCCCTCGCTGCCTGCTGAGACCTGGAGGACAGGTAGGATGGGGGTTCAGGCAGACAGAACAGCGGGTGCAAAGGCCAAGGAGTAGGAGAGCATGAAGCACACGGTGTAAATGGCTGGGGTGGGAGCAGAGAGGTGGAGAGTCTCAAGGAAGACCAGGCTGGGGGGACGGGACAGACCCCTCTGGAGAGGGTAGTCTGCCTTAGGGAATGGACACGAGCTTCACCCTGGATGTGCTGGGTTAGAGGACCCCTAGGCTGTCTAAGGGGAGCAGCTGGCCACAGGCCTGGAGGTCAAGGGAGCCCCCAAGTTGTGGACAGACACAGACGAGCACACCGAGATGGCAGCCGAGGCCAGGGAGCGGCTGCTCTCGCTGGGAGAGGAGAACAGGGCGCAGGGCCTGGGGTACAGACCCCAGCAGGAGAGAAGGAACGGTGATGCCCCGGGGCTTGTGGAAAACACAGCTCCCCGGTTAAACTGGACTACAGGTGTGGGGGGGCAGGGTCTGCCTTTCTAAGCAGCTCTCTGGGCAATTCTGATAAGCTTGAGCAGCACCGTCTTTGTGAAAACAGAGGACTGAGGGATGGAGAGGCAACACAAAACTGAAGGCCCGGAGGCCTGTTCTCCCAAAAGAGGTTGATGCAAAAAACTTTAAAGTGTGGCCTGACCTCCGGTGGCCCAGTGGATAAAGCATCAAGCTAAAGCACGGAGGTCGCTGGTTCAAAACCCTGGGCTTGCCTGGTCATGGCACATATGGGAGTTGATGCTTCCTGATCCTCCCTCCTTCTCTCTCTCCTTCTCTCTCTCCTATATCTAAAGTGAATAAATAATATCTTTTTAAAAATCTTTAAAAATAAAATCTTTCAAAAACATTAAAGGGCTGGGGAGGAAATGACGCCGCGGGAACACGCACGCAGCGGGGGCGGAGGGGGCGCACTGACGGAGCCCTTTCCCCCAGACGGTCCGCTCCGGCATGCACGCCCTGGAGGAAGTCTCCCGTGTCCACAGGGAGATTTATGTGTACAAGAATGTTCACGGCTCAGTGAGCAAACCACTCCAACGCCTGCCCCGGGGCACGTGGATAAAGAAACCCGCAGTGGGAAAGAAGGACAGAGCTAGTAGCCACATTGGTCAGGACGAACCTCAGTGCCCAGGAGATAAGGCCTACCATGCCGTGCAAACGGCATCCTTCCAGATACAGGAAGCTTAAAAATGGGCCAAACTGGATTTTACCTACTAATTGTCCGCTTTGCCTTTATGTGGTAGGCAGACAGACATGAGCAGAGAAAGGACTATAGGCCGGGTACAGAAGGCCACCAGGACAGAAAGCCCCGGAGCCGAGCAACAGTCAGAACTAGGAAAACAAGGAAAACAAGGACCCCGCCCCCCACCCCCCCAGAGTGACCTTTCCTCCCTTAGCTGGTCACGTGGTGTAGACCTCCCGATTTCATACTGCTGGTTATGGGATTCGGACCCCCCCCTGACCTTTCCTCCCCTGGCATATTGCTGGTCATTTATTTGGTTCAGACCCCCTTAGAGAAGGTTCCCTCTCTAGCAAGCAAGCCAGAGAACGGGGCTTAAAGATTAACCCCTGGAGATAACATCTAGACCTCAGTTAAGTTTCGGCTCCGGATCCAGAAAAGCAGCAAAGCCAGACAAAAGAAAGACTGACCTCAGGGACCAGCTGCACTAAGGACCCTGTGCCCGGCACTTGGGCACCGACCAGTCATGACCCTAAAAGAACACACCTGGAACGCTAACGCATATGCTCTTGAGGTCAGCCCCTAGGACCTCCCCTACAATCCCCATCCTTAAAATCCCTTAGGACTGAGATTGCAGGGGGCTCTCCCTTCCGGACCACACCCACCCATGTCTCCCCCTCCTCCTCCTCCTCTCCTTCCTCCCAGGCGCGGTTTCCCTGCCTCTCTTTCTCCGAAGCTCTAAGGCAGTGGTAGTCAACCTGGTCCCTACCGCCCCCTAGTGGTAGTCAACATGGTCCCTGCCGCCCATTAGTGGGCGTTCCAGTTTTCATGGTGGGCGGTAGCGGAGCAACCAAAATATAAATAAAAAGATAGATTTAACTACAGTAAGTTGTTCTATAAAGATTTATTCTGCCAAACATAGCGAAAATCCGACATAAAGTACTTGGTAAGTAATTTTTATTATATGTTTTAACTTGCTGTAACTCTGCTTTATAAATTTTATAAAGTAAAGTGACTTCCCTACTTTATAAATCACCATGACTGTGGAACCAGTGGGCGGTTAGAAAATTTTACTACTAACAGAGATACAAAAGTGGGCGGTAGGAATAAAAAGGTTGACCACCCCTGCTCTAAGGGATCCCAGGAGACTTGCAACCAGGGGAGCAGTGGGCAGTGGCAGCTCGTCCCTGGCTGACCCCCTGCACCTGTCTCCAAGGTCCCCTTCTCTCTAATTTTCTTCCTGCGCGGCCAAAAAATTCTTTACTTGCGGCCCTGTGTCTCTTGATGGGATCCGTTCTCTCAAGAAGACAAGAACTGAGGTCTCGTCGCCCCCCCCCCCGTAACACCGCTACCATACAAGAGGGTCCGTGCGGGCACAGTAACACCGCAAAGACATCACGGACCTGATGAGCAAAAATGCCAGGGAACGGTCCTGTGGCTGGGGCCGGGGAGGGGCCTCTCGCCCATCGGCCCGTTCTAGTTCTTAGCCCGAGTTCTGGTGATGCCTGTTCTGTGTTACTGTTCATTCTTTCTACTGTCCACAAACGAAGTGTTCGTAAGTTTTAAATACTGATTTTCAGCGGGGAGAGCTAGACCGTTTATTCGAGAGAAGTTGGGAGGTCAAGGAAGAGGGGTTTTTGTTGTTGTTGTTGTGCTTTTTAAGATGGGAGGGACTAGAGCGAGCAGAATACAAAGGCAAGGAGCAGGGGCGGTCACATCAGAGAGGGCCGGGACACGGACACGGGATGAGAACCACCACGGAGACGAGCATTGACACTGACCGCAGGCAGGAAAGGACCTGCGTGGAAGCCAGTAAAGCTGAGGCCCCGAGAGCAGGAAGCCGGGGTGGGGGTTCGGGTGTGGAGAATGACATTTGGGGGACCAGATGTTCTCCTCAGGGGCCCAGCCACCAGCCTTCGTCCCCGGTTTCAGGCACAGAGCTCCTAAAATCCTTGTAGTCTCCAGATTGGAAGGGCTTTCGTTATTCACGGGGATTCCCTTCCCGTCACCTCTGGGTTTATGCTAATGAGATGACTCCTGGCATACGTCCAGATAGCGTCTGGATGGAGGGGGGGGGGGGGGACAGAAAAGACCAAACCTTGGTTTACGGGTTGAGACTTTGAGCCCCATCCCTGACCTCGGGGGAGGAGGGACAGGACTAGAAATTGAGTTCAGTTCCCCATGGCGATGATCCATCGATCCCGCCTCCAGGGTGAAAGCTCCAGAAAGACCCCCCAGTGACCGGTTCAGAGAACTCCTGGGTTGCACACGCTGAGGTGCCTGGAGGGAGGCGAGCCACGGGAAGGCCTAGAATCTGACCTTTGCCCCCATACGTCCCCCTACGCATCTCTCCCCCTCGCTGCTCCTCCGTGGTAGCCTTTAGAATAAACCAGCAAAGGACAGCAGGGTTTTCTTCAGTTCCGAGTCATGCCAGTAAACCATCAAGCCTGTACAAGGAGGCCGTGGGGACCTCCGAATTCATAGTCGGCCAGTGAGAAGCGCGGGGACTGGTGACCAGCATCTAAAGCGGGGGCCGGCGGGTGGGAGTAAGCACTTAACCCTGAGTCAGCACTGGAGTGAAGCGTAGAACACCTGGTTGGGGTCAGAAAGAACGGGGGGGGGGCTCTCTGCTGCTTGGGGCTCTGAAATACTCCTAGAGCCCCAGGTCAGTTCCACCCTGAGAGTCAAAGGCTTTCCACGACCCTGCTGGGAATCTGACCACTATTCCCCCACTTATTTCCAAGGAAAAGCCTATTTCTGGGTCAATAGACTCAGACCCAAACAAACTCCTGGAACCTGACCACTTATCCCATGCCTGTTAAAGGACCCATGGACTATGGGCGTCCTGTGTACCCTGCCCCACCACGTACATGCCCCTAGGCTCACCTGAATTTTGAGCTTGAATTTTCTGAAGCCAGAGAAAGCTTTGAGTGTGTTCAGAGCTTGGGTTTTGACACTGTTGTCCTTGTCATCCAGCATGCAGCCCACCAACATAATGTCCTCAGTAGTACAAGCAGAAGCCTAGGGTATATACCGAAGAGATCAATGGAAGAGGCAGGAGAAGTGGGTGTCCTAGACCCAGTGTCCGTCCCCCCCCCGCCATGTCACCAAGACCCCTCCGCACAATCCCTCCCACTCTCATCAACCAGAGACAGGTCCCAGGACACAGTCTGGCCAGTCAAGGGGGCAGGATCGGCTGGAGACCCCGGGGACTCCAGCTGAGCAGGAGGACCCGCCAGCCCCCTCTCCTCACCTCGGCCTCCAGCAGGTACACACAGCGTGTGATGCTGTGCAGGATCATGCTCTTGGCGTACTCGTCCTGCTTGTGCTCCAAGGAGTTGAGGAGCCGCCGAAGCTCGCCTGAGTCCCGACCGTGCCGCTCGCGCTCGATGGCCAGGCCTAGACAGCAACCCAGCCCAGGTCAGGCAGGCTGCTGCGGGGACCCAGCAGGGATGAAGGAATGGTACTAGGAAGGGGAGGGGAGGACCTGGGGACACAGCTGCTTTGCCTTTGCAGAAGAGCCTTCTCTCTCTACGCAGGACCACCAGGTACAGTGGGCCAGGTGTGCATTGCTCAAGGCACCCTAGCTATTGCTCTGTAACCGCCATCCTAAACATCGCCGTTCCCAATAGTGACTGTAACAAGTTCCTGGCACCTGCAGTGTCACGGAGCATCCCATCATCATTGGTACGTGGCAACAATATGCTAGCAGATGGTGATAAAACGCCTTGCAGAATGGGTGCCTCTTTCTACTTTGCCCAAAGTTGTCCTATGAACTAGGGGAGGCTCTGGGCAGGGAGGTTCCCCAATTCTCCCTTGCGGACCCCAGCTGCTGCCCGATCCCCACGCGGTGGCGGCATGCTGGCAGCCACAGCGGGCGGAGAAGAATGTGAAGACCAGTCAGATGGAGTCCGGAGGCTCCCCTTCAGGTGCTGCTCACCACCCAGGCCCCCTGAGCCAGGGTGGCTTTCAGGAAATGGAGAAGAGAAAGAGGAAGGAAGGAGAAACTTGGAGGAGTCACCTTTGGGCCCCTCCCACACTAGAGGCCCCAGGAGCGGGCGCCTCCGGGGGCTGAGCCTGTCCCCAGGGCCTGGGCACTCACGGGCAATGCAGGTGGGCGAGGCGGTGGAGAGGGGCGGCTGGCACTTCATGCCAGCCCTGACGGCCTTGTAGAGCAGGTAGACGGCCGTGGCACCCGTGGCCAGGCCCACTACGCTTTTGCGAATGTCCAGCTGCTTCAGGTACTGCTGGACCTGCTGCTTTCCCATGTCCTCAGTACCACCATGCGCCCCGAGGGAGCTAGGCCTGGGGTACTGGGTAAGAGCCTTCCGGAATCAGAACTCTGGCAGGGCCAAGAACCGGAATCAGAACTCAGGCAACAAAGGAAACTAGAGAAATGGTGGGGTGGAGGGTGGTTGGGAAACAGGGCAGCCAGGGTGCTTGGGAGAAGAGCCTTAGTCTACAGGCTGCAGGAAATGAAGGTCAAGACTCGACAGGAATAGAACATCTGGGGCGGGAAAGATCTGCACACCCCCTTTTCTCCCAGGGAGCCAGGTTGGTGGGGCCCCGGCGGTGGCTTTGGACGCTGCCTTTCTGCCATTAGAGGGCAGCAGAGGCCCAGTTTCTGGGCTGGGCCTTTGGAAGTTTCTGGGAGGAGGGTTTGGGGTGTGCCCAGCGGCTGCCCCAGTTCTCTCACTTCTCTGGCCCTTCTGTCTTCCATCTCTTCACCATAGATCCACTGCTGGCCTTGGGTGCGTCTGCAGCAGGCCCCCCCTGGAAGGGGGGACGCACTCTATAAAGTTCAGTAGGGTCTTGAGGCAAATCCATCATCTCCCAGCGTTTGCACGATCTCCTACAGTGTACACTGACCTGTGCGACCAATGGTCTTCTTTTCTTGAGAGAGAGAGAGAGAGAGAGAGAGGGAGGATGGGAGAGAGGTGAGAAGCATCAACTCTTTGTTGCAGCAACAAGTTGTTCATTGATTGCTTTCTCAATATGTGCCTTGACTGGGGGGGGGGGTGTCCAGCACAGCAAGTGAGCCCTTGCTCAGGCCAGCGACCTTGGGCTTCAAGCCAGTGACCTTTGGGCCCAAGACAGCAACCATGGGGTCATGTCTATGATCCCACGCTCAAGCCGAAGACCCCACACTCAAGCTGTTGAACTCACGCTCAAGCTGGCGACCTTGGGATTTTGAACCTGGGTCCTCAGCATCCCAGGCCAACACTCTACCCACTGTGCAGCTGCCTGGCCAGGCACAACCAAATGCTCTTGAGGGCGGCTGTCTGCATCTCCAACATCCAACACAGTCCTGTACTTAGCAGGTGCTCAAATCATGACTCCGTCATTCTTTGAAGACTTGAGGGTGAAACGGTGGCAGAGAATCTGGACACAAGGGCTTCAGGCCCATTTAACCAGTGTGACCCTGGAGGAGGAAGGGAACTGGGCTTGCCTGGGTCTCAGGTTCTGCATGTGTAACCTGAGGAGATCCCGATGTACCATTCTAAATCTCCAGGACGTTGCCTTGAGCGTGGGGTCGCCAGCTTGAGTGTGGGACCATAGACATGACCTCATGGTCACTGCTTATGCCCAACGTTGCTGGCTGGCTCACTGGCTTGGCTGGAACCAATATGAGAAAGCAATCAATGAACAACTAAGGTACTGCAAATATGAGATGATGCCTCTCATCTCTCTCCCTTCCTATCTGTCTGCCCATTCCTGTCAGTCTGTCTGTATAAACAAAACAAACAAACAAATAAATAAAATTCCAGGATCAAAGTTTGGGTAGGTCTGTGCCTTTAAACCATGGGGGCCTAAACCTGTGAGTACTGTGTCTCCACCTCCCGCCACCCCCAGCACGCACACAGAGCAGGACAGGGATTGAGGCCTTCTCTCCAGTCAGGAGATGCCGCCAGCCTGGAAGATGAAAGCCCAACCTCGGTCACCACTAGGATGGGGCAAGCGAGGCCAGACCCTTTCCTTCTCCTCCTCCTCATGTGACCACAGCTGCTGGCACAGAACCAGGAGGTGACAAGCCCCACACCAGGCCCCTGTGCAGAGCCAGGGCCGAGCATTCTGCACCAGGACAGGGCTTCATCTGCCCGGCCGTGAGTTCCTGCTGGAAGGCTCTGGGTCCCGGGCCGACCTGGGCTTGAAGGAGATGGGGAGTTAGGAGAGCAGCCCCTCAAGGATGCCACAGCCAGCTGGCCTGGCCACCAGAGCCTTCGTTCATCACACTGGGCCCCAGGCAGCACTCTGACATGGCCATTCTCTTCGTTCTGCTCTGTGACCCTCACACCCTAAGCAGACATGGCGCTCACATGTTTTTTAAAAGGCCTCCAAAGGAGAACTCTTTCTTGGCTCTAATCTAAGGCCTTTCTGCTGCTACACCTGAAGCCCATTTCCTTTGGTTCTGCCCTCAGATGATTCAAAGGGATCAGAGGCAGAGACTTCCCAGTGTGACATATCACTAGTTCCTAGCACAACAGAAAAATAAAGAGAAATATCCGCTTGCTACTGTAAAGTCGATGACTGTCCTTTCTGGGGAATGACCGCATTTGATTCAGATGATGTCTTTCTTAGTTTGAGGAGATTTAAAATATACTCGCAGGCCCTGGTCAGTTAGCTCAGTCAGTTAAGAGTGTTGTCCTGAAATGACAAGGTTGTGGGTTCGATCCCCAGTCAGAGTACACACGGGAAGCAACCAATGAATGTACGACTGAGTGGAACAACAAATGAATGCTTCCCTCCCCCCCCCTTCTTCTCTCTGTCTTTGAAAAAAAGAAAAATTAAACCCTGGCCAGATAGCTCAGTTGATCGGAGGGTCCTCCTGGAGAATGCAGAGGTTGCCGGTCCGACTCAGACAGGGCACACACAGGAGCAGCTCGCTGTTTCCATCTCTCTCCCTGCCTCTCTCTCAAAATAAATAAATAAACACATGCACTTGCTTTATGAAATTATGGTAGCTGTGCTTTAAATATTCTTTTTAAAATGTAGTTTGCAAATTACTTTATTGATTGATTTTAGAGGGAGAAAGGAAGGGAGGGAGAGAAAGACCGATTTGCCATTCCACTTATTGATGCATTCCTATATGTGCCCTCACCAGGCGTTGAACTGACAACCCTCGCATATAGGGAGGACATTCCAGCCAACTGAGCTACCCCCCCATACACGTTGTTGGCCCCAAGTTTCACACCTGCCCTCCCCAGGGCAAAAGGAAGGGGCTGCCCCCGCCATCTGCACCAGTTTTCTGCCTTCGGCTGGAGTTCCATCCTGTTAGGTGCAGTTTGGTTCGGTGAGCGAGTCGGCTCCTGCCGGACTGCCAGACCTGAAGCCAGCTGAGTCACTGCTTTAGCTTCTCGGTTTCTTCATGCTGCCTTCACCCCATCAGTAAAGTGGGAACAATGCCACCTACATGATGCAGGGCGGAGGGGCTTGTTTGTGGGGATAAAGATTAAGTACTGAGAACAGTGCCCAGCACATCGAGTTCACCAACGCTATGATTATAGTTACTATTTTAATCAGGTTTCACCCGTTATAAAAACGTTGGGCATGGGAAGGCTGTGAGCACATGATGGTGGGCCTCCACCAGCTACACACCATTCAGCCCCTGCCACTCACCCTCCACCCCTCCCACCCCAGTCTTCTTCAGCCTAATCGAGCTCAACTCCTGTAACCCATTGAACTGCCTTGAACAATTCCGAATTCGAGGAATCTGAGAAACCTAATATGATACAGAGGGCCTAATGTGCAGGATAGAGTTCTAGGTCATTCCAGAAGGGGACTCTGGAGGGGCCCAATGCTTGCGAGCACTGAAGCTAAGGGCAAGGAAGATTACTTTATTCGCATGAAAAGCCTTTGGAGTCCGACCGGCTTGAGTTTGGGCAAATTCCACAATCCGAGTCTCAATTTCCTCCTGCGGAACACGGGTCTATTAATACCTACCATTACCGGGAAGTGCTGCAGTCAGGAATCAATGTGTTATGACTCGGTGCACACGAGACGTTCAGCACGTGCGAGCTTCCCCCCCCCCCACCCCACCCCACCCCACCCCACCCCACCCCACCCCGCGCACAAAGCCAGAAGCAGAGAGGAAAGGATGGGGGGCCGGGCCCCGTCGAGGATCCCTCACTCTCCGAGCCTGGCCCCTCCCCAGCCAGCTCGCACCCCGGCCCAGGAGCAAGATTCGGGGGCCTCCCGGCGGCCGGTTGCTCTCTCGAAGGCGTAGGGACCGCGAGCGGAGAGGGCGGCGCCCCCAGAGGAGGAGGATCGGGCCGGGGTGGAGGCCGCGCCTTTCCCCGCCCGGGGCCTCCCTCTCGCCCTCCCTCTCCGTCTACCTCGCCCCCCCGCCCCCCTCCGCGCGCATCCGGCGACGGGCACAGGATGTTCTTTCGCGCTGGTTCCCCACACCCCCCCGCGCCCCCGCTCTCACTTTCCCTTCGCTCCCCCTCCCCCACCCCCGGAGCCTTAACTCCTTCCCTCCCGCGCTCCGCAGCCCCCTGGGACACCAGCCTTCCCACGCAACCCCACCCCAGGAGCCCGAGGACTGCCCCGGGAAGGGAGGACCTGGGCTGTGCTGGGCTCGGGTTCTCGGGATCCAATGGCTGGCCGGGGGTGAAGGGGTGGAGAGGGGCCCCCGGGCCAGAAGCCGGCCGGCACCTTCCCGGCCCCTCCAGTTCAGCGCTGCGGAGGGTGTTGCGTGTGTGTAACCGCACTCCAGGGAGCCACGCGCCCAAGTGGGGCGCCCCGCTGGGCGTCATTAGCTCCAGGCCTGGCGGAGGCGGGAAGAAGGTCAAGGACCCCAACTTTACCCTCTCCCCTGGTTGGGATAAGGGGCCTGGGCCTCCCGCAGGGGACGGAGGGGACGCCCCTCAGGGTAACGTCACTGTTGTCAAGGCAACCGGGGCGGGGAAGCGAACTGGAGCAGGCGAGATGAGACCTTCGAGAAAGAAGGTTTCCAGCGACATTAGCACTCCGGTGGGGGTGGAAGGGGGCGGGGGGCGGGCTTTTCAATCTTTCCTTATTCATTCGCTGGTGGAAGGACAGGTTGTGTTTGCTGTTTCATTCAACAGTTCATTGAGCTTGATCTAGGCTTGAGGCCATGGTTAGGCACTGGGTGGCCCAGGCCCCTACGGGTTGAGTTAGGGTAGGTTAGCCAAATATCCGGGGTTACTTCCATAGTAAGACTGTAATTATAAATGATGTTCCTTTTCATGCTTAAGTGTCTTGGGGCGTGTGTGTGTGTGTGTGTGTGTGTGTGTGTGTCAGTTAGTTAGGGAACCTTGTCGGGAAATTCAGGGAAGGCTCCAACCTATTTTCTTCTCACTATGCAACGGGCACTGCCTGGGCATTCTCTGTCATCTTTGCCCCTCATTCCGCAAGTATCACTACAGCCTTTTACAGATGAAGAAACTGGCCCAGAGAGGTTGAGAAACTTGCCCAAGGCCAAACAACTTAAGTGTTGGAACCAGGATCCAAACCCAAGTTTATGTGGCCTCCAAAGTTTGATGGTCCCATCCCATCTTGTGCTTCCCTATTAAAATAAATAGATATTAAATAAATAAAGACAGTTCATTGCCATAAAGGAGTTTATAATCTACAGGGTTGAAAGTACTCTAAGTAATAACTTCAGCTAATAACTAAATAAAATATTGAAAGCGTTTGAAGGCAGCTCGTACGGATCAGAGAGGGAAGTTGATAGCAAAATGGCCAAAGTGGGGCGGCGATCACCAGAACATTCCGACAGGAGGCAGATTTTGAGCTGGGTTAGGAGGTGGTGGTTTGGGGGGGGGGGCAGGCGTGTGTGTATCAGGGCGTGTCTGTGTTGTGTGTGATATGCTTGCTGCCAAGAAATAGAACAATCTAAGGGCATCAAACCAGGGACCCAGGGCTAAGCAGGCTGGAATCTCCAATGGCAAGATCCCACTGTAAACCCAAAGCCGCTGCTTTGCGTGCACTGACCCTACTGCCTCCCACCTCCTGAGTGGGTTTATTTCTTAGTGGAGCAGAGGCTCCCAGCAGGCAGCCGCACGCACCCCACTCAGCACGCAAGGTCTCTGCCCTTGGTATTTGGCTCAGACTTGGATGTCGGCTTCTCCCTTCCCCACCTCTCTCTGAAGATTTTGGGAAATGAAAAATGGCGGTTCCTCAAAACAAAAGGGCCTGAGGGAGCAGCAGGAAGCCAACAGACTTGATGGGACTGGAAAACCAAGTCTGGAGAGAGAACTGTCAGGGTGAAAAAAGAGCAGTCAAACTGATGGGTCCTTTTGCTGCCCTCCTGCTCTGTGCCAGCTCCGGGCTGGACTCTGTGGTCCAGGCATACCATGAATGAATTGGGTCCCTTCAGATGGAACATACGGGTTTGAAGTTGGTGCACCCGGTGCACTTGATGAGGGGTCCCAGATGGGTAACGTACACAATAAACCGTCTGAGAAAGACTGTTCCAGCAGGGTGTTTAGGAGGAAGGAAAATCCTGGGCAGAAAAGGGCAGTGTGGCAGCTGCTGTGGGAATCTGGGCCAAAAGGAAGAATCTACGAGGTTGGAGAGGACGGGGTGACAGAAAAATAACAATGCATCTAGTAATAAAAGCAACAAAGAAGAATTTGGTCATAGATCAGATATTGGATGGTGAAGGAGAGAAAATAGTTAAAAATCAATCCACCATCATGGTGATTTGGGGGGACAGCAGGGTCGTGTTGGGCAATGCAGAGACGCCGGTGTGAAGAACACGAGAAGTTCGGTCACTTCTAGGCCATGTGAGCGCAGGTGTCCTGACGGCCCCTGAGCTTGGAGACAGAGAAGTCCGGAAGGGCTGCATTGGGAGAGTGGGTCTGTTACTACAGGTGTGCAAACAGCTTCAGGACAAGCACTGACCTGGGATATCAGGGGCAGATTTCATACATCCAGTAGAAGTTTGAGGTCAAGGACAGGGAAGTTACCTCCTGACTGGGAGATTCCAGGAGTGCTGGCTGGGCAGGCAGGTGCGTGGGAAGTATGCCTGTGCGCGTGGGAAGGTGGTCTGTGGCCCAGACCTGTGCCGGCATCCATCCCCACACCTCTGGCTACAGAGGGTGCCAGAGGTGCCATCAGATGAGCCTCTGGGATGTAAGGCGCTTCAGCAGCCTAGGGTCCCTCCCCCAGCCCCACCCTTGAAGGCCCTGAAGCCCTGGCCTGTTCTGACTGCCAGGGCCTTTCCTGGAACTCAGCAGAGGACGGAGCCCCTCCCTGCCTGCCCTGGCACACGCGAGGCACAGCGTGTCCTCTGGGGTACCTTGCAGACACCCCAGTTGGCTGGGGTGTGGGACAGGTCCCGCCCTCCAGGAAGAGTCCTGCTCTAGGCTGCCATCTGAGGTCCTGGCCCTGGTTCATGCTCACGGTGCCCCCCCCCCCAGACCACAGGGTACAGCAGGTACAGAGGAGGAAGCTCTGTGGCTAGATGGCAGGATTCGTGGGTCTTTGTTGTGGCTTTGGGTAGGAGGGTGGGTAAGGCAAAAATGCAGGGTCTCAGGCTTCCTATCACCTCCCACCTGCTTCTCCCTCCCTCTGAGGAAATCTTCAGGGGCCTGGTGGTTTTCAGGGGTGGGGACAGGAACACACTGAACTCTGGGTCAGCCAAGGACAGAGATGGGGGAGGTCTTTTTGCCCCATATCCCATTTCTCCCAGAATTCTCTTCCTGGGCTCCTGACCACCCTAGAACAAATTTCCACCTCCATCTGCAACGGAGTTACATCGTCCAGAGGCCTCCCAGAATGGTGCGGTTTGGAGGAAATTGGACATGCATCCAGCAGCTGTAAACCCGGCCACACCTGCTGGTGGGGTGAGGGAGTGCCCCTCCCACGTGGGCAGAGCCTGCTCTGCTCAGGCTGGGGCTTGTGAGCCGCTGTAATGGAGGGGCGAGACGCCAGAGGCGTGCGCCAAGCGGCCACGTGGAGGTCCCGAGCGAGCGACAGGCAGGGGCGGGAGCCGGAACCGGAGCCAGCCGTGAGTTCGCCCCTCCCGCTTGAGAGTCGGTCGTCGCTGACCGCAGGCTGCAAGAGCGGTTTATCTGGTGAGTGAGCACACCCACTTACCCAGCTGCTGAGTCAGGCTGTTCTCGCTCCCCGCTCGCCGCCCGCTCGGGACATTGTGTTCCAGCCCCGGCGCGCTGGCAGCGGGCCCAGGCGCTCACACCAGCCTCCTCGCCCTGTTTGTGCTCGCGGCTTGCGCTCGGCGCGCAGCCTCCCCGCCGCAGCAACCGGCGGGCGCGCTGGGGCCGGGGCCGGGGCCGGGCGCGGGTCCCGGGGACGATCGGGGGTGGCCGTGCAATCCCAGGGACGCGCGCCTCGGCCTGGGGCCCCCGCAGCCTGGCACGATCACCAACCTTAAAGAGCACCCAGACCTATCCATCCCCCACCTGAGCCCTGGTGGGGAAGCCCAGGCGCGTGGGGCCTGGAGTAGCACAGTGGGGGGGCGGGAGCGGACAGGTGGTGCAGCTCCATCCGGGAGAAGGAGCCACTGGGCTCCACCGGAGCTCGGCCCAGGAGTCGGCTGGTGGCTGGCTGGGAGCGCGCCGGCCCCAGACTTGGGAGACCTGGGATGCGGTCACGTGACAACGGAAGCCGGTTAGAGGGGGCTGATTCGAGCGATCCCCCGAAGGAGTTCTTCGGCTCCTTTCCAGATCCATGCTTCACACCAGCCTGGAGACTGCAGGGACTCCCAGGAGCTGGCAAAGCAAGCCCGGCCCTTTGGGGTAGTTTGGGAACCCCCTGGAAGGACGCCAGGAATGGGAAGCGCCCAGTCACTGATGGGTGGGAACAATAGTAGGGTGGAGGAAGACAGGCCCCAAACAGGAGCCCCGACTCCTCCCTTGGTTCACCCCCAAAACCAGATGTATTCAGAGTCACGTTTTCTCCTTACCCATCCATCCTTCTGCAGAAAGATAGCACTGGGTGCTGGTCTGGCAGGTTCCTCCGGCTCCAGACAGGGACTCACATACTGAGCACCTAACGCATGGAAGGCTCGCTTGGGTCTTTAAATTAAAATTTAAAAATTAAGGCACAATTCCTAAAGTCCTTTGTTTTTCCTCCTTCCCACCTCACGGTTGGCGGTGCCATTTGCCACGCCAGGAAAAGCCAGACTTCCATGTCTACCCATCTTCACCAGCTCCAGCTCAGAGAGCCTGGTTGGAACAGTGCCAGCCCCGTCTGCCGCCTCTGCCCTCGGAAGGCCCAGCACACTGGTCTGTACCTTTCCGCACAGCACAGCGTGTGGCCCGTCTCATATTCTGGAGATCTGTTTACTAATCCTGTTCTTCTAACCAGATTAGAAAGGCCTGGAGGCAGAAAGCAAGTCTGGGCCTTTGAGGCCTCCCCCATCACTCCCTCAGCGCATCCCCCACAGGCCAAGCTGGGCCCTGGAGTGGACGTTCAATACATGTTGGGTGTATTGAAATGATTTCCTGCCCTTGGGCAGTTTGCAGGCCAGTTGAAGAGACAAACACACAGTGTGTGAGGTTAAATAATAACCCAGACCAGCAGGTGGTGAGTACCAAATGTTTGTAAGAGCCATAAGGACAGAGCGGGAAGGAGGGGGTGATACGGAGAGGAAGATCTCCGGAGGTTCTAGGCCTTGACCTGTGTCTGTGGAGGAGGAGAGAGGAGGCGTGGAGGTGACTCACACGGGCTGATCTCACAGACCTGCCTCCCTGCTAGGCACTTGACATGCATTATCTCTAATATTGAAGGGGTGGGGGGTAAGTTTGGAAAAAGTGGAGGGGACAGTGCCCAAGCCAGACCTGCCCAGAGCCAACCAGAGCTTAGAGGCAGCTTTGGCTACGGGCTCCCCACCCTCAGTCCCTGGGCACTGTCTGTCCCCTGGCCTGCCACACCTATACACTACACCCAGGAGGGCTGCCCAGCACTGCCCGGCTCTGGATACACTCTGGTCCCACCCTGCTGAACAACTGGGCTGTGTGACCTTGGGCAAGGCACTTCCTTCCCTACACCTCGCTATCATCTGGACCTCCACTGGAGCACTCACAGGCTGTGACTCGGAGTCCCAGCATTGCCACCCCGCACGTTATGTTACCTGGGCTGCTGTGGCT
This sequence comes from Saccopteryx bilineata, assembly GCF_036850765.1. NCBI lineage: Eukaryota > Metazoa > Chordata > Mammalia > Chiroptera > Emballonuridae > Saccopteryx > Saccopteryx bilineata. The sequence continues at coordinate 13,742,591 of NC_089490.1, read as the reverse complement.
GGCTGCTGCCCCAGAACCCCTCCCCACCCCACCCCCACCCCTGCTCCTCGCTCCCTCCCCGTCTGGAGCTGCTAAGTACATCGGGTACAGAGTGTGAGCAGGGATAGTAGGTTTCCTGTGGTTGCAAAAGCAACAGCGGGACTTTCCCGGCAGAGCGGGCTGTGGGAGAAGTGGGGGAGGAGGAAGCAGAGCCAACCTCGAAGGAACCTCCGCTCCCTTCCCTCCCATCCTCGGAGCTCCCAGCTCTCAAAAAGGCTGGTACAGTTTGTTACGCCGCCGAGGCTGGAATGTACCGTGTGTTTCGTATGGCCTCTGTCCAGGGCTACACTGGCCGCTTTATATTTATACTTCCTTCTTCTTCGGCCCTGGCAGACTGCTGTCCGTCACCCCTGCCCGCAGTCTGCCCACCTCCCACCTGACCACCTCCCCCAGCCCACTGTGGGTCCTGCTTGGGCTCTGAACTCTTGTAGGAGGGATGCAGAGAAAGCCCGGGAGGAAAGAAGTTGGATTCTGGAAGTGTGAAGCCCCCAGCCTCCTTTCTCTCGCCCCATCACCCAGCCCTGAAACTACCTCCCAGGCCGTGGGTGCCCTGCGTTAGGTCTGAAGGTTCTATGGTGGGCCTGTGAGGTTGACCCGCCACTCCTTGCCACCCGAGCACTTCAGTGGTTCTTGATTCCAGCTAGGCTTGTGAGCTGAAGGCTCTATTTAGCTTGCCCCCTCCTCAAAAGAAAAAAATAATAATTGGCAGACATGCTAATCCATGACCCTTCCCCATCAGTCACAGAGAACACAGCAGAGCTGGGGGCTGGGGGCTCCGACCTCCTTAACTCTAGGAGTGTCCCTTCCTAGCAGATGCTGCAAAACGGAATTTGACACTTGGTGACTTAATGATATTCTGATTGTGACAAGTTTAATCTCCTCAAAGTGGCTGAGATATTCAGAGATTGATTTATGATCTGGCCTCCCCCACACCCCCTCAGGAGCATGTGGTATTTTTCACGTAAAAGCTAGTATCGATCACTTCCTAGGGACCAAGCATTGGGCTCTGCTTTATTTACACGAGCTCGTGTAGTCATCGTAACAACAGCCCAGGGAAGTAGGTACTGCCGTTCGCTCCCTCTGACAGCTAAGGAAACTGAGGCTCAGAGAAGTGACAGAGCTAGGCCGTGTGACTGACGTCAAAGGCAGAACTTCTGAGTGGTCTGCTAAATTGCATAGATTGTACAACCAAATCCTAAACCTTCCATGTTCTAAGGCCAAGGGCCACCACCATCGTGGCCATTCACATACAGGTTCACATTAGATTCAGGCAGATGGTAAAGAAACAGTGGAGCCAAGAAATGGTGGGCCATTCCTTTATTAAAGTTTCACACCGGCCGACGAGCAAACACACAGGGCTCCCGAAGCCACTGACACATTCTCCGGTTCCTCCTAGAATCAAAGGCCCCACCAGTCTCAGCAGAGCTCGCAGAAGCCCCTCACCTCTGGTTCCCCATCTGCACACCTTCATTCTCCCTGTTCTCTCTCTGCAAACATAGCTTCCTCCCTCTTCCTCTTCTTCTCAACCTTCTGGTGCAAAAACCTCTCCTCCAGCACACATTAGCGAGACAGTGGCCCTTCCCAAGCAGGAAGGTTAATTTGCAATTTCACAGATCACATACCTGGCCGCTGCCCAGCACCATTTTTAATTTAATTTTTTTATTTACAGGGACAGAGAGTCAGAGAGAGGGACAGATAGGGACAGACAGACAGGAACGGAGAGAGATGAGAAGCATCAATCATCAGCTTTTCGCTGCGACACCTTAGTTGTTCATTGATTGCTCCCTCATATATGCCTTGACCACGGGCCTTCAGCAGACTGAGGAACCCCTTGCTGGAGCCAGCGACCTTGGGTCCAAGCTGGTGAGCTTTGCTCAAGCCAAATGAGCCCGTGCTCAAGCTGGCGACCTCGGGTCTCGAACCTGGGTCCTTCCGCATCCCAGTCCGATGCTCTATCCACTGCGCCACCGCCTGGTCAGGCCCAGCACCATTTTTAACACTAAAAGTGAGCAAACACAAAACATACAGATTTTTTATTTTATTTTATTTATTCATTTTTAATTATTTTTATTTATTTATTCATTTTAGGGGGGGAGAGAGAGAGAGAGAGAGAGAGAAGGTGGGGGAGGAACAGGAAGCTTCAACTCCCATATGTGCCTTGACCGGGCAAGCCCAGGGTTTTGAACCGGCGACCTCAGTGTTCCAGGTCGATGCTTTTTATTTATTCATTTTTAGAGAGGACAGAGAGAGGGAGAGAGAGAAGGGGGGAGGAGTAGGAAGCATCAACTCCCATATGTGCCTTGACCAGGCAAGCCCAGGGCTTCGAACTGATGACCTCAGCATTTCCAGGTTGACGCTTTATCCACTGGACCACCACAGGTCAGGTCCAAAACATACAAATTTTACAAACTCATTTGCCCAACACATGTCTAGGGTCCCAGAGTGTTGCTCCTTTCTCCTTTCAGATGATTCGGGGAACTCGGCCTCCATGGAGCCCTTGCGTACCATGAGGTGGGATTAGCCATAAGAGTGTTTGCAGCCCCTCTAAAAGGCCTCCGTGTGGAGGGCTCAGAGGAGAGCCAGGGTGCTGCCGGATGTTCAGGCCTGCTGGCTGGGGGCAGCTTCCCTGGGTGGCGTGCCACTCACCCCTCACCTGGGAACAGGTGCCTGAGTCTATTGGTTTGGCCCTGGGATCTGAACACTGGGGGCTGAGCCTGGGTTCCCAGGCTCAGGTCGCAGATCTGTCTGACATGGTGGCATGGCCTATCCTAGGACCCACTCATAGCAGGATTTTGGGCGAAGTCACCACCATGTCAGTCCCTGACGTTGTGTACCTTTCACTTACATGTCCTAAGTTGGTATGATCTCAAGTTCCTCTAAAGTAAGGAGAACATTACCCCCTTTTCCTGATGGTAAAACCGAGGCAGGGCCTGACCTGTGGTGGCACAGCGGGTAGAGCATCAACCTGGATCACTGAGGTCACTGGTTCGAAGCCCTGGGCTTGCCTGGTCAAGGTACATATGGGAGTTGATGCTTCCTGCTCCTCCCACCCCCACCTCTCTCCTCTCATCTCTCTCTCTAAAAATGAATAAATAAAATCTAAACAATTTTTTAAAAGGACTTAAAAAAAAAAACAAAAAAAAAACTGAGGCAGGAACAGCTCCATTGCCCACCCAAAGGCAAGAAAGTAGGTTTGTGACTGATATCTGGGGTCCTTTGTTTCACAACACAGGGCCTCTCCTGAGCTAAGAAAGGAAGAGTTTCCCAAGCTGTCCCAAAGCCTGGTGACAGGTAGCCTTTCACCCAGCCCTATTCCCCTAGGAAGGGACACAGCCCCACACTGCCCAGGCCACCCTTCTCTACCCGCAGGGGCTGAAGCCAGGCCACCATATTTCCTGTAGGTAGTTGGCCTGTCCTGTGCCCTGGCTTCCTGTCCTCTGAGGCTCTCATGGGCACATTTTGTCCCCTGTGAGCCCAATTCTTTCTTCCTCTTTCATCGTTCCTTCTCTCTTTCACTCTCCTTGCTCAATGACAGCTCTGTTTCTGTGCCTCCCTCTCTCTGTGTTTGCTTTTCATTTTGTTTTTTGTATGTCCATTCTCCTAGGATGCTTCCTAAGGTCCCTTCTGCCTTCTCCCCCTGATGCTGGCCTGTTTCCCAAGAAGCCCTTTCATTCCTGCCCCAGTCCCTCTCACCTCTCCTCCAGCTTCTGCCAGTGTCGAACGGCTCAGCTTTATGTGTTCAGTGGGCTCTTAATGAGCACCTGCTGTGTGCTCCAGGGGTTGTGTTAATACACGGGAACCGAAAGTCTGAAAGCTGTGCTGGAGCATTTCTTAAGCACCTACTGTGTGCATTAGGCATTGTGCTTCAAACTGGGGGGCACAAAAAGAGTTGGTTATTGCCCTCAAGAGATCTCTGGGCTCCTTGGGAAGATACACAGAAACAAATCATTATAACGTCCTGGGAAGTTGGGGACAGGGTGTGGCCAGAGAGATTAGAGAGGGCTCCTGTGAGGAGGCCCGTCTTCAAGTCTGACTGAGGAGCTAGACAGGCAGAGCAAGGGTGCAGGATGTTCTAGGTGGAAGGAACAGTGTGTATAAAGGCACACAGGCGTGAAGCTGCCGTGTGTTCTCTGGCGGGCACTTCAAGTTGTTTGGTGTGGCCTGGACTTGGACTGCAGGTTGGGGAGCCCAGGGAGATGAGGCCAGAGACAGGCAGGCCCAGATGGTGCAGAACCTCATGTTCCAGCCAAAGGGTTAACCTTTCTCTGGAAGCAGCCAGAAGCCCAGGCATCCTCATGGCTCCCTGCAGGCTGGGGGTTTCAGGGCTGGGCATGGGCGAGGCCCAAAGCTTTCTCTCAAGCCCCCATTGACCCATATTTCCTGCCCCTTGGCTCAGGGAGGCCTGTGAGAGAGTCAGACACTTCAATATAGTGCTGTTTCGGCCCTGGCTGATTAGCTCAGTCAGTTAGAATGTTGTCCTGATATGCCAAGGTTGTGGGTTCAGTCCCCGTTAGGGCATGTACAGTAATCAACCAATGAATGCATAAATAAGTGGAATAACAAATTGATGTGTCTTTCTCTCTTCTTTCTTCCTCTCTCTCTAAAGTCAATAAAAATAAATAAATATATATATATATAGAATGCTGTTTCCAAGGCAGAGTTATTCATTCATTATAAATATTTAGCAGGCTCTGATTTTCCAGATGCTGCTCTGAGCATGGGGAATGGGCCATTGAACTCTACAGAAGTCCCAGCTCTCAAGAAACTTACATCCTTGGCAGCCCGGGAGGGAAGATAGGCCACAAAGAAACAAAACATATAAATTAGCATGATAATTTCAGATTGTGCTAAGAGCAAAGAAAAGAAAACAGTGATGCAGTTGAGAGTATTGAGGTGCCTGACCTGTGGTGGCGCAGTGGATAAAGTATCGACCTGGAAATGCTGAGGTCGCCGGTTCGAAACCCTGGGCTTGCCTGGTCAAGGCACATATGGGAGTTGATGCTTCCAGCTCCTTCCCCCTATCTCTCTCTGTCTCTCTATCTCTCCTTTCTAAAATGAATAAATAAAAAAAAATAAAATAAAATTAAAAAAAAGAGAGTATTGAGGTGTGCTGGGTCGTCAAGGAAGACTGCTCTCAGGAAAGTTATGTTTGAGCTGAAACCCAGACAACAACAAGAACAAACCAGTATGTAAACATCTGGGGGCTTAAGGTTCCCACACATGCAAAGGCCCTGAGGCAAGAAAGATCTTGGTATTTTCTGAGTTTAGAAAAAAAATTCTGGGCCCTGGCTAGTTGGGTCAGTGGATAGAGCATTGGCTTGGTGTATAGACATCAAGGGTTCTATTCCTTTCAGAGCACACATGAGAAATGACCATCTCCTTCTCTCCCCATCCCTCTCCTCCTTTTCCTCTTCCCCTCCCTCAGCCAGTAGCTTGATTGGTTCCAGTGTCATCCCAGGCACCGAGGATGACTCAGTTGGTCCAAACCCGTCAGCCTCAGGTGCTAAGAATAGCTTGGTTGATTCAAACATCGTCCCCAGATGGGGGTTGCTGGGTAGATCCCGGTTGAGGTGCATGCAGGAGTCTATCTCACTATCTTCCCTCCTCCTCTTACTTAAAAAAATGCTGGGTTCAAATTCATTACTCCCCAGCAATTCTATGCAAGGATTTTTGTACCCATTTTACAGAAATGAAAACTGAAGCTTAGAATAGTCAAGGTCCTTGGCCAAAATTATAACTGGTAGTACAAAATATTTGCTCTAAAGCTCCTGCTCTTTTTTTTTTTTTTTTAGCAAGAGAGAGACAGAAAGACAAACAAGAAGAGAGATGAGAAATATCGATTTTATTTTTTACAGCCCCTTCTTTATCTTTTTTTTTTTTTAAGATTTTTATATATTCATTTTAGAGAGGGGAGAGAGAGGGAGGAGGGAGAAGCAGGAAGCATCAACTCCCACATGTGCCTTGACCGGACAAGCCCAGTGTTTCAAACCAGCAACCTCAGGGTTTCAGGTTGACGCTTTATCCACTGCGCCACCACAGATCAGGTGAGAAGCATCAATTCTTTGTTGCAGCACCTTATTTGTTCATTAATTGCTTTCTCATATGTGCCTTGACGGGGGGTGCTCTGGCTGAGCCAGTGACCCCTTCCTTGCTCAAGCCAGCAACCTTGGGCTCAAACCAGTGACCATGGGGTCATGTCTGTGGTCCCACGCTCAAGCCGGATGAGCCCACCCTCAAGCTGGCAACCTTGGCGTTTCAAACCTGGGTCCTCTGCATCCCAGGCCGACGCTTTATCCACTGCACCACCCCCTAGTGAGGTCCACAGCTCTTTTTTCTACCAAAGTGTCAAGAATAGCAACCATTTGTTCTAAATTATTTAGGAAGGTCCAATTTCCAAAATTCTGTCTTATTGTTTTCTGGACAGTCATCCTGAACATTCTTTGTCCCAAATCATGAGGTCAAGCCCTGTCTCTAGCATGTCACCACCATGCACCTTCTTTTTGTCATCTGTAAATAGGGAGCGTAATCTGTTCATTATTTTAGGCTTGCTGAGAGGATTAAATGAGATAGTCCACGTGAGAGTCAGTAGAGTGCCGGAAATGGCACGCATTCAGTTCCTGGTAGTTCTTTGTTGCTGTCTTGGAGAGCCCAGGGCAGCTGCTGAAGGCTACTCCCCAAGTCAGGCCTCTGCTGCCTGGGGCAGGCAGGGGCTAGGGGAGGACAGACAGCAGGACAGGGCACAAGGAAGGCCTCTTCCTTCACTTGGCCACTCACTCCTCCTGGGACCCCACACTGACACATCTTGTACTTGACATTTCCAGTGAAATTCCTCACCGTGGGACCGCACCCGGACTGGCTCCCCATCTCTCTGGGCCGAGCAGAAGACAGACAGACAGAGCCAGGGACTGGGAAGTGATAATCCTCAGCCCTGTGTGTGCCAGGAGCCCCCGCCCCAGCAGGCTGCCACGCTACAAGAGGGCAGGGACCCCAGAGGGAGCCTGGCAGCGTGGACTGCTGGGGCAGAGCGCTTCTCAGAGGGCGTGGGGACCCGTGGAGTACGTGACTCCTGCTCTTGCAGCCGGTACCGCTCCGCTGAGCAGGACAGAGACCCCTCCCCACGCATCCCCAACCTTCTTGGGCTTCCTGCTGACGCGCTGTCACCACACTCACTCACTTACTCACCGCTCCCGGGCACCACCCCCCACCCCCCACCCCGTTGCCCAAGGGCCAGCTGCAGCGGGGGGGGGGGGGGGGGGGGGGGGGAGTGGGGGAGGGGAGAGTACTGCCAGGGTTCTCCGCTCCCAAGCCTCCTTCTCCCACCCCTCCCTGGCCCCCAACTGCTGAGCCAAAGGTTTAAAGCCAAACCCCACTCTGTCCTTCCTGCCGCTCAGTGTCCGCTGCTCTGCCTGGGGTTATTTTTAGCAGGGATGCAGGAAAAGCACATTTCTCCTGGACTTTCACTGGGACAGCCCCCCACCCCCCAGCCAAGACTCGGCCAGGCCCCGGAGAGGCCAGTAGGACAGGAAACCCCCCTCCCGGAAAGGGGAACCGGGTACGTTTTCTGTTCCTTCAACTCACCAGTCAAGGAGTTCCAGTCAAGCACTGCTGGGAAATTCTGGCTTCCTTGGGCTGCACTGCATCCCTGGTGTCCGTGTCCCCACAAACCTGGCCAGCTCGAGGAGCAAGGTGTCCGGTCGAGATGCCCGGTCTGTGGGCGCAGGGATCCGAGGGAATGGCTTGGTGACAGCTAGTGCCAAGGGTGTGTTTACACACGCTGTTCTATGTGTTTCTCTGTATGTGTGTCCTTTTGAAGCAGTGGTCCTTCACTGAGGCAATCGACACGCAGCAAAATGCACAGATCCCAAGTGTACCTCTCAGTAGATCTTGACACGCGGACATAACCACGTAACCAGCACCTAGATCAAGATTTTGAACGTTTTTCAGCACCCCTAATTTCCTTTGTGCCCCCTTTCAGTCGGTTCCCACCAGAGAGGGGATGTGGATCTGATTGCTGTCACCATAGATTCCTGTGTGTGTGTGTGTGTGTGTGTGTGCGCGCGCGCGTGAGTTACCAGATTAAAAGAAACACAGCTGTGGTCACGCAAGAGGGAAGTAGGCAATAACATTTCTCACGTGAAAAGGGGGCCTCAAAAAAGGAGGATTATTCAAGTGCAAAAAAACTAAGGAATCATGGGCTTGGGGAACAGGAGGTCCCAGAACCCACTGGACCCCTCGGGATTGAGAGCAGAGGGCTCAGACATCTCTCGGAGCAGAGAGACGGGAGAGGGGAGAGCAGGAGGAGGGAGAAGCCTGCCAGGGCCCCTCTGGGGCCAGCCGCTCCCACGTTCTGCTGGGGGGTGCCCCTTGTCCAGCCCCTCCCCACTGCAGGCCTCTGCAGGACCAGGGCTGCAGGCAGGAGCGCTAGCTCGCTCTGCAGGGCACCCCCCCCCCCCGACACGGGGGTCCGCAGGGCCGCTGCCTGCACAGTTAGGTTCGCTTTCCTACTGTCCCTTTCTATTTTTTTTTTTAATTTTTAAAATTTGACTTGAGAGAGAGAGAAACATCGATTTGTTGTTCCACTTATTTATGCATTTATGGGTTGATTCTTGTATGTGCCCTGATTAGAGACTGAACCTGCAACCTTGGAGTATCAGAATGGCGCTCCAACCAACCAAGCTACCCGGCTAGGCCCTACCTTCTCTTTCGAGGCCTTCATGATTCTGGGCTTCCTGCACCCTTGTCCTGTGATGAGAGGGGAGAGAGAGGCCGAGACTCTTAAAGTCGGGAGGCAGAAGGAGAGTCAGTCTCTCCTTCATTTAACAACATTTATGTAAGCCCCCACGTTGAACTGCAGCTTCTGCTGGGTGCTGCAGACAAGGGCATGACTAAGACAAATTTTTAACATTCTCAGATGAGTCAAGGCCCCATACCCCCTTCACATTGGAGATGAGGGCACAGAGAGGTCAAGTGATTTGTTCAGGATCACACAGCTAGCTGCTGACAGAGAGAGGCAAAGAACAGACACCCCTGACTGGGCCCTCCCTAGCTGAAGATAAGAAAGCAAAGGAAGCCAAATGAACAGCCTGACTTCTGACCTTCTCTCCCTTGCAGGCGTTCTGGGGAAGCAGGGAGACACTGACCTGGAAGTCAAGAGACCTCATTTCTGCTCTGGGTCTTAGAAGCACTTCTTCTCTCTGGGCCTTGGTTTTCTCCTGTGTGTGGGAGGCAGGCCACTCCGCAGGAGCTGTAAGTTTCCTTCAGCTCTGGCTTCCTCCTGGGTACCTGCGTTTTCCTTCCTCAGTGCCTTTGCACTGGCTATTTCTTCCTTTCCCTCCCACTTCCTTTCTCTGACATTCTCCCAATCACTTCTGACTTCATTTAGATGCTGCCCAGGGAGGCCCCCATGATTTGGGGGTTCCACTGAATGGTCACCTAAGTGTCCACGACCAGAATGGACAGAGACTCCCTTATTTTGTGACCCTCCCATCCTGGGGCAGGGCCTCCCCTGGGGAAAGTATCTGTTTTGTCAGCCACCATTGGAAGAGTTGGAGTGAATTCTTGCTCCCACAAACTTGCACACACCCCTTCCAACTTCCAGAGCCTGAGCTCATCCTTCCTTAGGGCCCCTAAGAGATTGTGCCTTCCTGCTGGGCAGGCCCTACTGACCCAGGGTGTCCGACCGGGGCACTCTGGCAAAGGTAGCCACCCTGGGAAGTGACCTCCAGAAGGATAAAACGGAACAGACAGAGCCTAAGCCAGATGGCTGCCCCACCTCACCTGTCCTGTCCTAATTCACAAACACCTGGGCAGCCACCCGCTCTCATCGGAAACATTCAGCTTCTGTTCCCATGACCACACCCTCACCCACTCCTACCCACATGCCCAGGAATGGAGCTAGCAACTTTGCAACAATGTAGCCCACGGCCCCTTTGGCTGCCCGACCCCTGCCCCCACAGGCAGTGTGTACACACACACATGCATTGCACGTGCATGCAGGGGCACACCCACACAATGGTGCCCACGTGCACTAGGGAGTACACACTCACATGCATACACGGGTGCACGTAGATATAGACACACATCCTCGGTTCCCAGGCCAGCCGAGCTCACACCTGCTGAACTCAGGTGCTCCAGGGGACGTGGGCTGAGGAGGGGGCTCTACAGTTGGGGTCTGGCTGCCTCTGGATTTACATCAAACTGGGTGGGGTTTTTTTTTTTTATTAATTTTCCTTACTGATGGCCCTCAGGGAAGCAGAGAAAGTCCCAAGAGCTGAGTTCACTGGGGGGTGGGGGGGCAGCACCTTGCTTGGGAGCCTGACAGGCATGGGGGTAGGGGTAAGGTTCCGGCACTTCTGTGACAGACATCTCCAGAGTCATCGTTGGGAGGGACCAGCAAATGTGAGGCTGCTCCTCTCTCTGCCGTCACTGTCACACTCCCCTCTCCATTGCATCCATCCTCCGCGGCTGCAGAGGCCCCCAGCCCCCATCTCTTCCGCGGGGAGGGAGGCCAGAAGGCTCTGCGGAGCGCCTGGTCCTCAGCTCAGGGTGGACAGAGGTCTCAGGCCGGATGGCTCCCCAAGTGGAAGGGGCCCTCTCGAGGACTCTTCTAAGGAAGGACAGCAGTCATCCAGGGACTGGGGAGGAGGAGGAGTTTTGTTTGTGATACAATTACCCCATCTGTAGAGTTAGGCAGAGAGCAAGCTTGGATTCCATTAAACCCAATTCAGCTGTGGTCCCCAGCACAGAGCCCACTGAGGGAAGGTGAGGGGGTGGACACAAAAATGAGTAAGACACAGTAACTGTCTTCTTCTTCTTCCTCTTCTTCCTCTTCCTCTTCCTCTTTGAGGCAGGGAGAGAGAGAGACAGGAACATTGAGCTGTTCCTGTCTGTGCCCCGACCAGGGAATCGAACCAGCAACCTCCACGCTCCAGGACAACACTTCAACTGAGCTATCTGGCCAGGGCTTAATTTTTTTTTTTTTTAAGAGACAGAGAGAGGAAGAGGGGAAGAGGGAAGGGAAGGGAAGCACTCACGTGTTGTTCCACTCAGTTGTGCATTCATTGGTTGCCTCCCATATGTGCCCTGACCAGGAATCGAACTGCAACCTTGTCGTTTCGAGCAACACTCTTAACCGACTGCATGCGGGCCAGGTGGAGGCCGGGGGAACACCACCCAGGCAGAACAGCCGCTGAGAGTAGAACTCAAACACAACGTGCTCCACAGTGAAGCGGTCAGCTCTGCCCACCCCTCCCCAGATCATCACAGCTACCACTGTCTGGTCCTCCTGCTACATTTCCTATACTGGTTACTAATGTCACATAGTGGCCCAGGGGAAAAACTTGGGGGCCACCTCTGAATCTGACCTCTCCCACCCCATCCAAAGAGTCCCCTATCCCTTGGGTTATTCTTGTGCCATCCGTCCCATCCACACTCCTTTCAGGGCCCACCTTGAACATGTCTCACCACCTCCCTCCCAGGGCTTCTAAAGGGAGGGGTCCCCCACCTCCGGGCTTCTACCATCCGCCACGCTGCTGCCAGGCCCTCTGCCTCAAACACACAGCTGATCTGTAGCGTGCAACGCTTCACTGGCTCCCCAGCACCGTCAGGATGAAGGCCCGGATGCCTGAGATGGCCACACAGCTCCTGCACCTCTCGGCCTGCCTCAAACTGCACGTGAGGTCCCAGCCGCCCGGGCCCCCCAAACAGCCGTGTGGGTGTACGCCTCTGAGTCTCCGTGGGTGCTGTGCCTGTTGTCTGGAATGCACACTCTCTCCTGGACCTCAGAAGGACCTTTCCATCTTCCCAGATGGAGGGGTTCCTTCTTGGTCTCTATTAGAAGACATTTGATAATAGTGCTGACAATAATGATTTAAAAACAGGGGTCCCCAAACTATGGCCCCGTGGGCCCGCATGCAGCCCCCTGAGGCTATTTATCTGCCCCCGCCGCACTTCCAGAAGGGGCACCTCTTTCATTGGTGGTCAGTGAGAGGAGCATAGTTCCCACTGAAATACTGGTCAGTTTGTTGATTTAAATTTACTTGTTCTTTATTTTAAATATTGTATTTATTCCCGTTTTGTTTTTTTTTTTACTTTAAAATAAGATATGTGCAGTGTGCATAGGGATTTGTTCATAGTTTTGTTGTTGTTTTTTTGTTTTTTTTACAGAGACAGAGAGTGAGTCAGAGAGAGGGATTGGTAGGGACAGACAGGAATGGAGAGAGATGAGAGGCATCAATCATTAGTTTTTCATTGTGCGTTACAACACCTTAGTTGTTCATTGATTGCTCTCTCATATGTGCCTTGACTGTGGCCTTCAGCAGACCAAGTAACCCCTTGCTGGAGCCAGCGACCTTGGGTTCAAGCTGGTGGGCTTTTGCTCAAACCAGATGAGCCTGCGCTCAAGCTGGTGACCTTGGGGTCTCGAACCTGGGTCTTCCGCATCCCAGTCCGATGCTCTATCCTCTGGGTCACCACCTGGTCAGGCTGTTCGTAGTTTTTTTTTTTTATAGTCCGGCCCTCCAACTGTCTGAGGGACAGTGAACTGACCCCCTGTGTAAAAAGTTTGGGGACCCCTGATTTAAAAGTTAACATTGTGACTTGCACATACCAGACACTATTGTAACTGCCATATACATATATATATACTGCTCACAAAAATTAGGGGACCAGGGACCGTGCAGATACTCCAGTACTTTCAGCCTTTTGTATAGTATATTCTCACCAATGAAATAAAAGTTGGTTTTGCATTCATTTGCATAATCGAACAACTTTCTTTGACTTGTTGTTTGCTTTTCTGATGTTCTTGTTTAATAAAATAAATCAAATGCTTTTTTATCACTTTATATTCATTTTGAAATATCCCCCAATTTTTATGATATATGCTCATTTAATCCTTATAACAGCCTTGATAGGTGCCACCATTTAGCATCTCCATGTTAGAGAAGGGAAAATTGGTACACAGGGAGTTTAAGAGACTTAATTACCTAAGGTGACTGGCCTTATAAGTGGTGAAGTGGGATTTACACACAGTTCGTTCAGCCGAAGAGTTTGTGCATTTAACCCTTGCCCTACACTGCTTCACTCACTGTTCCAACTATTTGCCAACTCACATAGCTTTTGAACATTCAGAGTCAGTTAATGTCTGATGAATGAATTCAAAATTTAATGGATGTGCCTGACTGGTGGTGGCACAGTGGATGGAGCATTGACCCAGAATGCTGAGGTCCCCAGTTCGAAACTCAGAGCTCACCAGGTTGAGGGTGGGCTCACTAGCTTGAGCACAGGATCATCGGCATGACCCCAAGGTGGCTGGCTTGAGCCCAAAAGGTCACTGGCTTGAGCAAAAGTGTCACAGGCTCAGCTTGAACCCTCCAGTCAAGGCACGTATGAGAAGCAATCAATGAACAACCAAAGTGAAGCAACTATGAGTTGATGCTTCTCATCTATCTCCTCCCTCCCCCTACTCTGAAAATTAGTTTTTAAATGTTGGCATTTAAAATTTTTTTTTAACGGAATAAAGAGGTATGGCTCATCTTCATTTATGTAAGATGTCCCCCATGCTACAGCTATTTTCTTTCTTTTATTTTTTTTATTTTTTTAAATTTTTCCCAGAGACAGAGAGAGAGTCAGAGAGAGGGATAGACAGGGACAGACAGACAGGAACGGAGAGATGAGAAGCATCAATCATTAGTTTTTCATTGCGTGTTGCAACACCTTAGTTGTTCATTGATTGCTTTCTCACATGTGCCTTGACTGTGGGGCTACAGCAGACCGAGTGACCCCTTGCTCGAGCCAGCGACCAAGCTGGTAAGCTTTTTGCTCAAACCAGATGAGCCCGGCGCTCAAGCTGGTGACCTTGGGGTCTTGAACCTGGGTCCCCCACACCCCAGTCTGACACTCTATCCACTGCGCCACCACCTGGTCAGGCTATTTTATTTTTATAGAACATAAAAAAATTTAAAGAAAATAAATTTTGAGAATAAAACCCCATACATCATGTTTTCATCTTATCTTCTTGATTTATCCTTACATGGGTTTTATATGAATCTCCATGCCTAAGTTTTTCAAGTCAATGAAGAGAGATGTCTTCAAATTCCTATAATGACCTGCTGCTCATGACGTGGGCAGGTGTCAGCTACGTCCTAAGCCACCCCTGTGGTTCTGCCACGAGGGAGGTGGACCCACTGAGAAGTGACCTATGCCTGGTGAATTGTGGCTGATGCTGAAAGAATGCTCCACCACAATGCACAGACTGTGACACAGTTGTTCCAAATAGCTATCTGGGAGGGCCTTCTGGGGGAGGTGAGGTTTGGGATGAGTCTTGAAAGATTTTGATAACTGGAGAGATGGGAGGAGGGCAGGGAAGTCCAGAGAATGTTTGGCTCCCCAGGTCTGGTGGTAGAAAGGGCAGGAAGGTGGGAAAGAAGAATGTGATACATGGTGAGACCAGGCAGGTAGCAGCCTCAGGGTAGAGTGGAAGGAGTCGTGGTCACCTTCATTTCCACCCTAGGTGACTGTACATTTTTGAACAAGAGGATTTTTTTCTATTTTCTTTTTCTTTAGAGAGAGGGAGAGACAGAGACAGACAGGAAGAGAGATAGATGAGAAGCATCAACTCGTTGTGGCCCCTTTAGTTGTTCATTGATTGCTTTCTCATATGTGCCTTGACTGGGGGGCTCCAGCGGAGCCAACGACCTTGAGCTCAAGCCAGCAACCTTGGGCTCAAGCCAGAGACCATGGGGTCATATCTATGATCCCATGCTCAAGCTGACGAGCCCACACTCAAGCCGGTGACCTTGGGGTTCTGAACCTGGGTCCTCAGCATCGTCCCAGGCTGACACGTCCATTCACTGAGCCACCACTTAGTCAGACTGATTTTTTTTTTACTTTTCTGCTATCTTATATGTAAACTGATCATTGAAGCCTTGGGAAAAGCTCAAATGGTAATCCCCAGGGTAGGAGAGCCTGCTGATCCTCCAATCTAAAACACCTGGCTCACAATTTGACCAGCCAACAGCGTTAGTCTCCCCACACTCACTTCTGAAAGGGGATGCCACAGCTCTGCCACTTGCTAGGTTGGCAGGTCATTGGCACCGTTTCCTGGGGTTGTTGTTGTTGAGGATGAAATTAGTTGAGGCAATGGAAACATCTAGAACATGGTCCAGCTTCCAATAAGTGCCCTGCGGAAATTACCCGATCCCGTGGAAAGTCTTTGAGAAGATGCAGCATTTCACCAGGTTCTCCCTCCTCCTCGAGGCCGCAGGATTTGGCCTTCGCAGCCACCTCTTTCAAGTCCCAGGGTTCTCTCAAGTCTCAGGTTCCTGTTGACCTGAGCAATATCCTCCTAGCTGCCAAACGACCAGAGTCAGTGGCCCCCCGCCCCGGCTTTTCTTGCCTTTGCCCCTGGTGTAGGCCGATACACTGGTTTCTTGGGATGAGATTCATTTTGCTTTGTGCCCATAGGGCCTGCACAGGAAAGCAAAGCTGCAATGAAACCTGAGTAAATAGTTTCTGGGAGTGCACGAGGCACACGGCCAAGTTCAGTTCTGCAGGGTCAGCCAGGTTCCTGACACCAGAGCTAAGTCCCTGGAGAGTAGGTGCTGGCGGCTCCTGTCTTCTCCAGGGGGGGCAGGGGGGGTGGTGGCAGTAGGCTCACAGCCCCGCATGTGGCCAGGCTTGGGAAATAGTGGACCTGTTGGTTGTTTGCATGACACGGTGACAGCACCCTGCAGCTGTGCACGGGAGCCCAGAGGGCTCGGAGAACTAGGATGGGACAGAGGTGAACCCGGCTCCTTACCGGGGGAAGGCAGGTGGAGAGATTAGTTTACAGAACGGAGCCTGGGGCCTTGCCCAGGGCCCAGCCCAACGAGCTGCTCCTTAGCAAAACGTGAAGACCTTGAGGATTCACTTTGTTGTTTGGTTTGTTTATTTTTTTCAAATGGGGATTCACTTTGAACTCTCAGGTTCACCTTGCCTCCTTTCCTGCCCTTCTTACCCACTTCTGGAACTTTCTACGAGTGCCCTTTGTAAGGATCAAGAAAAGATCAAATTGTTAGATTCAGGAAAGTGTGCTGGGATTGCCAGAGTGTAGACGCAGAGACAGGGAGGTAAGGATAGGGACCCTGTAAGGCTAAGAACAAAGGAAGACAAACGTTTGCATTCCATTGGTCAGAGACCCTTATCAGAAGTTTATGTTTGAAGTTCGCCAATGAGCTAGACCCAGCCCCTGTTGCTATGCTCTGTGCAACTCCCTTAGCAAATAAGTGACCGCTATTTTTGCTTCTGTATTATGCTTGCTTACTTAGGATATATAAGGAACTAGCTGTAAGTGCCCGGGGCAGTTCCCATTTGCAGCTCCTACTGAGTACGGTGTCTCCGGACATCAGGGAACTCGCCCCTGCACAGGTGAAACTGGCCAATAAAGTTACATCTATACCTACCTCTGAAAGTCTCCGACATTTGTTTTTTTATTATACCCGGTGGATGCTTCACCCTTCCCCATCCGGCCAAAGCTTTTTTCTTAGATCCCCTAAACCAGAGTTTCTCTTTATCGCTATTTTTTTTTTTTAAACAATTTGATTATGATGTGCCAGGGTGTGATCTCCCTTGTGTTCATACTGTGTGTGTCCGTTCACCAAAAGTGGAACATTTCTGCCATTACTTATTCTAAATGGCTTCAGTACTCCTTCTGACCCAACCACTGTTTCTCAAAGAATGTCTGCGCGAGACCCCTGGGAATTGGTTAACAACACCCACCCAAATAACAGTCTCCCGGGAGCTCGGGAGCTGTGTTTCCAACGAGTTCCAGGCTGGGTCTTAGGCTTGGAACCGAGACCCCTCAGCTGAGACTGTGAACGCTTCATTGGCAGGGCCTGGGTGTCACTCAATTCTATGCTCCCGCCCCCACCCCATCCCCCAGGCCCTTTTGGTGGAATGGAACCGTAAGCTGCGAGAGGGTTACTCTTCACTAATCAAGTCGGCAGGGTGGGTGCCATCTCCCTTCCCAGGCTCCTGAAGCCTAACTAACACGGGGCGGGTGATACTGGGACTCCCGGATTTCAGGCCTGGGTCAGCAGAGGAAAGAAAGTCACTGGGGCTTTGAGGAGCTCCCCTAGATCCGTGAAGGAGGCCTCCAGGGAAAGCACTCCTGCTGACGTTACCATGTTGGACCTCTGTTCTCTGTAAGATGGAGATAAACGTCTCTTTGGAAGCCTGGCCCGTGGTGGTGCAGTGGATAGAGCATTGACCTGGAATGCTGAGGTCGCTGGTTTGAAACCCCGGGCTTGTCAGGTCAAGGCACATTCGAGAAGCAACTGTGAGTCGATGCTTCCCACTTCTCCCCACCCCGCCTTTCTCTCTCTCTCAAATCAATAAATAAAATCTTAAAAAACAAAACAAACCAGTTCTGTGGTGAGGGTTGAGGTGATGGATTCAGCTTCAAAAGTTGGACATTCTAGGTGATAGGTTTAATTCACTTTGGGGTTAAGGGTAGAGGGGGAAAAACAAGTGAGCAGATAAGAAACTATTATATACAAACTCCTTCCTAGAAAATACTGAGAGAAGCAGACAATGTACCAGATTAGTAAATAATCACATACGTTGTGTGTGTGTTAGATCCACTTTACTGAGGTGTAATTTACGTTTAATACAATGCATGCGCTTAAGTGTACATGCTTATGAGTTTTGATGAGTTTTAATAAATGTGTTTGCCTGTGTAACTTCTATGGCAGTATAGATCATTTCCTTCACTCCAAAAGTTTCCTTGTTTCTTTTTACAATCAATCCCCACCTGACCCGAGCTGCCCTTAATCTGCTTTCTGTCACTTTGGATTCAACTGGTATTTTCTAGAACTTCAGATACATAGAATCATGCAATGTGTAATCTTTTGCATCTGGCTTACTTCTTTCTTCTCCTTCCTTCCTTCCTTCCTTCCTTCCCTTTCTTTCTTTCATGAGAGGAGGAGAGATAGTGGGCAGACTCCTGCATGCAACCCAACCGGGATCCACCCAGCAGCCCCCCCCCTAGGGCCAATGCTTGAATATCAAACTATTTTTAGTGCCTGAGGCTGATGCACTCCAATGGAGCTATCCTCAGTGCCTGGGGGCCATGCTCCAACCAATCGAGCTACTGGCTACAGGAGGGGAAGAGGGAGAGAAGGGGGAGAGGGAGGCAGAGAGAAGCAGATGGTTGCTTCTGTGTGCCCTGCCCAGGAATAGAACTGAGGATATCCATATGCTGTGCTGACACTCTATAGCAGTGGTTCTCAACCTTTCTAATGCCATGACCCTACAATACAGTTCCTCATGTTGCAGTGACCCCAAACCAAAAAATAATTTTGGTGGCTACTTCATAACTGTAATTTTGCTACAGTTAT
Source organism: Saccopteryx bilineata (assembly GCF_036850765.1). Classification (NCBI taxonomy): domain Eukaryota; kingdom Metazoa; phylum Chordata; class Mammalia; order Chiroptera; family Emballonuridae; genus Saccopteryx; species Saccopteryx bilineata. Next base: position 13,724,178 of record NC_089490.1, on the reverse strand, counting down.
GATTCGGAATGTAAATACCTGATATGCACTATGTATTTTCCGATGGCTTTAGGTGACCATGCTGGGGTCGTGACCCACAGGTTGAGAACCGCTGCTCTATAGTGTCAAGTCCCCAAACTTTTTACACAGGGGGCCAGTTCACTGTCCCTCAGACCGTTGGAGGGCCGCCACATACAGTGCTCCTCTCACTGACCTCTGAAAGAGGTGCCCCTTTCGGAAGTGTGGCGGGGCCAGATAAATGGCCTCAGGGGGCTGCATGCGGCTGCGGGCCCGTTGTTTGGGGACGCCTGCTCTATACACTGAGCCACCAACTAGGACCTGTATCTGGCTTCTTCCGCTCAACATAATGTTTTTTAGATTTGTCCATGTTTTGACGTGTGTTAGTTTGCTCTTTTCTATTGCTGTATCACATTCCATTGTATGGCTACACCGCAATTTGTTTATCCATTCCTGTAGATGGAGATTATTGTTGTTAGTAGTGTGAGGCTATCATAAAAAAGTTACTATGAACATTCTTGTACAACTCTTTTTGTGAACACATTTTTTTTATTTCCCTTGGGAGAGTTGCTGAGTTATATGGTAAGATTATGTTGAACTTCCAGAGGAACTGTCAAACTGTATTCCAAAGTGGCTGTATGTTCCCACCAGCAAAGTCTGAGATTCCATCTGCTCCACGTCTTTGCCAGTTCTTGGTATTGTTGGTCATTAAAATATCATCTGTGGATTGATGATATCTAAAGAGAGACAGAGAGAGGAAGGTAAAGAGAGAAAAAAGCATTCATTTCTTGTTCCATTTAGTTGCTCATTCATTGGTTGCTTCCCACATGTGCCCTGACTGGGGATTGAACCCACAACCCTGTCATTTCGGATAATGCCCTGACTAAGCTAAGGGCACAAGTGGTCTCTCTCATATGTCCACCCTTCCAACCTCTTTTGGGACCACTCCTTCCACCCCCTCTCTTCTCCCTATCTGCTCTCCCTTCTCTCTGTTTCTCCCATGCTCAGGGCCCCTTCCCTGGAATTCTCATCCCCTCACAATTTCCATAACTGGCCTTTCCTCATTATTCAGGTCTCAGTGCAAGTGTTACCTCCTCAGAGGTCTTTCCTCACCACCTTCTCTATTGGTGTCCTAAACACTTTCATCACATGACCCTGCTTTTTTCTTTGTAGCAGTGAGCCCCACTGAAACAATCTTACTGCTCTGTCTACTTGTTAGATAGCCTGCCCCATGAAAACATTAGCTCCACAAACAGAAACGTCCTGTTTGTTTTTCCCTAGCGCAGTGCCGATAGATATAGGTACTCAATATATATTGCTGAATGGATTTGTGGTCCAAAGCGGATGTTCAGTATATTGGTCTTTGAGGTCCTGGGGATGAAAGTGTGTGCGTATCAACCAAACAGAAATATCTAAAGCATAAATTATTTTTATTGTCTGGAGTAATTTAATTTTGCATGTAAATATGCATAGAAACCTAAAAATATAGAAAAGTATCAATAGAAAGAGGAAAGTCAGTTATAGTTCCACAAAATTCCTGTGGTTTAGGCCCTGGCCAGTGGCTCAGTGGATAAAGGATTGGCCTAGGGTATGGATGTCCTGGGTTTGATTGCCAGTCAGGGCACACAGGAGAAGTGACCATCTGCTTCTGTTCCCCACCCTCTCCCCCTTATCTCCCTCTTCTCCTCCTTTAGCTTGATTGGTTCAAGTGTTGGCCCCAAGTGCGGAGGATGGCTTGGTTGGTCCAAGTGCACCAGCCCTCAGGCACTAGAAATAGCTTGCTTGAGTACCAAGCATTGGCCCAGACAGGGGTTACTGAGTGGATCCTGGTTGGGGCACATGTGGAAATCTGCCTCACTATCTCCCCTCCTCTCACCTTAAAACATGTTTTTTCTTCTACTTTAAAAGTGTTCATGATTTTTAGTTATTAACTAGTTTTACATGGTTGATTATTTTTAAAGTTAGCTTTTTTTTTAAGAGGTGCCTTTTTAAAAAATTCATTTTAGAGAGGAGAGGGAGAGACAGAGAGAGAGAGAGAGGAGAGACAGAGAGAGAGAAGGGGGGGGAGGAGCTGGAAGCATCAACTCCCATATGTGCCTTGACCAGGCAAGCCCAGGGTTTTGAACCGGCGACTTTAGCATTTCCAGGTTGACGCTTTATCCACTGCACCACCACAGGTCAGGCAAAGTTAGCTTTTTTTAACATTAAAATTTCTTTTATTGATTTATTTGACAGAGAGAGAGGAAAGGAAGAGAGATGCTCCAGCCAACTGAGCTACCCAAATAGGGTACAGTTAGTTTTTGAATAAATAATATTTGTATTGTACATGGAAAAAAATTCAAATATTATATACTTCCCCAAAAGGCTGCTCACATACAAACATAGATATAGCTATCAGCATTTACCCCCAAATACTGTGTGCACATTGCTCTGCACCTTCCTTTTTTTTATTTAACAATTTATCTTAGAAATTATTCTACATCAATATGTGTATCAGTTAAGACTAGGCTCAGCACAATGGCTGGGTAGTTCAGTTGCTTAGAGTGTCATCCTGACATGCCACGGTTGTGTGTTTGACCCCCAGTCAGGGCACATGCAAGAGTCAACAACTGAATGCATAAATAAGTAGAACAACAGCCTGACCAGGCAGTGGTGCAGTGGATAGAGCGTTGGACTGGGATGCAGAGGACCCAGGTTCGAGACCCTGAAGTCACCAGCTTGAGCGCAGGCTCATCTGGTTTGAGCAAAAGCTCACCATCTTGGACTCAAGGTCGCTGGCTCGAGCAAGGGGTTACTCGGTCTGCTGAAGGGCCACGGTCAAGGCACATATGAGAAAGCAATCAATGAACAACTAAGGTGTTGCAACGTGCAACAAAAAACTAATGATTGATGCTTCTCATCTCTCTCTGTTCCTGTCTGTCTGTCCCTGTCTATTCCTCTCTCTGACTCTTTCCCTGTCTCTGTAAAGAAAAAAAATAATAAGTGGAACAACAAATCAATGTTTCTCTTTCTCTCTCTCTCTCTCTTTCTAAAAAAAAAAAAATATATATATATATATATATAAAGATTAGAGCCCTGGCTGGTGGCTCAGTAGATAAAATGTCAACCCAACGCACCAGAGGTCACAGGTTTAAATCTCTGGTTGGGCGTGTATAAGAAGCAATCAATGAGTATACAACTAAATGGAACAACTAAGTGAAACAATGAATTGATGCTTTTCTCTCTCCATCTTCTCCTCCCACCCTGCTCTCACAAATCAATGGAAAAATTAAGGGAAAAAAAAGATTATGTTCAGCTATGAGTGATGGAAAATTCAAAATATCAGTGCCTTGCAAAATTAGACATTGATTTCTCTCTCCTTAATGAATTCCAGAGGTAACTAGCCATGCAAAACTAGACTCCACAATTATCAGGGACCCAGATTCTTTCTGTCTTTTATTATGCTGTCCTTGACATGGGGCTTCTACCTCATGGTGCAATACAGCTGCCTGAGCTCCAGCCATTATAGCTGCATCTAGCCAGCAGAAAGAGGAAAGGAAAGACAAGGATTCCTTCCTCCCAGTTAGGACATTTCCTATGACATTTCTGCTCAGCTCCCATTGGCCAGAACACAGAGATACAACTAGCTGCAAGGGAAGCTGGGAAACATATTCTTTATTCTAGGGAACAATAAATCTAGCTCAAAAATCAAAGTAGGCCTGACCTGTGGTGGCTCAATGGATAAAGCATCAATATGGAACACTGAGGTTGCTGGTTCAAATCCCTGGGCTTGCCCAGTCAAGTCACATACAGGAAGCAACTCCTACAAGTTGATGCTTCCCGTTTCTTCCCCCTCCTCCTCCCCCTCCCTCTCTTTCTCTCTCTCTTCCCTCTTTCCAAAAATCAATAAATAAAATCTAAAAAAAAAAAGTAGAAGAGAAGAATGGTATTAGGAGATGACTAACAATCTTTGTTACAGTATACACGCATTTGTCATTTGTCTCATTTTAAAAATAGAATCATTTATAGCCACCTGTCCAATGAAAAGTGGGAGCCTCTCATCAAGCCTCATGTCCTGCATTTCCAGACTAAAGTCTCCCTTGGGTGTGTGATTGCTAGAGCTGGGTCACATGTCTATGTTCTAGCTGCATGGGAGGCTGGGAATTTGACTGACATCCAGGTTGAGGGGCAAAACTCATAAGGGAATTTCCCCAAATATAGAAAGGCCATTGCAATTTGGACCAATCCTCCTGTCAAAGACAACTATGTAGGCCCTGGCCAGTTACTCAATCAGTTAAGGGCATCATTCCGAAACAACAAGGTTGCTGATTTGATCCCTGGTCAGGACACACATAGGAAGTCACCAAAAAATGCATGATTGAACCTGACCAGGCAGTGGCGCAGTGGATAGAATGTCGGACTGGGATGTGGAGGACCGAGGTTCAAGACCCCGAGGTTGCCAGCTTGAGCGTGGGCTCATCTGATTTGAGCAAAGCTCACCAGCTTGAGCCTAAGGTCGCAGGCTGAAGCAAGGGGTTACTCGGTCTGCTGTAGCCCC